>NW_006399814.1:3921409-3939367 GCF_000299155.1 Elephantulus edwardii | reverse complement strand
GTCTCATCTGGGGTCTTCCTCTCCTTACTGTCCCTCCACCCTTCCAGGCATGATGTCTCTCTCCAAGGACTGGCCCCTCCTGGCAACATGCCCAAAGTATGTGAGATGGAGCTTCAAAACCCTCGGCTCCAGGGAGCAGCTTTGTTTCACCCTCTCCAGGACAGAGCTGTAGGTTCTTTTGGCTGTTCATGGTATGTTCAACACTTTTGTCCAGCACCACAACTCAAAGGCATCAATTCTTCTTCTATCATCCTTAGTCATTATCCAGATCTCTGATGCATAGCAAATAATAGTGAAGACCAGGGCCTGCATAGGGTGCACCTTAGTCTCCAAAAAAAAGCAAAGTATTGTTATGAAATGTGCAAGGAGCTGGGTTCAGAAAATCAAAAGGGATGAACTTGTTCAACGTTTCATAAGCTGGAGGAACAGAAGAACAAATTCAAAGCTCAAGTTGTGTAATGTAACGATGCAGAGGGTAGAATGCTGAATGATCCAGGTAGCATCAAAACAGATGGAAGGAGTATACAGAGTCACTATACCAAAAAGAATTGGCTGATGCAGAAGAATTTCAAGAAACAACACATGACTAAGAGGCAATGGTAATGGAGGAGGAATTTCAAACTGCTCTGAAGGAATTGGCAAAATCAAGTCCCCAGGAATTGATGGAATACCAATTGATATATCTGAACAAACAGATGCAGCCTTGGATGTGCTCACCAGCTTGTGCCAAGAAATTAGGAGGAGACAGACCGACTGACTGAGTGGAGGCAAGGGAGGAGAGCAAGATGGTGTAGTCACAGGGACCAAGAGGAAAGTCTGCTTTTCCTACAATGGGGATGATGGAAATTACTATCATGGACAAGGTCACTCGATGAACCCGACCGAATCTGTATGACTCCCAACTTGATGCTTAACTAGGATCTTTACCAAAACATGGACATTTATCACCCTCACGAAGCCGATGCTGAGGAGATGGCCGATCCCACAGTACCAAGCACCTACACTAAAGTCTAGCGTTCCATCCACCCAGAAAGCATGCCTGAGCATAGCAAGCAGATGCAGAGATACAGGGATGCTGGGGACTGCCCGGTGCTCGATGGCCTGTTGGAGTTCTGTCAGTTGTCTGCTGGTGGCTCTGTTGCAAGTGCTGTGAACTTATTAACAGCATGCGGACACCACTGTGCTTCAGGCTAGGGACCTGCACCAGGCAGAGAAGTCCAAAGCAAGAACCTTCTGTTACGTCACTGATAACATCTTGGCCACCCTGGAACAGCTCAAGTATCAGCAGATGGAGGGTGCTGTATATTGACGTTGATATTCACCATGGCGATGGAATGGAAGAGGCCTTCTATACCGCAGACCGGCCACGACAGTGTCCTTTCAAAAGTGTGGAGAGGACTTCCCAGGAACAGGGGACGTACGGGATCTTGGCTCCAGCAAAGGCAAGTTAACTTCCTGCTCTGAGATTGGATTGATGATGCCGCCATTCTCAGGCCGGGAGATGTTCCAACCTAGTGCAGTCACCTTACAGCATGGCTCCGACTCTGTGCGTGGGGATCAATTAGGTTGTTTGAATCTGACCATCGAAGGACATGCCAAGTGTGTGGAGTCTGTGAGGAATTTCACTGTGCCAGTGCTGAGACTGGGAGGCAGAGGCTGTACCTTTCGTAATGTGGTCTGGTGCTGGACATACAGAGCTGCTGGGGCCCTGAGCACAGCTATCCTGAACGAGCTTGCCTACAAGGACCACCTTGAGTGCTCTGGGACAGATTTTAAACTTCACGTCAGTCCTTCCAATACGACCAACCAGAACCCTAATGAGCACTTGGGGAAGATCAAACAGAGACTGCATGAGAACCTGAGAATGCCTGCTGCCTCATCGACCTGGGGTTCAAATGCAGGCCAGTGCCGAGGCCCCATCCTGGGGAAAGGGGTGACGAGGCTGCAGAAGGCTGGTGAGCACATCTCGATCTGACCCTGACAAATACCTCACCTGTGAAGGGTCCTCTGATGAAGAGGGAGAGGGCTACAAGAGCTCTTCTCACTTCAAAAGAGCCAAGAGAATCAAAACAGAGGATGAAAAAGAGAATGACCCAGACGAGAAGAAAGAAATCACAGAAGAGGAGAAAACCGAGGAGGAGAAGCAGCCCGGGAAGGAGGAGAAGCCTGAGGTGGAGAAGTGTGAGGTCCGCGGGGCGAGGAAGAGGCCAAGTCATTGGAGCAGACCTCACCAACTCTGGCTTCTTGCAAAGTTCCCCGCATTTCTCCCCAACCCCCCAGGAATTTATATTTTCTAATTATCTGTGTATTTATGTAAAAGTGCACCCTCAAGTGCAGAGCAGAGTGCCTGCTTGCTCTTCACCAAGGTCCCTCTATAAAGGTGCATCCTAGGATGGGGAGCTGGGCCCTCAGGGACCCGTAGTTCTCTTCAGGCACCTTAAGGTATTAACCACTGTAGACTGGATGCTTTTTCGTACCTCCCACTGCTGCAGCCTAACCCCACGTGAGCCAAAGGAACCCTCACTGCCTGCCCCCATCCACCCCCAGTTCTCTAGGTGGAGTCTGATAGTCTAGGTTTCCTTTTGTCGGATACTATTTTGGGAATCTTTGTAATAAAATGGTTGCCGTTGTTGTTATGTGCCGTCAAGTCACTTGCGACTCATAGCGACCCTATGTATAAGAGCCCTAAACGCTGCTCTATCCTGTGCCAACCTCGCCGTCTCAAACACCTCAGTCTCAGTTGCCATGTCTGATAGTCCAAGTGGTAGTCTAAGTGTGCTCTATTGTACACAGGGTTTTCAAAGGCCTACCATTTCGGAAGTGGATAGCCAATCCTTTTTCCTAGTCTGTCTCAATTTTTTAAAATATATATAATAGTATCTGACAGACATTTCTATAAACAAAAAACAAACAAACAAATATGGAGGATGACCACGTGGCCCACAAACTGGAAGAGGTCCACGTTTATCCCCATCCCAAAAGAGGTAACCCACCAGACTGTGGAAATTATCAAACAATATCACTAATATCACATGCAAGCAATGCCCTGCTGAAGATGATATAAAAAAACAAAACAACTAAACACGACTGGACTAGCACACCACCAGAGAACTGCCAGATGGACAGCCTGGGCTTAGAAGAGGTCATGGCACTAGGGACATCAAAGCCAATGTTAGATGAATCTTGGCTGAAAGCAGACAGCACCAGAGGAATGTCTATGTTATAAACTCCATCGTCATGGGGGGAAAATGTTTAAAAGCAGAGTTGTTTGCTCTGCTAGTTTCAAACGTGCTGATGTTGTTTACAATGGCACCTGTTGTTGTTAGTTGCAATCACACCAACTCTAAGCCTTGACAGCCTCTGGGCCCTCGGCAGAACTGCTCCGGAGTGTTCTCTACCTGTACTTTCCACGAGAGCAGAGGGCCAGCTTCCTCCGCAGGACTACTGATGAAGTCTGAACCTCCAATCTTTAGGTTAAAAATCAAACACGGAACAAATGATCATTTCAATAACTCACTATCATTGCCTGGCAACTGACTCATAGCTGACCTTCCAGAAGGCTTTCAGATGCTGAGGCATCTGAGGTGGACAGTGAACAAGGATGGCGGAAGAACTGATGCCTTTGAGCTGTGGTGTTGGAGACGAGCACTGAACATCCCATGGGCGGCCAAGAGAACAGACAGATATGTCTTGGAGAGGGTGCAGCTGGAGTGCTCTTTGGAAGCAGGAATGATGAGGCTTAATCTCACATACTTTGGACATGTCACTAGAAGTTGCTATTCTTTGGAGAGGGACATGATGCTGGGAAGGGTGGAGGGCCAGCAAAGGAGAGGGAGACCTTCAACCAGGTGGATTGACATGGTGACTGCCACATGGGCTCTTGTGTGTCAGGAAGAATGGCACAGGATAGAACAGTTCAGATCTTTTTTTTCTCTCCCCTCATGCAATACATACTTGGTTTTTTAAATAATTATGACAAATAGCAAAAAGAATTAAGGAATGTTGTACTTGTGATACATATGAAATATCAGCATTTGGAGTTGTACATAATTAAAGAAATATCTCAAATACTTTCAAAATACTGTAGTAGCCAATACATAAGAGGCATGCCTTAGGTGGATATAGGAATGCAGTTTAGAAAAGAAAATCACACGGAAACGATTCAATTTTTTTAAAATCACTAAGCAAGAAAAGCAACATTGAACTTCACATACCGACTTTACACAATTTTTATATAGTACCTTGACTTCAATCCAAGAGAAAAAGTTAAGACTCCCCTCCTTTATTTTTGGAAAAACAACTGCATGGCAAACCTGGATGACTTCCCCCACCCCCACCCCACCCCCCGGGCTTTACCTGGTTCAGATCTTTTGTGCTTATGGTAGTTTTGGGTAGTGCTCAATTCCACAGCACCTAACAAAAAGAAATTGCTTGGGTGGAGATTACCCACTTTTGTTCTGCAGAGTAACTGGTGGATTCAAATTATCTGCCTTTAAGTTGGCAGCTCAACCCTTCCCCCCGCCCCCAGGCCACTGTGCTCCCTGACTGTTTAAGGAGATGTGTTATTGTACTGGGGTTTGGGTGCTATCAAGTGAATTATGACTCACATTCTAGGAACAGACCTGAACTTCACCTGATCCTGCTCTACCCGTCTACCTCTGTCAGGCTCAAGTCCGCTGTAGTTGGCATTTTGTCCATCCTTCGTGTGGAACATCTTCCTCTCCTCCACTGACCCCATCACCTTCCCATCACGCTGTCCCTCAAAGGTCTGGCTCCTCCTAAGACGCCCATAGTGAGACAACCTTTCCCAGCCTGGCCTCTAACGAGCACTCTGGTTATACTTTCTTCAAGATAGATTTGTTTGTTCTTTTTACAGTCCATGGGATGTTCAGTCTCGTTTTCCATACCACAATTCAAAGGTATTAATTCGTTAATTCATTAATTCTTCTTCTGTTTTCCTTATTCATTCATCAATTCTCAGATGCATAGAAATCAACTGAAAAGACCAAAGCTTGGATCAGGTGCACCTTAACTTTTTTTTTTTTTAATTTAGGTTGTTTATTTTTCATTTCAATGAACATCTACAGAGATTTTGGGATTCCATTCATTCATTGTTGCACCCTTCTCCCCGCACAAACCCCTCCCCCCTCCCCCCCTTAACTTTTAAACTGACATCTTTGCTCTCTAGCACATTGGAGAAGTCCTTCACAGCAGATTTTCCCCAATATATATTTTGGTTTCTTTGCTGCTGGTACCAAGATTGTTGCTTGTTAATCCAAGTAAAATGAAATCTTTCACAAATTCCATCTTTTCTTCATCTCCCTTGCTGTTGCCTTTTGGTCCAGTGGTGAGGATTTTTGTTTTCATGATGCTAAGAGGTAATCCACACTGAAAGTTGTGTGATTCTCTGCAGTAAGTACATCCAGTCTTCACTTTCTGTAAGCAGGGTTGTGTCATCTGCATAACACAGATTATTTGCGAGCCTCGCTCCAATCCCAGGCCACATTCTTCTTCATGTAGTACATCCTGAATAATTTTCTCAGCATAAAGATTGAATAGGTATGAAGAAAGAGTACAACTCTGATGGACACATTTCTTGGCTTGAACTAATACAGTGTTCCCTTGTTTCCTTCAGACAACTACTTTTGCTCTTTTCATATGTTTCACACGAACACAATTAAGTGCTCTGAGATCCCATTCCTTTCCATGTTCGGCATAAGTCATTATAATCCACACTATTAAACTTCTTTGCATTAAAATACAAGTAAACATATTTCTGGTATTCTCTTCTTTCAGCCAAGTTACATCTGACATCAGCAATAATATCTGTCATGCCATGGCCTCTTGTGAGTCTAGCTTGAATTTCTGGCAGTTCCCAGTTGATATATCACTCCAGCCATTTCCAGCAAGATTTTACTTGCATGACATATCAGTTATATTATTAAAAAGATCCAATCTGATTCTTAGGACAGAAAATAATCCCTTCCCCAAATAAATACGATTCTATCCTTTAGGGTGCAGGCTGAGTATACAGCTCTGTTCATGATTTAATATCTGTGCCAGCTCCCTCTCAGACTCGCCAGATGATTTGGGGGTCCCTGGCCCAGAGTCTGCCAGTTTTGGGGAGTGCCAGAATTGTAAAATGCCGAGATTTTTAGCCACACCTGTAGGCTGAGGGCTGAGGACTGGTGTGTTGTGAATCTCGGTTCTACCTGGACCTTAGCAGGGTCTCTCGTGTCTTGAGGGGGGCCACATAGGAAATGCTCGGGGTTCTGATGGCTTTCTTTCCGTCCCAAGTGGGTGTCAGCAGAGGGGACTTGCTAGATGAATGGGGGGGTCTCTGGCTCAGAGTCTGCCAGTATTTGGGTGTGCTGGAATTGAAAATACTGGAGGGCCCTTGGGCCCGTTTTTAATTGGCTTTGGTCAAACATTCTTCTAGGCTATATAGCCCTGGTCTGTCCACTTACTGTATAAAGGTAACTCATGGTTGCTGTGAAGCTGAACACTGTGACACTGATGTGTCAAATGTAATAATGGTTACCCATGGTGGACAGTGTTCGGTGGAGCGTCCTGATTAAAACAAGCTTGGAAGCTGGAGTGGCGTCCACTTCTGAAATAGCTTACCTCTGGAAACCCTATGAACCTGGAGAAATGATGAACATTATACAACTGTTCAGGTCTTTTGTTTATAGGGTCTCTATGAGTTGCCTATGACTCGACAAAACTTAACAGCAACAACAGCTCCCTTTCAAGGCTGTAGTGGGGTAATCAGTGCTGAGGACGGTCCTCTGAGCTGTGGTAGACTGTACTGTGGACTGTCCCTCTCGAGGCTGTAGTGGGGTCACTTGGGCTGCTCCCTCGCAGTGGTTGCTGTGGTTGGCACTGGGAGTTAGTTCTGGGAATATTCAGAAGACATGAATCTGAATCCCTGTATCTTCTCTTCTCCAAGAGGATGATAAACTTTGAAAATAGTGAAGAAAGTACCTTGTCTCCTTCTTCTGGCCCTGGTCTCCCATCTTCTGTCCGTGGGCACAGCCAGGCCAGCGTGACTGGGAAGCATGATGGAGAAGTCGGAGGAGGGCTCTTGGGAGGGGGTGGTGGTGGTAAAGGGGTGCGTGCTCAGCGCAGGGTCTAGCAGCCACGTGCAGTGTCATACCTACTTAATCTGTCGTCAGGTGCTCTTCACTCACAACACAGCACGACCCAACCCTGCCTGCTCCTGCCCCAGCCTCAGAATCACTGCCACGCTGTGGCCCACCACTCAGTGAGTGTCAGCCCGTCTCACTGAGGACCTGCATCTTTCTCTCTGATCTTCTACTCTATCCAACATGATGTGCTTCTCTAAGGACTGATTCCTCCTGATAGCATGTTCAAAGTAGGTGAGACTTAGAATTTTGAACATTCAGAACAATTTCTGTATCATTGCGTGAGACCTACTAGCTCACAATCTAAAGGGTGGGTGTGTGTGTGTGTGTGTGTGTGTGTGTGTGTGTGTGTGTGTGTTTAAGCAGAGGGTCAGAAAAAAATCCTAAAACTCCTCTGTGTGTCTTGGAAAAGGTGCAGCCATGGTGCCCCTTGGAAGCAATGGTGATAAGGCTTCACCTTCCATACTTTGGACATGTTGCTGGGTGAGTCTATTCATTGGAAAGAGACATCATATTTGGTAAGTTAGAGAGGCAGCAAAAGAGAGAAAGACCCTCCACTATGTGGACTGATACAGGTACTGCGGAAATGGGCTCAGGTGCGTTAGAAATTATAAAGATGGCACAGTATAGGACAGTTCAGATCTGTTGTTCGTAGGGTCACTATGAGTTGTACTTGACTCAACAGCACCTAACAACAACAACTGTGTGGTGGACCAGTACAGTAGCCGCAGCAGAGAGCGCAACAGCTAAACATTTCACACTAGATAAACAAGGTCAACATGATCTGAACAGCGTCCGTGATGACTAATAACAGTGTGTGAAAAAGGAAGGGGAAATGGACCGATTACTCAAAGGCAGTCTAATTGCCTATGTAGAACGCACAATATAATATACAACAATTACTAAAATTATTATGGATTTAATCAGGCACTGGATATAAGATCAATGAACATAAAGATACAACTCAAGTTCTATAAATATGGCATCAATAAAAATGTCAGACATGCGCGAGGAGAGCTGGCCTGTCTAGTTGACACACACAGAGGTAAGCTCTTGGCTGCTATCAGAAAAGTCGGATGTTCTTGTCCACCCAGAAGGTCCTGGGAAGAACAGCTTGGAGACTTGCTTTCAGAAAATCAGCTATTGAAAACCATTGTCCATGACTTTCCTCGGATGTGTAAGAGGTGGCCATGGCCCACAGCTCTCCCCAGATGTGTAAGAGGTGGCCATGGCCCACAGATCTCCCCAGATGTGTAAAAGGAAGCCAAGGATAAGAGTTCACTTAACAGCCATGGAAAGAAGCATGAAACTTAACAAAACATGTGTAAAACCTTCACTTTAGAGTGAGCGATTTCAAAGGCTCCATTTGAGGAAGGTCCCAGGCCTTCCATTGCTGCCCCTGAGCTCCCAATACCCAAAGCAAACTCATTAGCACTGGATCCTGTGACCCCACAAGCCAGCCATGAAATCTAGGACAGCACCACAGCGTTGCCAGGGCTCTAAATCTTCCTGCGAAATAAGTGAGCTCTTGTGACCCAGCGGTAAGAAATAGTGTTGCCAACCTAAAAGCCCAACGTTCGAATCCGCCAGGCATTTCCTGGGACAATGATGGGCAGTCTCTTCCCATAAGATTGTTGTTAGTGATTATTGTCAAGTTGAGCATGACCCATAGCGACCCCATGAACAAAAGGCCTGAAGTCTTTCTAGAACTATCGTCGTTTCTCAAACGTCATAGAGTTTCCCAAGGCATGTTGCTTAGGAAATGGGTGCCACTCCTGCTTCCAAATTCCACAAGACTACAGCCTCTGAAAGCCCTCCAGAGGGTCAGTTGTGGGTTGCTTCTGACTTGATGGCACACACAGCAGCAGTGACAAAAGCCGAGCCTTTCAGACAAGCGTGTACTATTGAGTGCTCTGTGCCACCATGCCCAGCCCCGCCCCAGCCCGCGTCTCAGTGCTTCACGGTAAATCTAGGATGGGAGTCTGGGGCGCACGCCACACGGAGGAGGCTGATCCGATGAGTCATCTTTGCTATGACTGAGTTCAATTTAGCGAGTAATTAGTTTCTTCCATCCGTCTCTCTTTAATTAGTTCGTGAGTCTTCCACATCGGACTGTGAACTCCTGGAAAGGAGTTATGCTTCCCACTATGTCCCAGACACCTCTTTTTAAAATTTTTTTTTATTTTATACTGGTTTGTTCACAAAGTTCGTATACATTGTTTTTCACACTGAATCTTTCCCATTTTTTTACCCACCCCTTCTTCACCCATCCAACTGAGTGACCCTCTGATTCCCCTCAGTCCATCCTCACCCCCTGCTCTCCTCCTCCCCACCTGGATCCTCATACATGTTTTATTAGTTATATTTCTATTTCTTAAACAGTATTTGTCCTTATGGGATTGAGTTAGTTCACTTACCCTAGTGCTAACAGCAAGCAGCATTGTTCACCATTGCAAGAACATGGAAACACCTCAAAAGTCTAACCACAACAGCATGGATTGAGAAATTGTGGTACATTTACACGATGGAATACCACAGAACACACAGGAGCAATGAACTATCATCTAACTTGGGAGGGACCAGCATTATTCCAGACACCGCTCAACTCAGGGCCAGGTGCCACCGTGCCCAGAGGTGTCCAGAACAGGAGCAGACTCCATCACAGCCTCCCACTCTGTGGCAGTGGAACCTCAGGTCAGCACGTCAGTGTAACAAGGGGCTTACCCACACTGACGATGGTGACAGTGCAGGGCCTTGCCTCACAACCCAAGGGTGACCAGGGACAGAGGCAGTGCTTGGGACCCATGGGACCTGGCAGGTTGACGGGACACTCTGTTTTCATACCCTGGTCTCTTGCTCCCCAGAGTGAAGTTCACGCCCCAGCGGGAGTAGCAGCTCACAGCCTGGCTCTCTCTGACCAGTGGCCTCCCTTTCACAGGCCACAGAACGGCATATTGAGTGGCCTCGTGTCATTCTCATGTTGGACAGTATGCTTGAGTCCATGGTCATGTCCACTGGGCCAATCCATCCCACTGGGAATGAACTTCATTTCTCTCACCCTTTAGTCCAGCTGTTGTGATGTAGCCTGTTGGTGAATGCAGGGTCTTGGTCTTAGCCGGTCCCACTCACCCAGCCTCCATGTGGTAGCCACTCCTGCAGGCGACCCACATGCTCCTGAGGGTTTGAGGACCCACGGCCTCGGCTGGAAGTGCACTGAGATGCTGCCCAGAATGTCCAAGGCATTTATTCAGGGGAAGAATACGGGTCCTTCCCTGTGAGGTGCTGGTCTGGGAAGGGCCGTGAGCTGTGCCGTCCACCAGCATCTACGGGCTCTTGACTTGGAAACCAGGTGGATTCAGAGCCCTGGACCTGGCAGAGAAACTCTCCTGCTAGGAATGAGGACTGCTGGGTGGAGAAGGCTGCTGGATAGGGAGCTTTTCTGAAAGACACGAACCTGCAGTCCTGTCCACCTGCGAGGGCTGAGGGGACCCCAGTGTGCCAATGGTCGCAGGGGTCACTAGCACGTGACTCAGCTTTAGGACGGCTGCTAGGAGGGTTTCTTTTCCCATTTCTTCTAAGAACATAACACCCCTTCCCCAGGTGGTCCCTTTGTTGTCTCTGAGCATCAGGACAGAATTGAACTCTGGCTGTAGCGGGGAAGGCGGCTGACTGTAAAATGCTCATCTTGGCAGAGCTGGGCCAGCTGCTGAGGCCACAGGCGGTACAAGTGCAGGTCTGGGACTGGCCTCCTAGTTGCTAGTGTCTCATTTGGATTCAATCATGCTCTTTGAACCTTCGATGACATGATGTTTCCTCAGTAACTACAATGTCCCTTGTGACAGGGACAGCAGGGCGGGAACAGACCCTCAGAATGTGTGAACACACCTCTGCTGGTCAGCGTCTCGTGGTCACCTGAGAGGCTAGTCCTGGCCCTGATGGAGAGGATGTGCCCAGCTGAGGATGACTTCACTCTGGGGGCACCAGGTGCTAACCAGCTCCCAGGCACTGCCAAACACACACAGGAGATCGATGCGACCCGTCTCTCAGCATCCCTTGCCTCCCATGCTGCCTCCCGCTGGTCCCGGCTTCTTAAACTCCTGGGATCAATACTCACATCTCCTTGAGCTAACTCCTCTTGTGTACTCTCAAAATCCCATCAGTGGTCAAATTCAAACAGCTGTTTCCTCCAGAAAAGTCTCAGTCCTTCTTGTTGTTAAGTGTCATCGAGCAGAGTTCAACAGCTAGTGACCCAATGACCACAGACCTGGACCCTGTCCTCTCTGCCCTCTGGCAGCCTCACAACCTCTAACACACTCAAGCCCACTGCTGCAAGCCCTCCACCTTTCCAAGCATCATCCTTCTCTCTTAGCATCGTCCCCAAAGTATGTGAGATGAAGCTTACTGTTTTGCGTCCAAGGAGCACTCTGGCTGCACCTTCTATTCCAACTCATAAACCAAAGAGAACTGGACAATGTTGGCCTGGTTGTGGCCCCAGAGACCCTTGTAGCACAGGGGAGACAATGGAGCACGGCAGGACCTGACCCGGAAGGGTTCCAAGCACGCCTTTGCTCGTGCACACAGCTTCCTCTTTCTCCTCTGGACCCGGAGCTAGTGAATTAAAATGGAAACCCTCGTTAGTGCCGCGGTGTCCACTCCACTCTCTGGGCCGCTTTGGATTTCCACCAAGTGGGGCCCACGGCCAGGCTGTAGGTAGAGCAGAACCGCGCACCAGGTGGCCAGGCTGGCACCGCTATGGCTCTCTTCTCTCTCCCACAAAGCAGCTGGAAGGTTCGAACTGTCAACCTTTCCTCTACCAGCTGGGTACTTAACCCCTGGGCTCTTTTGTCAACCTGCAGATATTTAAAGTTCAACAAAGTCCAGGAGCTGGCATGCAGCATATCTGCAATCTAGACAGAGTTCTGGAGTAAATAAGTCCCGCTTTCCAACCTCGTTAATTAAAACCTCCAGAATTCCCCATTGGTCATCACGTAGAGGCAGCCTTCCCTGGGTGCTGAGAGGGGAAGCTTTTCAAAGACACGGGATGACTTGGCAGAGAGGATAAAGGGAGCCGAGTTGCTGAGGGAGAACCAAGGCTTTAACATCATTTTCTAGAACAAAGGAGGACAGGCGATTACAGAGATCCTTATCTAATCACTGTGGCAGCAGCCCGGCAGGACCCGCCTGATAATGGGCGGCTTTTCATTCTTCGCATCCCTTGCTCACAGGGAATGAGTCTGCCTTTCTGGAATAATGGTCCATAATTGAGATCTCCCACTGAAGCCCAGGCTTCTCCCTGGCGCCTTCTCCCACCACGTGTCCTCACTGCTCGGTGCTTCCCACGCCGGTGGACTGCAGAGGGCGGTCAGCAGGAAGGCAGGGGGCGCAGAGCCTCTTCCAGTCCAACTTGATGCCGCCGTTTCTAGACGGTGGGAGGAGAATTCCTACATTCTTCTCCCTCCACACAGGAAATCCTGGAGATCCCAGATGTCAGCTGTTTAGGGAGGGGAAGAATGTCCGGGTCCCCCTAGGCTAACTCAGCTCCCCTTAGAGTGTTGTCCGCTGTACGGCTGGAACCCCTTACGATGGCCCTCAGTCCCTCTTCAAGACTCAACCTAAACTTACCTCGAAGACTCAATTTCTGGCCAAGCAATAGGCCCATGAAGTAATCATTAAACCAGGGAGACAGGCAATCCTTAGATCAACCACACAGGCGTGAAAAGGCAGCATGTGTTCATGTACAAGTGCAAAAGGCAGGAAGGGGAGGAAAGAAGGAGAAATGGAAACAGGACATCCAGGAAGGGACCAGAAAGAGTGCTGTTATGCTGTGGGGCTTGCAACCATGGGCCAGAAACAAAATGTGTACAAATCATGGAATGTTGTTGTTATATGCCATCGAGTCGCTTGCAACTCATAACGACCCTATGTACAACAGCCCTAAACTCTGCTCCTGTGCCAATCTTATTGTCTCTGACACACCTACCCCCATTACCCGAGTCACTGAATCAATCTACCTCATAGAGGGCCTTCCCCTCCTGCGCTGTCCCTCCACCCTCCCAAGCATGATGTCCTTCTCCAAGGACCGGTCTCTCCTTACAACATGCCCAAAGAATGTCAGACGAAGACTCAGAATCCTTGCCTCCAAGGAGCTGCCTGGTTTAACCCTCTCCAGGAAGAATCTGTTTGTTTTCCTATCAGTCCATGGTACCCTCAACATTCTTCTCCAGCACCACAGCTCAAAGGCATCAGTTCTCCTTCTGTCCTCCCTAGTCATTGTCCAGCTCTCTGACTCCCTGTGCTGCAGGGAGCAGTGCTGTGCACCCAGGTGTAGCGGTATGCTCCCGGGAGTTTGGTCTAGGGGAGAGAAGCCACGCTGCTGTCTCAGTGGCCGAACCCACCAGCTATTCCTGGGAGAGGTTGAGCAGTCTCCTCCTCTGGGATTTACTGCCTCTGAAAACCCAGCAGAGAAGGGTCAGCTATGAGTTGATTCTGATTCAGTGGCACACAACAACAACATGGTGACGTGCTAGGAAGTTTACAGAGAAATGCACACCCTAGAACTGACCAGTGAGGGAACAATCTTATGTGCCTCTAAAATGTTTGTGTCTTTCTTGGTCCTAACATGTGTTAGTCTAGGACCCTCCATTAACTCTTCTTCTGTCAAAGCAAGTGGATTATCAAGAAGCAATTATGCATGTCGAAGGAAAAGGGGAGACAACAGAGGCACGGTCACAGGACACTCAGGTGTTTCAAGCAGAAAGGAATTGAATGTAACACTGTCCTAAGGCTGAGGGTCCCGGCCAGGAACCTGTGCTGGAAGGTGCACCCCCCCCGCCCCCCAGCTTCCCTGAGAGGCCACCAGAAAGAGCCTCAGGAAAACAATTTCTTCTCTCCCTGCTTCCCAAAGGTGGGGCAAGGGGACCTAATTGGTAAAATGATGCTTCTTCTTTTCCATGGTGAGAGGGAAGTTGAGAACGTTGACCCAGTGTTGTCCCCGTGCTCACGGCTGACCACAGGCACAGGAGGGGGGGCCATATCCCCACGTGTGATCCCGGTCCTGAGAGGCAGCAGTGTCTCCCCATTACAGCTCAGAGGAGCGGGGGTTCCATCAGAGGCTGAGACCCCATCTGTGTCCCCTTCCCATTCTCTCTCCCTCATTTGCCAATGAAAGGCTCATTGTCATGATTTAGTAACTAAATGAAGACCTGGGACCAATTTTCCCTGTGAAATCCCAAGCCTTCCTTACAGTGACGCATTAGAATCAGCCAAGGCTGGCCTGGGAGAGGAGGCCGCATGGACTTTGCACCTACACAAATTCAGATTCACTGTCTCTGTCCATTGACAAGGGAACTTCACACACACACACCCTGGCCCCAGTGGCAGGACTGTTGTTACTGGGCGGTGTGCATGTTTTGATCTGTCAACATTGTCCCCTTACCAGAGCCACACAGCTCTCTGAGAAAGACTATCAGGAGTGCTCCCCAGAAAAGCACCACTGGACTGAGTCCATGGCCCAAGTGTCACAGCACCAGCAGAAGGCAGCCCTGCTGGCACCACCTGGCGCTCCACCTGACTTGGGCTCAGTCCACACCAGCACCTGGCACTACACCTGACCAGGGCTCCAGCCTGAACCACATGGCGCTCCACCTGACCAGGGCTCAGCCCATGCCAGCACCTGGGCTCCTCACTTTGAACCACACAGGTGAGGCTCTGGTGTCTCTGCCAGTGTGGGCTAAGCTGAGACACCTTTGGTGTCAAGTGAACCACCTCCTGCAGCCTGGGGAGCCCTGCCGATTCTGAAGCCTGGTGCACAAAGCCATTCAATTTATCAAACATGACTTCACATAGGAAACAGTCCTGCACAGGAACAAATGCATCAGTGCTGGGATGTGGTGGGGGGCATGGAGTTGCCTGGATTCACAGGGATGTCCTGTGTCAGAGGAGAACTGCCTCACAGGGTGGGAAATGGTTCAGGAACGTGCATATGAGTCTTACCTTCCACTGTATCCACAGGGAGAGTTTAGAATGAGTGGAAGTCCAAAATATCTTTAAATGTTCATTAAAATTAATAAAAAAATTAAAAGGACAGTAGGGGGAGAAAAGAAAAAATGTACGGGGCCTTTGAAGTATATTCCACATATATTCTTCTAAGTGGTATAGCACTGCTCTGTCCACTTGCTGTACAGAGGTAACTCGTGGTTGCTCACACTGATGTGTCAAATGTGATAATGGTCACCCATGGTGGACAGTGTTTGGTGGAACTCCCCAATTAAAACAGCCTGGAAGCAGGAGTAGCATCTACTTCTGAAATAGCTTACCCCTGGAAACCCTAAGAACTTGGAGAAACAATAAAAGTTACACAAATGTTCAGGTCTTTCGTTCATAGGGTTGCTGTGAGTTGTCTATGACTCGATGGCACTTAACAACAACTATCTATCTATCATCTATCTATCTATCTATCTATGTCAGCATAGATGATACTGATAATAGTCATAGATATAGACAATACAGATAGGGATGTTTAGCTCTAGACAGAGATACAGATATCAGACACAGATACAGTTGCATAGATAGAGAAACAGTTGCAGGCATTGCTGCTCTGAGATGCTGCAGGAGCCAGTGTAGACCAACACATCCCAAAGGTTGTGATCCTCACAAACGCAGAGTGCCTTCTTCCTCGTGACTGTGGGTTTATTCCCCCCAAACTTTCAGTTAGCAGCTAGTGTTTAATCCACTGCACCACCTGGGCTCCTGACCTGGGGCCCCGGCAGGGGAAGCCTGTGACTGTCCGCACTTCCTCTCCAAGCTGCAGTCCTGGAGTTAGCCCTGACACGTGCCCACTCTACATCGCAAAACCCTCACCAGGTGGACATTTGTGAGCCGACGGTTTTCAATGTCTCATTCAGGAAGGAGATCACCAGGCCTCTCTTCCTCATCTGTCCAAGTCTGGGAGCTCTGTTAAAAGCTGGTCAGCCTCAGAGCAGCAGAAAAGCCTCCAGTGACAGATGTGTGGTGGTGGCTGTGCGTGAGGGACACTGGCTGGGGACCGAACCCAGCAGGAAAGGCGAGCAACCTGCCACTGAGCCACCACTGTCCCCACGTGGCATTTGCACACCATCTTTTTAATTTTATTTTTGTGACTTCAGTGGAAGTGTAGAAAGCACACTAGCGTTTCAGTGACTCATTCTTACACATTTTGTTCCGTAATGTTAATGACAATACCCACCACACTATTTGATCATCTAGTCATTCCACATTTCCTTCCCCTTTACTCATCATGAAAGAGTTTAGTATGACTAACAGGGAGAAGAATGGGAATCCCAAAACAGTTAATTGTGCTTATTCAAAACCTCTACTAGACCAAGAGGCTGTTGTGCAAACAGATGACGGAATCACTGCAGGCTGAAAATCAAGAAAGGTGTGTGTTAAGGTTATAGCCTGTCTCTATACCTGTTCACTCTGCATGCTGAACAAATTACTCGAGAAGCTGGACTCTATGAAGAACATGGCATCAGGATTGGAAGAAAAGTCATCACTAACCTGTGTTATGCAGATGCTACAGCCTTGCTAGCTAAAACTAAGCAGACTTGAAATGCTTGCTGCAGGAAATAAAAAAATACAGCCTTCAACATGGATTGCATCTCAACATCAAGAAAACAAAAAATCTCACCGCTAGAGAATATAATAATTCCCCCCAGTAGAGAGCAGAATGATAGAAGGCAGGAAGATTGAAACTGTCGACATCTTCATCTGACTTGGAGCCTCAATCAGTACACTTGATAGTAACAGTCAGCAAATCAGGAGGCATATTTCACTTGGGAGAGTTAGCAGTCAGGGAGCTCTCCAAACCATTGAGAAGCAACAATGTTAGTTTGACATCTAAGGTGTGCCCAGCTCAGGCAATAGTCTTTTCAGTCACTTCTTGTGCTGCTGAGAGCTGGACAATGAATAAGAGTGACAGAAGAGTGATGCCTTTGAGTTCTGGGACTGGAGAAGAATGCTGAGTCACATAGACGGCCGAGACAACCACTACGTACGCCTGGGAGAGAGCACAGCCAGAGTGCTCCTGAGAGGCGCCGGTGGTGAAGCTTCACCTCCATTACTCTGGGCATGTTGTTCGGAGGGGCTGTTCCTTGGGAAGGGACATCATGCTTGGAAAAGTGGAGGGTCAGTTAAAGAGAGGAAGACCCTCAATGAGAAGGATTGCCACTGTGGCTTCAGCAGTGAGATCCAGCCTATTTGAGACGATGAGGACGGCACAGGACAGGACAGGGTTCAGCCCTGTTACACATGAAGTTTCCATGAATCGTACTCAATCGAACGGTACTCAACAACAACAAACCAAGGCATAAAAAGACGATCAACTCTAACAAAAATGCACGACCAGGAGAGGACAAACTAATGCATGGAACTTTCAAAAATTTTGACCCTTCTGTGCATTAATTTTCTCTCCAAAGGCAAGTATCACAATCTTGACAGGACCCGTGGTTTCGACGAGTCCAGACACGGGTCAGGAGGCATCGGTATATCACGGGCCCCGAGCCCTGCGCTGATACTTTCACGTCACTGAGGGATTTGCGAAATCCAAATGTGATTTAATAAAATGTTCAATAATTCAAAGTCAACAGGACTTCTTCTCATGTCTCCCTTTGGTGCACATTCTGCCCGGCTTTGTATAAAGGGCCTGGGGCCTTTCAGAAGAGAGTAGCATTCCAGGTGGAACGCTTCTTCCATTAAGAAACAAAAACAAATAAGATAAACACTTCCCCTGCAGTATGTTTACAGTTCCTAGAAGGATGGGTATGTGCACATGCGC
>NW_006399814.1:3914145-3921297 GCF_000299155.1 Elephantulus edwardii | reverse complement strand
GAAGGAAGGAGCCAGAGAGAAAGAGAGAGAGGGGAGGAGGGAGCCAGAGAGAGAGAGAGGAGGAGGGAGAGAGGAGAAGGAAGGAGGGAGGGAGGGAGGGAGGGAGGGAGGGCAAGAGAGAGAAAATAGTATCTATTGCTTTTTTGAACTGGTTCTTAAGCCTCATGCAGGGAACGACTCTGCTTAAATATTCCAATCTAATGTCTATCTAGTGCGCACCTGCTGGGCGTGCAGCATGGTTTTCTGGGAAGACGCATAGAGGAGCTGCTCTGAGGATTAGAAGCAGAGAGCTGGGTGAGAGGAAGGGAGGCAGGACAGAGCCACATGTGTGGTCTTGTCCTGCAGTGTCCTCCTTGGTCCCTTCCTGGACCAGCCACAATAGCCCAGGCTCCTCTTGTCCACTGTGATCGGCTTCCATCAGGGGGCCTGGTGTTTCTGGACGTGGGTGGCACTGAAGCTCTTTGCAACTCCTTGAGGAAGCGCCACACTGCCTTCCACAGTGGTTGCACCATTTTACACTCCCACCAACAGTGAATAAGGGTTCCAGCTTTTCGGCAATGTCGCCAGCATTTGTTGTTTGTTGTTCTGTTAAATTCTGCTATTCTTACTGGGGTGAAATTTTATATCATAGTTGTTTTGATTTGCATCTCTCTAAGAGCTAGGAATTTTGAACATTTCTTCATTTGACCCAGCAATTCCACTACTGCAAATATACCCTAAAGAAACCATAACCACCACCCAAGCAGATATATGTACACCCATGTTTATTTCGGCATTGTTCACAATAGCAAAGACTTTGAAACAACCTAAGTGCCCATCAACAAACGCATGGATAGAGAAGCTCTGGTATATTCACACAATGGAATACTACGCTGCATTGAAAAACAAGGAACTCATGCAATATTATACAAAATCGGTGACCCTGGAGGACATTATGCTGAGTGAAATATCTTAGTCACAAAAGGACAAATATGGCATAGTGCCACTGTTATAAAAGAGGACTGATATCAGGGTTGAAGGGAACCTAAGAAAAGAGGGGACAGATAATGTATACTGCATTGAAACAGATGATAGAGAGAACCGCACGTTGCTGCACACTTGTAAATTGACAACAGTGCTTAGAAATACATTTTGCCGTCATTTGCGGCAATGTATTAAAAAGGGAAATATAATTAGATATTACTGTCATGACAGGTGTCCAGAACAAAGGTAGCATAGTGGAGTGGACTTGGAAGGAAGTATTGAATAACAATGAAAGATATTTTTCTTTTACCTTTCAAAAAGAAAAGTGAATGGGGGGAAGGGTGGTCAGGGAGAAAAGTGCAACAATGAATGAATGGAAATCAAAAGTCTCTGTAAACTTTCATTAAAATAAATTTAAAATGATTTAAAAAATTAAGCTCTTTCACTATCAGTAGTTTCCTCATCTCCCGTCATTTTCTCCTCTTGTTCCTGCCATTCTCCAAAATCCAAGACTTCCTTCACCCAGATTCAGGACGTACTAGATCCCCCATCTCCTCACAGGGAAGTGATATGAAGGGACTGGGTTTCCCCATTGAGCTCTTCGTGACGGGGACATTGAGCTCATAAGAACCACAGGTGGGCAATCATCACATGCACTGATCTCTTTGTGGGACACGCTGCGAGGGTGTGAGTCGCGGAACCACCTCCCTCTGAGGTGAGAGCGGAGGCTGTTCTGTGGATGCTCCTGTCACAGGAGAACAATGCCTCCATCAGCCTGGGACCTGGAGTGAGCAACGGTGGTGCAGAGGCCACGCCCTGGGTGCAGGACAGTTGAAGTGTGTGCTCGTGCACAGGGACCCAGCGCCAGGGAGACACTCCCGCCTTCGAAAACCGACCAGATGAGCTTAAAAGAGCAGCATGTGCCCAGGGAGAAAGCTCAGACAGAAGGGAGAGGACAGAAGGAGGGACGGAAATACAAACCACAGGTGGACAATCATAATTAACACTGTTCAGCAAAGTGCGGACAAGGGAGCGAGGGAGGGAACTGTCCCTGTACTGGCCATCCATGGGTCTCCAAGGCCATCAACTGCACAAGCAGGCACTATCCAGCTTTCCCCGTGGGAGGGCTGGTGGGTTCCCACTGCACAGAGGCAAGGCCTTGGCATTAGCAGTGGAGCCCTCCAGGGGCCATGACCCCAGAGCTCACTCACATCATAACAAAACATTTAAAGAGACCTCTAATGGTTATTAGTCACTGTCGAGACTTGGCTCCAACCCATCCTTCCGGAAGCTGCTCGTCCTGGGCCGCCTTCACATCAGAGGCTGTGCTTGAGTTCGCTGTCGTGGCCCTGTGTCCTGGGCGGCTCCCTTGTTCTCGCTGACTCTCGCCCTTTCTCTGACTGATCCCATCTGCTTTCGCCAGTTGGAAGCCCACCCTCCAGCTCTCAGCACAGGTGGGAGAATGAAAATGCGCCTGGAGAGGGCTGGGGAGCGCTGAGCTCGCGAGTCTGGGTTTGTTCTCACTCGAGACTCTAGACATTATTCTTAGAAAGATGTGAAACTTGGTTAACCCAATTATAGAAGTATTCTCTAAGAAGGAGAGATTCTGTGCTGCATTGAATAGCATTACCTTGAACAATCTGACCTTGACTCTGTCACCTTCCCAGCGAATGGTCTGGGCACTAAACGATCTGACCTTGACTCTGTCACCTTCCCAGCCTGGCAGGACCTTCACATACGTATTTGAGGAGGGCAGGCCAGTGCTTTCACAAGGTGTCCTGCACTCCGGTGTGTCTGACGTTTCTTCATTCCCCAGGGGCTGTGGAGTGGGCGAGGAGCCCTGGGGAGCTCCGTATGTGCTGTGCTGCTGGGGCTTTTTAGCAATGGCCTGGTGGCTTGTCCTCAGGAGCTCTAACGCTGGCTCAAGGCCACACCTCTCCAGTGGCTTAAATTCACTCACTGCTCTGAGGGAGAAAGATGGGCCATCTCTTCCCGTGCGTTACAGCCTCGGAAACCCGCTGGGGGTGAGGGTCACTGCAGTCAGTTCACTGTTTGTACCACCCGGGATTCCTTCTGGCGACTCGGTTCTGTTTGCCCACTTTGGGGCGAGATGCCATGTAAATGGCACCTTGTTTCCAGAAGCTAATGCACACGTGTGGCTGTTCTGGTGGCGTGATGGTGGTTACCAATATTCCAACAGACCAAACTCATGCAGTAGTTCTGAGGGAGAGAAACCTGTCAACCTGCCTTCCTAAAGACTGCCGCTGAGGAGACCCCGGGACACTTTGACCCACAATGCCCAACCACCCAGCACAGACACAAGCCACCTGCATGCCCCTCTTGATGGCATCTGTTCTGAGCCCTCTGCAGACAATGCTCTGTGTCTTCAAATGGGTAGTAAGTAAGTGGCTTGCAGGGGCTCAGAGCCTCAGATTTGCCAAGGTTCCTGCCCCTCAGTGAATTTCACCATGTTTCCTAGACTCACGGTTCATCGGTGAGAGATGTCTGGCTCAATCATTGCTACTATGATCACAGACACATCTTCTAGGGTCATGATCTCTCCATCTTTTCAGTGGTCATTTTACTCCAAAGCAGAGGCATCCTCTTCTGAGCTAGCCATGTGTCCTTTTACTGATGAGTCGACTTCCGTGTGCGGATCTGTTCTCCATGTGCAGTGCGGGCTCTGGTCTTATCAGAAGGGCCACCAGCCATCATGGTTGGTTATCTTTAAGGCCAAAGCAGTTATTGGAGACTTGGTCACTGGGAGGTCTTGTACCTCCCCGCGGTCCCTGGGATGTGCCCACCACTAGAGTCTGCTCATTGAGCCACTTAGGCTCAGCTTGTGCCTTCTGCCCCAGCTTCCAGGGTGACTTGGCTTCCCTCCCTGGGGAAGGTCAAAGGCACTGAAGATAGAGAAAGCTGAGGCGTGGTCTTGGATTAAAGGAGACCTGTTGGTGCAGTGGTCAAAGCCCTGGGCTGTGATAGGAAAGGTCCATGGGGAAACACCTGGTCCCTGGCATCTGTGAGACTGACAGCCCAGAGTTCCTACACAGCCAAGCTTCTCAGTCCTCCAGGGTTGATGTTAAGCGATCTCACCTGACAGCAGCAAGTAACGGGGGTTAAAGCCAGAGGACTCAGGGAGATACATGGCCTCAAACAGGGCAGGTTAACAAGGCTGGGAAGACATTCCTGGTGACAACATTGGACTGTGGACATGAGTGAGATTACAAGGGTGTGTCCTTGACACATTTTCTGAATGTGACATGAAAAAATGTATCATGATTGAATGGTAGAACACTCATGATTATGAAGCCCACATTAACATACTAAGAAATAAAAAAAGGAGGGAGAAAAACATTGTTATCTATTCAGAATCAACTCACAGCTGACCTGCCAGTGGGTTTTGGAGGCTACAAATTTCTCCCAAGGGGTAGCTTGGGATTCAAACTTGCAGAAAGGTGTGAAGTTTAGTTTAGCATTAAATATAAATTTAGGTTCTATCATGTTGACAACCACTCCCTATGACCCTATGAACAAGCGACCTCACCCTCACCCTGAAATGCACCCTCGTCCTGGTCGGCGTCCTGCCTCCACCCGTGGGACGGTCACTGTTACCACACTGTCTCAAGGAGGACCTTTCCTCTCCTTCACTGACCTTCTACCTTTCCCAGATATGTATGAACATATATATTATTGTTTTACAAAAAAGAATGACCTGATAGAATGCAGGAATTCTGTCACACTGTCATTAATATGATACATGAGTAAAGTTTTTGGAATATTATTTATTAAAAAATGTCCTCAACAGGGAACTGCCCGAAATTCTAGTTGGGTTTAGAAAAGGACATGGCAGGAGGCCTATCTCTGATGTTAGATCTTAGGAGAAAGCAGAAAATACAAGGAAGATATTTACTTGTATTTTATTCAGTGTTCAAAGGCATTTGATTTTGTGGATCATAACAAATTATGGATAACATTGAGAAGAACTGGAATTCCAGAACAGTTAATTGTGCTTATGTGAAACTTTGTACATAGACCAAGAAGTAATAGTCTGAACAGATCAAGGGACCATTGAATTGTTCCAAATCAAGTAAGAGATGTGTACTTTCTATATACTTAATAAATTCTATATACCTATTAAATCTGTACGCTGAGTAAATCATCCAAAAACATGAAGAAGATTGTGACATCAGAATTGGAGGAAAACTCATCAATAACCTGAATAAAGAAGATAATGTGACCTTGCTTTTGGAGAGTGAAGGACACTTGAAGAATTTACTGAAGAGGATGAAAGGGCAGCTCCCAACATGAGATACATGTCCATAAGACACACATCTTCACCGCTGGACCAACAGGCATAATCATGATAGACTGAGAAGACGAAAACCAGTTGAAGTTGCCAATGACATTCTTCTACTTGAATTCACAATTAGCCCCAACGGTAACAGAAGTCAAGAAATAAAAAGGCACTTGGTTTCACTGGGGAATCCACTGTCCAAGACCTACTGATGGTGCCAAAGAGCAAAGATGTCAGTTAGCTACAAAGGTGTGTCTGACGCAAGGCAAGTTCTTTTAAATTGCTTTGAAGTCATCTAAAAGCTGGAAAATGAATGAGGAAGATTGAAGACAAAGTGTTGATGGCTGAATTGTGGTGGTGGTGAAGAGTACTGAACATCCCGAGGGATCCTGACAGAGCCAGTGAAAGTGCCTTAGGAGAAGGGCAGTCAGGGCTCTCCGAGAGGCGAGAAAGGTCAAATTCCATCCTCTCACGTACTTTGGGCTTCTTGTCAGGCGGGACCTATGCTGGGGAAGGAGGCTGGGTAAGAGAAGACCTTCATCAAATAGGGCGACACAGTGGCTGTAACAACGGGGTCAAGAACATCAGTGAGAGAAGGGGGAACGGATGATAAATTAGGCAAAACATCACACTGATGAATCTGTATCACTGTTGTTTTTGTACATTTTCTGTTAACTTTGAAATGAATTCAAAATAGCTTAAAATTCATTAGCAAGAACAGTTCTCCTTGGAGGTCCTCCCCTGTCCCCGTGACTCTGGCAGGGGTTGACCTCGCTGGTACTCTGAATATCTCACCTCACCCTGGATGGGGGTCAGCAGTGTGGAGGCGTCAGGGACCCTGAGGTCACAGGCGTTCCCTAGAAGGGTCTGACGGCGGAGACTGGAGACTCTCTCATATGAGGGCACTCCCTTCCTGGACGTTAGACACAGGGTCCACAGAGGCCCCTGTGCATGCTAGGCTAGAAAGAAATAGGGAAACTGGACAGAATGTTTGAAAGTCCTTCCCAGGTAAACAACAAATTCAGAATATTTAATAAGGGACCCATCAAAACCAAAGTGAGGCTGAGTCCTGACATTTAGAGAGCCTCTCCATGAATGTGTGTGACGCCAGGCATCACACCAGACCCCTGGAGGGGGGAAGGGACGCAGAGACTGTGGTCAGTGAAGAGGCAGCAGGGCCTGGGGCTGCATGCTGGGCAGACAGTCTGCTTTGTTTAAGTCTGTGCCTTTTAGCAACACAGACTCTTCCAGGAAATGTGCTTATATTTGCAAAATGTACCAAATAGAATAAAACTATCAAAACAGGCATGACTCAAAAGCTTCCTTCTGACTTAAGCAAACGGATTTCAGTTTGTGGTTTGAAAATTCTTCCCTGGAGTTATATTTTGGATTCACTTTGCACTGTCTTGCTTATAGGATACCTTCCAAAAAGGGAAGACACCCAGACAAATTTCTCCCTTCACCAGCTGCCTTCTTTGCGCACCCTGAGCACGGAGCCTCAAAGGAAGAGAGGTGAGCACAGAGCACTTGCCTTCCTGGGGGCTGCTAGAGGCTCCAGGCTTCCTCTGAGGTGGGGGGTGGGGCACAGATTCCAGGCTGAGAGGCAAATGCAAGGCTGCTGAGAATGTTTGTGGGGAGGAAACAGCTCCTTCCATGTTCTACTCCAGATGCCAAGTCCAACACGATGGATGTGGATGAGGACGTGCATTCCTTATTGTAAACGCAGGTGTTTGACTGCTACGGGCTCAGGAGCAATGGGACAAGTTAATGCCCTTGAGAACAGGACTTTCTCTTCTGCTATTTCAATGGAGGGAAGAGGAGAGAGAGAGAGAGAGAGAGAGAGAGAGAGAGAGAGAGAGAGAGAGAGAGAGAGAAAGAGAGAGAGAGAGAGA
>NW_006399814.1:3871476-3914045 GCF_000299155.1 Elephantulus edwardii | reverse complement strand
AGAGAGAGAAGGCAGTGAGAAGAGGAGAAAGGAAAGGAGGGACGAGGGGAAGCAAAGGGGAAGGTACAGAGGTGGCAAAGATCGTGAAACTGTGTCTCATGCTCTTTGGACATGTAGCTAGGTGAGGCCATTCCTTAGAAAGAGCATCACACTTGGAAAGACAGAGGATCGGCCAAGGAGAGGAAGACCCTCAACGAGATGGATTGGCAGGGTTACTTCAGCAGTGGGCCCTAGTGTCAGAGATGATGCCAGAGGCACAGGACAGGGCAGGGTTCAGGGCAGCTGTTCATAGGACCACCATGCATCAGACTCAACTTGACAGCATCTAATAAGAAGCCGCGAGAACTGCCCATAGAGAGGAAGGGTGCGCATTACAGCTTGACTATGTTGTTATTGGGCTGCTGTCATCAGGCGCCATTGAATTGACTATGGCTCACAGTGATGCTGGAAAGAGCAGTTGAGAGCCTTGCCTTCTCCCTTCCTCACCACCTCTGACGGGCTCGAGCCCATTGCTACAGTTACTGTATCCATCTCACTGAGGGGCTGCTTCTCTTTCTCAGAGCCTCTGCCTTTCCTGGTATGATGCCCTTTTCCAAGGACCAGCCCTTCCTGACAACAGGTCCAAAGGATGTAAGACCAAGTTTCATCATCCCTGCTTCTAAGGAACCCCATGGTGATGCTTCCTCGAAAATAGATTTATTTATGCTTTTGGCAATTCATGGAATATTCAGTACTCCTCTCCAATACCATAATTCAAAGGCATTAATTATATTTGTATTATCTTTATTCATTGCCCAACTTTCAGATTCACAAGAAGCATTTGAAAATACCGTTGCATGGATCAGGCACACCTTAGTCTTTCAACTGATATCATTGCTCTTTAGCTTTTGTGGAGATACTTGACAATCAATTTTCCCACACATCTTTTTATGTCTTGATTCCTGTGTTGATTGTGAATCAAGTAAGATGAAATCATTGACAACTTCAATCTTTTTCTTCTTCTATCCTGATCTTGTCTATTGGTCCAGTGGTAAGAACTTTTGTTTTCTTGATGTTGAAATGTAACCCACATTGAAGACCATCGTTTTTGTTGTTGTTGTTCATCTTCCGCAGTAAGCTCTTCAATTTCTCTTCACTTTCTGCAATCAAGATTTCTTGCTTGTCAATGAATGAATGGAAACCTGAAATCTCTGTAAATGTTTATGAGAATTAATAAAATATAATTATAGAGAAAAAAAAAGATTTCTTGCTTGTCGTTGGTTGTTGTTGTTAAGTGTCATCAAGTCAAGTATTGCCCCAATGGACAACAGATCTGAACCCTGTCCTGTCTGTGCCCGTGATACACGTGTGTCCATTGCTGCTGTCACTGTGTCAGTCCGCCTCATGGAGGATCTTCCACCGCCTTTCCAAGCATGATGTCCCTCTCCACGGGATAGCCTCTCCCAAAAACACCTGCAGGTATGTGAGGCGAAGTTTTGTCATCTCTGCCTCCCAGAAGTATTTGTCTGCATTCTGCTATTACGTGTGTTGCATTTATTCCTCCAGGTGGGAAGTCCATGTGACTGAGCAGTGCTGTCTCCCATCCTTTTGATGTCTTTACATGACCTGACTACAACATAAGCCAAAAGCCATACAACATATGACATAAGCCATCATGTCCATGGCTCGGGATTGAGCACTGCTCTGTTCAGTTGTACACACGGTCACTACAGTTGAATCTGCTTAATGTCACCTGACCACAACAACAATCTCTATGGGAAGAGGTTGTTCCCCAAACTCACTGGATCGTGCAGAGATTAAGAGCTCAGCTGCCAACTCAGAATTCAGGGCTTCAAACCCATCAGTGTCTTTGTAGGAGAAAAGACCTGGCCTTCTGTTCCTAAAGATTACAGTCCACTACACCCCATAAGATGGCTACACTCCGTCACATTGGGGTCTCTCCACACGGAGCTGCTGGGTGCGTCAACAGAGAAGGCAACTACATGACAGAATTGACCAAGGAACTCTTCCTATTGTTAGGTGCTGTTGACCCGACCATGATTCCTAGTGACCGTGGGAATGACAGGTCACAACCTTCCCCAGTCCCGTATATCCCCATGATCTCCACCACATTCAAGCCACTTACAGTCAGTGTGTCCGTCATCTCACTGAGGGCTTCTTGGCTTTCACTGACCCACCACTTTTCCAAGCATGACATCTAAGGACTGATGCCTCCTGACAACATGCTCAAAGTATGTGAAATGAAGATTCATCGCCCCTGTTCCTCAGGACCACTCTGGTTGCCCTTCCTCCGAAATAGAACTACTTGCTTCCCCTCAAATAAGTGAGGAGACATTGGACCACATCCTCAGAAGCTGGAAGCCCATTCCCATGGACAGAGGATTTTCCCTGTCATGGATCCTCGAGAAATGAATGAGTAAGTCGCTACAGTGGGGGAGCCAGGACTGAGGGTGGGCTGGCAGGTGGACAAGCCCACAGGTTTGTGGGTGGATGGGGGGTCTGAGTTCAGTGAAAATGGGCCAGCTGGAGGGGTCGGCTGGAGGGGCTGGCTGGAGAGGCAGTTCCCTCTGTTGACCCCTTGTCCTCACGCTGTCCTCACCCCCTCTGAGTGTCTCATCTCTGAATGTGTACAGCAGGAAGGAAGACACTGCAGCGTTTTGTTGAGAGATGTGGGGTTGTAGTGTGTATGTTATTGAGTCCCCGCCATCTCAGACCTGTGAACTTCACTCCCTCGGGGAAGCGTGTGCTAACACTTTGAGCTGTGCCTGTGTGATTCAGAAGGCTGCCCCAAAACCACCTCGTCTACCCCAAGGACACTGACTATGAAATCGCTCATCTCTTCTCCTCTCCTCTCCTTCCTCCCCCCTCCCACATTTAGACTCCTAAATAAATGACAGTGTGAACTGGCCTCATGTCTGGGTTGGGGAATGGAGACCACACACCGGCGGTCCAGTAATCAGTGTTAAGCTGCCAGAGCAGCGGCTGGAAGACACCCCCACTCCACAGCCAGGCCCCCCCGTGAACACCTGCCGAGCAGCTAGGCAGCTTTAACCTGAGCGAGCTGAAGGCTCATCCTTCCTTCCTCCATCAGCAGTGCAGGCCTTCTAGCTGGGCTGCCCTTATTGTTGGAGTAGAACCCTAGAACCCTGCTCTAGAAGGTCACTACCGTCACCTCTGAGAGGTCGATGGCCAGGTGTGGCCTCCAAAGTGTGTCTAGGTGGTTTCGAACTGCTACTATTTCAGAGTGGTCATGATTATGTGATTATGCCATGCAGAACTACAATTCTAATCAGATTAATGCAAACAAGCAAAAAGCTTGGAGGTAAATCAATGTAAAACGAATAGATAAGAAGAAATATGTGTATACACAACAAAGTAAGTGTATGGGAATATTGTTGTGCTGTTATGTGCAGCCAAGTGGCTTGCAACTCATAGCGGCTCTATGCACAGAAGCTCTGAAGCCTGCCCTGTCCTGAGCCAGGCTCACTGATTCCTATACACCTACCCACATGACCCCAGTTACTGTATCAATCTATCTTGTCCAGGATCTTGCTCTCCTTCACTGTCCATCTGCCCTTCCAAGCATGACGTCCTTCTCCAAGGATCGGTCCCTCCTGGCCACATGCCCAAAGTATCTGAGACAGAGCTTCAAAATGTGTATGGGAATACAAATATGAATAGTATCAAATTAACCTAAAGGCTGTCATTCAGAAGCTGGGAGAGGGGAACCTCCTCACCCGCCACGCCTCAGAGGAATGCTGATGGAAATAATTCCTGCCTCAGAAATTTGAGAGCAGTCAGCTCCTGCAAAGTGAGTTGAGCAGAAGATGGGAAACCTCGTGTGGGTCGCTGGGAGCAGTTACCTCCATGTTCAAGACTGAATTCTCCCGGTGCCTACCCATGTTCATTAAGCATTATCCCTGATAGCAAAGAGATGGAAACATCCCAGTGTTCTCCAATAGACACATAGAAAAACTGTGGTACGTCCACACAGTGGAGTAGTATGCAACATCACAAAACAATGATGAACTTATGAAATACCAGCTTACAGAGTCAACCGAGGGGACATTATGCTGAGGGAAGTAAGTCATAAAGGAGAACTACTTCATAAAATCCTTATAATAAAAACTTAAAATTTACACACAGATAGTTTATGCAGGATGAGAGGGGAGGGACAGGGAAGTAAAATAGAATAAATAGGTGATAAGCACTTACTAAGATGGTTGAGGGAGAGCAATTAATGTAATAAAACCAAAATATAAAAATGTTTTTAAAAGCATATGTGACAGGCACACTCTGTTTTATAAGATCTTATGGATTGAAATTGACTCTATGGCAAGGAATGTAAATACTGAATTCTTTGTCTCTTTAAATTTTTGTTGAAACCATGTATTTTCAGTCCTGGAAGGCATTTTGAGTGAAATGAGGAAAATGTGTAGTAATGTCAGTTTTGACACAATTAATGGGACGCCTATGTTCTGAGGGTCTCTGCAGGAGTTTCTTGAGATCCAGGTTTACAGACACCCCACCCCCGCCCAGATGGTAACACACAGTATATGTGGATGTCCACTTCCCACTGAACCCCGGAGGTGGGAACTGAAGGTGAGTGCTGTGTATGTCCTGTTGTACACTAAAGGTGACTCCATTTGGGAAAGAATCGTGCTCCTTTGAAGGATGGTGGTGGTGGTAAGTGCTGTCAGGTCTCAGCTGTCATGAGGCTAGCTGCGACTCGTGGTGATCTGATGCCCAAGGAACGGAGTGCTGCCCGGGCCTGCACCATCCGCACAGCCAGTTGTCTCTGTGAGTCCACTGCTGGAGCTCCTGCACATTTTGAGTGTCTTTCAAGGTAGGTGCTCATCTCCCGTGTCAGTATATCCGACAATGTTCTTACCGTGATTAATAGAGTTTTCACTATTTATCAGAATTGTATCAACAGACCTCTTCTTAGTCTGGAAATCTGCTGAAAACTATCCCCCTGGAACTGTGCTGGTCCTTGAAATCCTGATGGCTTCACTTCTAGCATCACGGCAGCACACAGTCACCACAGCAGGGAGCACTCAGGGCAGGGGGAGGGCGAGGGAGCACTCAGGGCAGGGGGAGGGCGAGGGAGCACTCAGGGCAGGGGGAGGGCGAGGGAGCACTCAGGGCAGGGGGAGGGCGAGGGAGCACGCAGGGCAGGGAGAGGGCGAAGGTGCATTGTTTGGCGTAGTTGAGAGATATGAGTAGGTACTTCCTCTACTATTGAATGATGGAGTTGAAGGAGAGAGCTGTGAATACCGGTGATCACTGGTGGCCCAGGGATGGCTGGAAGAAAACCTGGCAGAGCCTTTAGAGAACAGACTCCTCCTACCTTCTTGTTGAAGGCAACTCATCAGCAAGCACACGGCCAACCAGACATTGAGAATCCAAAATCCACAGATAGAACGCTCCAGGTCTCATGCCTACTCTGCTCTGCAACCCCCATTCAGCCACTCTTCCTAACTATCCATGTTAGTCACCTACTGCTAGGTGCTGTTGAGGCCGCTCTGACACCTGGGGACCCGCCATAAAGCAGAAAGCCCCTCCCAGTCCTGTGCCATCTGTGCCATCTCGGTTGTACTGAAGTCCATCGTTGAAGTCATTGGGCCAATCCATCTTCTAGAGGGTCCTCCTCGTAATAGCTGACTCTTTACTCTTCTGCCCATGACATTCTTCTTCAATGATACCACCTCCTGAGATCACCACCCAAAATACAGGAGACTAAGTCCTGCCATTCTTGCCTGTCAGGAGATCTTGCTATACTTCGTCCAGACACGTGTGTGGACTTTTGGCAGTACGTCATATATTCAACAGTGTTCACCAACATTACGGTTCAAAGGCTTCAATTCTTCTGTGCTCTCCCTTATTCAATTGTCTGATTTTCACATCCTTTAAAGTGGCCTCTTTGCTCTTCAACACTTTGAAGCGGTCATTGGGATTAGTACCAATTGAGACTTGGGGGCTGCCCTGTTGTGGCATTGCTACTTTCATAGCCCTTTGTCTTTAAGGCCAGAACAGACAAATTCATCCCTCCTAATCAGCTGCAGGAGAGGGGGCAGGGACATGGGACATTCATTAGCACCTACTGAGACCCACTGTTGGGACCTGCCACTTTCCTGGGCCTTTTCCCTGAGCAAAATGTCCCTGGCAGCACTCATGAGAATGTATCTACCCCTGGAGAAAGCCACCACCTTTCATCAAACGATAGGACAGGATTGAGAAGTGGGTCCACCACAACTGGATGAAGGAAGACACTTCAGCTCCTTGTCTCTCAAAGTTTGCCACAGGAAACTCAGAGTCACCCAGAGATGACCAGCCCAGTGGGGAATTTTGCCATTGGGAAACCAAATCAGCAGCAACACTTCAAGACTACAACTCTATCAATAGCATCATAAACACAAGGAACTGACAAAAACTACACACACACACACACACACACACACACACACACAGAGACTGCCTCACACATACAGAGAACTTCACATAAAATCAAGGAAGCAGCAGGCAAGTTCAAACATTATGAAAAAACAGAACAAGACTTCTGAAAAAAGAAGACCAGATTGCAGGCCCAAAGTATACTTCAGAGACAGGGAGGCAGAAGAAATATACTGAAGTGGAGTAACACGGACTGCTACTGAGTAAGTCACAGAAGATGGAACAAAGACTTGAAACCATATAAAGAGGTACAAGAATTTAAAAAATCACCACAAAACAGAGTTTAAAACAGTACTGGAAATGACAATTGCAAGAAAATACAATCCAGAATATTGAGACTAAAGTGGCCAAGTGTTTTAACAAGCTAGAAGGCAGGACAAATAGAATAGAGAAAATAAGAAAGCAGAATAGAAGAGAAGGAACAGAGAATCAGTGAGCTTGAAGGCAAAAAACCTCAAAGGGAATTTATAAGAAGAAAAATAAGAGAGAAGATGGAAGGGAAACTGAAGGAAACATGATATTCATGTGATATAACATCAAATGGAACAATACTGGTGTTGTTAGGTGCCATCGAATTGAGCACAATGAATAGAGACCCATGAACAACAGATCTGGACCCTGTCCTATCCTGCTCCATCCTTACACTTCCTGACACACCAGAGCCCATTGCGGCAGTCACCATGTCAGTCAACCTGGTCGAAGGTCTTCCTCTTCTTCACTGACCCTCTTCCTTTCCAAGCATCATGTCCCTCTCCAAACAACAGTCCCTCCTAGTAACATACCTGAAGTATGTGAGGTGAAGCATCATCACCCTTGCTTCCAAAGAGCACTCTGGCTGCACCCTCTCCAAGACATAACTGTTTGTCCTTTTGGTAGTCTATGGGAAATTCAGTGCTCTTCTCCAACACCACAGCTCAAAGGCATCAATTCTTCTGTCATCCTTATTCATTGTTCAGCTCTCAGATGCATAGCAAGTCATCAAAACAGAGCAAGGAAACACTGCATGGTTCAAAATTGGGAAGAATGTATGCCAAGGATGTGTCCTATCTCCATACTTTTTCAATCAATATTCACAACAGATTATCCAGGAGGCTGGGCTCTAAGAGGAGAAATGTGGCATCAGGATTGGAGGAAGACTCATCGATCTGCATTATGTAAATGACACTACCTTGCTTGCTGACACTGAGGAGAACCTGAAGCATTTGCTGCAGAAGGCCAAGGACTGCAGCCTTCAATATGGAATGAAGCTTGATATCAAGAAAACAAAGATTCTCATCACTGGACCAATTGGTAGCATCATGAGAAATGGTGAAGAGATTGAGATTGTTCATAGCTTTAGTTTGCTTGGCTCCACAATCAACACTTTTGGTACTAGCAGCTAAGAAAATTAAAAGAAGAGTTGCATTGGGAAAGTCTGCTGTCAGAGATCTCTCCAAAGTACTGAAGAGCAACTATGTCAGTCTGGAGACGGCGGTGCACCTGATCCAGGTCATAGTCTTTGCAATTACTTGCTATGTATCAGAGAGCTGGATGATGACTAGAAATGATAGAAGGAGAATCGATGTCTTTAAGCTGTGGTGCTGGAGAAGAGTGCTGAATGTACCATGGATTGGTAGGAGGACAAACAGGGTGAGACCAGGCTGCTCCTTGGAGGAAGGATCCTGAAGCTTCGTCTGACATACTTTGAATGTGTTGCAAGGAGGGACCTGTCCTTTGAGAACGACATCATGCTTCTGAATATGGAGGGACAGCACATGAGAGGAAGACCCTCAATGAGATGGATTGATTAAGTGGCTGGGGGAATGGGGCAGGTGTGTCAGAGACAGTAAGATTGGCACGGGATAAAGCAGGGTTTAGGGCTGTTGTTTATAGGGTCACATGTGTCACAGGCAACTCAATGACACATAACAACAACAACAACAACAGTGTTCTCTTGCTCTATTCACACAGCAGCCTCTTGTTCTAGGTATAGCTTCTCCAGTGATTCCTTCCACAGAGGGAGTCAATCTGATTCTATGCAGCCCATCAGGTGAGGTCCATAGGTAAAGTGGCCATTTTTGTCTTTTAAAAAAGATATTTGCAATGAATGAATCACTCAAAATAGAAAATTTAATTACTGCAATTCCAGCCTCTTTTCTATCACCACGCTTTTATTTTCAAACAACTATTCTAGAATTTTAAACTAGTCCATTATTATTGCTTTATTTCAGCTAGTTATATTATGATGTTGCCTCTTTATTATTTGAATTATTTGTGTATTTTCTTTCTTTTCTTTTGTTAAGTTTGCCAGTGGCTTGTCTATTTTATTGAACCTACCCAAATTGACACATATAGAAGTAGAACGCTTGAACAGACCCATCACAAAAGAAGAAATTGAGAAAATAATAAAAAAGATTTCCTAAAAAATAAGAAGTCCTGGCCCACACAGCTTCATTGGTAAATTTTACCAAACACTCAAAGATAAATTATCATCAATTCCACTTAAATTATTTTTAAAAATAGAAAAAGAAGGCATATTCCCTGAGTCATTCTATGAAGCAAACATAAATAATACCAAAATCAGGCTAAGACATCACCAAAACATAAAACTATAGAGTAATATCTCTCATGAACATAGATGCAAAAATCCTTAACAAAACCTTGGTCAATAGATCCCAACAGTGTATGAAAAAATAACTTATCATGACCAAGTGTGATTATAACAGGTAGGATTAGATAGTTCAACATAAGAAAACAATGAACATAATTCATCACATAAACAAAGCCAAGAATAAGAACTACACATTCCTATCAGTTGATATAAAAAAGTCCTTTGATAATCCAAAACCAATTATGATTAAAATATTCAATAATATAGGAATAAAAGGGAATTTTCTCCACATAGTAAAAAGTATATACTCAAAATGATAAGCCAACATCATTCTAAATTGTGAAAAAAATTAAGGCATTCCTCTTGCAAAGAAAGAAGATACAAGGATGCCCACTTTCACCACTCCTGTTCAAACTTGCTTTGGAAATACTTGCTAGGGCAAAAGGACAAAAGAAGGAAATAAGCGTCATCTAGACTGTCCGAGAGGTGGAAAAGCTCTGGCTCTATGCAGACAACACGATGGTGTATGCAGAAAACCCCAAGGCCTTACAAAAAGACTGTTAAACCTTGTAGATGAATTTAGTAGAGAAGTAGGATTTAAGATCAATGTACAAAAATCTGTGGGATTTCTCTATTACAACAAAGAAAGTACAGAAAAGAAAACAATACCGTTTACAGTAGCCAATCACAAGATTAAATGCTTGAGAATTAACTAGAGACAATAAAGCACTTTATAGGGAAAATTAGAAAGCACTATTACAAGAAACAATAAGACACCTGACTAAACGGGAAAGGATTCCTTGTTCGTGCTTAGGAAAACTCGATGTTGTTAAAATGGCAATCCTGCGGAAAGCAATCTACACATGCAACACAATCCAAGTGCAGTTACCAAACTAATTTTTCAAAGAAATAGAAAAGGCTTTTGGTAGGTTTATTTGGAAAGGAAAGAAACCCCAAATAAGCAAAACTCTTCTGAAAAATAAAAATGAAGTGGGAGCCACAACACTACCATGGCAATCAAACCAGCACGTTATTAGTACAGTAACAGACACACAGGCCAACGGAATAGAATGAAGAGTACAGAAATCACCCCGTCTACCTACAGCCAATTGGTATTTGGCAAAGAAACAAGACTTATCAAACGAGGAAATGGCAATCTCTTGAATAAATGGTGTTGGCAAAACTGGACATCTACCTGCGGAAAACAAACAGATCTACATCTCACAGTAGATACAAATGGGATTAAACTGAGAAGCTCTGGTATGACATCAATAGGCTTATAGATAGAATCAGAACTGTTCAACCAGGAGAGGAGGAAATTGACAAATGGGACCTTCTAAAAACCAAGTCTCTGTGTATATTTAAAACTTTTCCCAATGTTGTTATTGTCATTGCTGTTTTGTGTTGTTGAGTTACTTGCGAATCATAGCGGCCCTATGTACAACAGCTCTGAACCCTGCTCTATTCTGCGTCAACCTTATTGTCTCTGACACACCTACCCCTATTATTATCCCAGGCACTGAGTCAATCCATCTCATCCAGGTTCTTCCTCTCCTATGCCGTCCCTCCACCCTCCCAAGCATGATGTCCCTCTCCAAGGACTGGTCCCTTCTTACAATATGCCCAAAGTATGTCAGACGAAGCTTCAGAATCCTTGCCTCCAAGGAGTAGCCTGGTTTCACCCTCTCCAGGAAGTACATATTTGTTCTCATAGCCGTCCATGATACATTGAGTACTGACCTCCAGCACCACAGCTGAAAGGCATCAATTCTTCTATAATCCTTGGTCATTGCCCAGCTTTCTGATGCACGGTAAGTAATTGTGAAGACCATGGCCTGGATCAGGTGTGCCTCAGTCTCCAGACTGACATCGTTGCACTTCAGTACTCTGGAGAGGTCCCTGACAGTCAACTTTCCCAATGCAATTTACCTTTTTATTTCCTTGCTTCTGGTGCCCAGAGTGTTGATTGTGGGTGCCTGGAATGCAAAAGTTGGGAACCAGGAAGAAAGATCAGTATTCAGAAAACACGAGTGTGAAGACAGTAATCAGTCTAGAGATAGAATAAGAGAATTCTGTACAAGTAATGATTTCTTTATTGCAAATATTTTTATAAGAAACAAACACAGACTATACACATGGGTTTCACCTGATAGTATGCATAGGAATCAGATCAATTACATCTGTAGAAAGAATTGCTGGAGAAGCTCGATATTATCTGTAAACAGTAGGCCAGGTGCGGATCATGGAATAGACCATTAACTACTCATATGCAAGTTCAAGCTAAAGAAGGTGAAATCAAATCCACAGGAACCAAAACTTAGCCTTGAGTCTAACCCACTTGAATTTCAAAACCATCTCAGAAACAGGTTTAAGGCCTTGAACTACTAAGACTTTCTCCAGTAGGGTGACAAGAAAGCCTACAGACAGGGAAAAATATTTAGCAGCGGCATTTCAGACAAGGGTCTCCACAGGAGAAAGACCGATAATGCAGAAGACATGGAAAGGTTTTTCACAGAGGAAGATAATTGAACGGCCAACAGAAACATGAAGAAATGCTGAAAATCACTGGCAATAAGAGATGCAAATCAAAACCACAATGAGATTCCATCTCACTCCAGAAGCAGTGGCAAAGCTTAACCAGACAGCAAGTAATAAATGTGGAAGAGGGTGTGGCGAGATTAGAACTCATACACTGCTGGAATTTTTAAATGGTACAATCACTCTGGAACACAGTTTGGTGTTTCCTTAGAAAGCTGAACATATGACTCAGCTATTGACTACTGGGGTTAGATTTCAAGGAAATCAAAACTGAGTTACGAGCAGAGGCTTGTACACCAACGTTCACAGCAGTGCTATTCACAACAGTAAGTATATGGAAACATCGCAAATGCCCAGCAAGCAAATGGACTGAGAACTTGATGTACACATTCACAGAATGGGACCCTATCGCAGCACCGAGAAGCCAAGATTTCCTAAAATAGTGTCTAACACAGAAGAGCCTGGAGACCTATGTGCTGAGTGCCATAACTCAGTCTCAGAAGGACAAGTCCATTACTGTAAAATAGAAGGATGACTAGTAAGATGTGCATGTTTAAAATGGGAACTGGAAGGCAAGGAGGAGTGGGAAGAGGGAAATCCGTAGAATCACAGAATTCAGGGGTGTATGGGGAGTGGAGGAATAGGAAAGGGTCAGTGGGGACTCAGACAGTAGTAAAGTAATAGGCACAGATTATTATACTTTGGACATGTTGCAAGGAGGGACCAGTCCTTGGAGAGGGACATCATGCTTGAGAGGGTGGAGGGACAGAGCAGGAGGGGAAGACCTTCTATGAGATGGATTGATTCAGTCACTGGGGTAATGGGAGTAGGGGAATAAGAGACAATAAGATTGACACAGGACAGAGCAGGATTTAGGGCTATGAATTGCAGGTGACTCGATGGCACATAACAACAACACAACAACAGTAAAAAAGCATTTAAAATGCAATATCTATGGATGATTTTATAAAGCACAAGGAACATGCATGAAACACAATGGCTGTGAATTACTCTATGCAAACCAATAAAAACAGAAAAAATAACCCTGAACAGGTCATTGGTGGCAGAGTTGCCCAATGTTGAAGGCAGAGCATTGTAAAATAAACCAGCTGCATTGTCAAAGACATTTCCATTAACTCGGTGTCACAGCTTTGGCAACGTTCTTTCAGGTGGCAGACCTTGGACTCTGCCCTGGTAGGTAGACCAGGTGGCTATGTGTAATATCGGCCTATTTTCACACTGGCCCTTCCCGCTGTCTGTGTAAACAAAAGCCAGATTTTCCCTGGGTTTCTGCACTTTGCCTTCTGACAGCCGCTGATTGGGGGAACCCAGAGACAAATGGTCCCCGGGGCCCAGCGTGACACTGTGCTTTGTCACAGCGGTGGTTCATTTCAGCGGCTTCTCACTCCGGCTCCCTCCTAACCTTGATGAGGAAGGCCTCTCTCCACTGTGGCTTTGGCCTTCTCGGTTGGACTGCCCACTGGGGGACGATGAATTTGCTCACTGGGGGGCCTATAAGTTGCTGGAACACTGCAGAAATCCAAGGCAGAGAGAAAAGGCAGAAAATAGACTCAGGTCCAAGAATCTTTCTCTCACAGGAGAAACACCCCAGGATCTATCAGAAGCTGGGAAAGTGAGGGATCAAGATTGTTGGGTTGGTTTTTCTTCCTCCTTTTAAAATGTGTTTTCTTGGTTTGCATACAATAATCCGTTTACAGTGTGCTCCCTTCGTGCACTGGGACTGGTTTGCGCGGGCCCGCCCACTGAGCCCTGGGACCCTGTGGTTCCCCTCCTCCCGCTCTGCTCCCCTGCCCCCTCCATCCATCCACCCACACCCACTGGTTATCTTTCTGTTTTGACACTGATCTTATGCTTTTGCAGCATCCTTAGAAACTTCATTAACATGACATATCACTTCAGCACTTTCTGATTAATGAGGATAACGATATTCATCCAAACTAATGAGAAAGTTCTTTATTCTCTTAGTTAACATCAGCGGAACATTTCTTAAGAGCTAGGTCTAGGAACCCATCTAATTAACGCATTTGAATCGTGATGTTGGTGAAGATTCTTCAACACACTATGCAGTGTGAAGATTCTCGAACACACACGCCGAAGAATAAACAAAGCAATCTGGCTGAATTCCTGATAAGACTGGCTGACCTGTTGGTGAGACTTTTGCCTCATTCGGTTGGGACATGTAATCAGGAGAAATCTCTTACTAGAGAAGAAAATTGTGGTGTTGTTGTTGTTATGTGACATCGAGTCACCTGCAACTCCTAGTGATCCTATATACAACAGCCTTAAGCCCTGCTCTATCCCTTGACAATGTTATTGTCTCCGACACACCTGTCCCCATTACCCCAGTCACTTAATCAATCCATCTCATCAAGGGTCTTCATCTCCTGCACTGTCCCTCCACCCTCCAAAGCATGATGTCCCTCTCCAAGGATTGGCCTCGCTTGCAAAGTGTCCAAAGTATGTCAGAGGATGCTTCAGAATCCTTGCCTGCAAGGATGAACCTGGCTTCACACTCTCTAGGACAAACTTGTTTGTTCTTCTAACAGTCTGTGGTATATTCAACACTCTTCTCTAGCACCAAAGCTCAAAGGTATCAACTTTCCTTCTGTCATCCCTAGTCATTGTCCAGCTCTCTGATGCATAGCAAGTAATTGCCAAGACCATGGACTGCATCAGGCAAACCTGAGTCTCCAAACTGACAGCATTGCTCTTCAGTACCTTGGAGAGGTCCCTGACAGCAGACTCCCACTACAATTTGTCTTTTCATTTCCTGGCTGGTGGCACCAAGAGTTTTGATTATAGAACCAAACTGAAGCTGTCAACAATTTCAATCTCTTCACCATCTATCATGATGCTACCAATCAGCCCAGTGGTGAAAATCTTTGTTTTCTTGATGTTGAGCTTCAATCCATATTGAAGATTGCAGTCCTTGACCTTCTGCAGCAAGCGCTTCAGGTACTAACATTAGTTATAAAATTGCTGGTGTCGTGGCCTCTTCTAAATCCAGCCTGAACTTCAGGCACTTCTATGCTGATGTGCTGTGCCAGTCCTTTTTGTGCAATCTCCAGCAGAATCCTGTATGTAGTTAGAGGTAAAGTTGAGGGTCCCTGCAAACAAGGGGAACCCTCAGTGACATAGATCAATGCAGCATCTCACCCAAGCCACCAAGTTGGCCCTGCCTCGTTGAGATTCTAGGATAGAGTTTGTTGTTGCTATTGCTTCTCCTGCTGCGAGTCATCTAGTAAAAATCAACCCATTACTGACCCCCCGGCAGGTTTCTCGAGCCTGTCCCTCCTCCTCCCACAGAGCAGCTGGTGGTGTTGAACCGTATGCTTTTAGGATTATGGTGCAGCTTCTTACTACTAGGCCACCAGTGACTGCAGCAAAGGACTTGAACGTGGTAGAGATTGTGAGGATGACACAAGATAGGGAAGGGTTCAGATCTCTTGTCCACAAGGTTGCTGTGAGTTGTAGTCATAGTGACAGCACCTAGCAATAGCAGCAAAAAGCTAATGAGGTGCTCTAGTGGCCTAGAAGGACAGAGTAGAACTGGCCAAATGGGTTAAAAAAAAGAAAAGAAAACTTTGCTCTTTTTTGTGGTGCCACTAGGGTCATTGGCTGCTTCACCGTGAAGCTGAACATCTCCTTCCCAGCCACTGGCTGCCAGAAACTCATTGACGTGGACGATGAACTTTGTACATTTGATGAGAAGAAAATGGCCACAGAAGTTGCTGTTGACTCTCTCGGTGACGAGTGGAAGGGATATGGTGTCTGGATCAGCGGTGGAAACGACAAGCAGGGTTTCCGCATGAAGCAGGGTGTCTGGACCCATGGCCGAGCTCGCCTGCTGCTGAGTAAGGGGCACTCTTGTTACAGACCACGGAGAACTGGAGAGAGGAAGCACAAGTCTGTCCAGTGTTGCATTATGGATGCCAATCTGAGTGTTCTCAACGTGGTCATTGTCAAGAAAGAGGAGAAGGATATCTGAGGACTGACTGATACCACTGTGCCCTGTCACCTGGGGCCCAAGAGAGCCAGCAGAATTCGCAAACTCTTCAACCTCTCCAAGGAAGATGATGTCTGTCAATATGTTGTGAGAAAACCATTGAACAAATAAGGCAAGAAACCCAGGACCAAAGCGCCCAAGATCCAGCGTCTTGTTACTCCACGCGTCCTGCAGCACAAGCGCCGGCGCATTTCACTGAAGAAACAGAGCACTGAGAAGAATAAGGAGGCGGCAGAGGACGCTAAGCTTTAGGCCAAGGGAACGAAGGAGCCGAAGAAAAACGCCAGGAGCAGATCGCCAAGAGATGGAGGCTGTCCTCTCTGAGAGCTTCTACCTCCAAATCTGAATCCAGTCAGAAATGGAATTTTCTATGTGTGGCAAATAAATAAGCTCCTGTGTTAAATCTAAAAGAAAAGAAAGCCCTTGATGGAAACAGACTGTTTGAACATTCTCCTGTGGAAGAGCTCTGTGGAAGAGCTGACGTGTTTGTTAGCTGTGAAGTGTGTCAGCACTCTGCCTCCAGTACTCCTGGACATCTCAACAACAGACCCGAAACACCAGTGGTCCTGAGGATGGGGCAGGGCCAGGCAGTCATCACGGATTGTAGTAGACTCCAAGGCAACTAACAGCAGCAGGTCCCGTGGCCGGCCTTCAAGACCAAATGTGAGTGAGGGTCGGTCCCCATGTCTACCAGCTCACATCCACCACCAGGAAGAAGGAGAGACCGCAGACATGCAGACAGCACGTGTGGCGTGCAGTGACAAGGAGCTGGGTCAGACCTGGAGCCCAAATGGACTTCACCGTCCAAGATCAGGGCTGCACCTGCCCCTTTACTGTCTTTCTGGCCCCACCACTCAGCAAGGTTTGACCACAGCTAGAGACTCAGTGAGCAAGTGCACTTGCTGCCCTTGTTAGGTGTCACCAGGCTGACTAGGACTCCGAGTGAGTGATCCTATGAGCCACATATAATATTCTTTCCTTGCCCTGTCCTGTACGTCCTCCCCTGTCATTATCAAGCCCACTGTGGTAGTCACTGTGTCCTCCATAGTACTGAGGGTGGTCTTTGCTTTTTCTGATCCTCCACATTTCCCAGCATGCGTCCTGCTGGACAATGTATAGAGGTCATGGAAAACTGAACCAAACTAGAACAGCCTCCAGTTGAAGACTCCCTGAAAGCAGGAGAAGGCCGGACAGTGGAAGGAGAGACGGCCAGTAGGAAGGAGCACCGGACAGCACTGCCTGCACTGCTTCCACAGTAATTTGGGGGGAAAACTGCTTCTAGCTTGACAACCTGGGACCCATTAACACAGAAGGGACAACAGGCTTGCTACTTGCTCACTCAGGTACTTTGGGGGAAACTGCTATCAGACTTGACCACGTGGGATCCCTTAACTCAAGCAACAGGGGAGTCCTGGGCACCTCAACAGAGGTGAGGAACCACTTGTAGAAGGGACAACAGGCTTGCTCCTTGCTCACTCAGGTACTTTCGGGGGGAAACTGCTGTCAGACCCTCGGCCTTACAGGCCTCAGACAAAGAAAGAAATACAAGTATTTGGTGCTTTGCAAAACATTGCTGTACCCTGGGGAAATTTATAGTCATAACAGCCTAATATCTACTAAGAAAAGACTCCCATAATGTCAAGAAAGCAGCAATCCACATCAGCTATTATTAAGAAACAAAATAACCCTTCTCCTAAAAATGCAGGCCCAATGAATACCCTAGATAGAGAGAATCAGAAGAAATATGCTGATATAGAATTACTTGATCAGATACAGAAAAAGATGCAAATGTGAGATGAAGGCAGGAGCAGAGCTGCCCCTTAAATGCCTATGGAGGAACCCCTCTGGGGCACTCTGCCCCCACCTTTCTCCTTCGGGGCCTGGACAGTCTAATCCCCAGCCTCCAGTTAGCAGCTGGTGACCAGGTTCCTTCTAGAGAACATGGATGTGGCTGTAACCACAGATGATGGAATGCCGACCAGTGCTGGGTACAGTCTAGGGACTGACAGTGGAACAAACACATGGTATAGTTGTCGAGATGTCACTTTCCAAGTCGTCTCCTGGTTTCAGTGGGGGCCCTGGTGGTGAGTGAGAATCAAGACATCCACGTGTGCAGTAGGCTGGGCCTAACAGCCCTGTGAGTCTAAGATAGCACAGAGCCATCTCGCTCTGCCTTCTCTTCAGGATCCCGTGTGTGGCAGCTGCGTCTCGTCGACGGAAGCGGAGCGCTGTGGTCCCCCTTCCCGAGCTGGCTCCCACAGCATAGTGCTCAAGAACTAACAGCCAGGCAGGACCTGGAGTCCCCCCCTTGGGTCTATCAGCAGGAGGGCACTTCCAGGCCACTCAGCGCCTGCTCCTCCCTCCTCAGACTGCAGGAGTCCCTTCAGGCTTCACCACTTCCAACAGCTGAGTAACCCAGATGGGTGTTGTCTGAGTTAGGGCTCTCCCAGAACCATTAACACCCACATATTCCAAACCCCACGCCCCACAAATCTGACTTGAAGTGTTATGTGCTGTTGCCATGGGAACAGTGCCCCCCACCCTACTCCCCACCCCCACTCCTTGCTTTGGGGCCTCATTCTGTAAAACATGCGATTCAGCTGGCATTTAAATATAGAGATGGGTTTAAATTGGTGCTGGAGCTGCCTCAGAATCCACAGTGAAGAGAGGAATAAAATCAGATGTTATGGAAGGTGGCAGAAAACTGAGACGGAGAATCGGAGCCACGCCAGACACCTCCTCCGGTGTCAGATAATGCTCAATTTAGCTTGAATTTCGGGCATTTCCCGACCATGTGTGCTAAGGCACATTGACTGAGAAAAAAATAAGGTGCTTCTTCCCCACCTTTTTTAAAAAAAAACTAAAATTCTGAGTTTTACTTGCCTTACTCAATTTTCTCTTTCAGTCTGTGGTTGTCATCTGGTACCATCAAGTCAGCATTGACTTCTCAAGCCTCCCAGTAACAGATGGAAGCCTGCCCCCTCCCCGGCCATCCTCACACACCCACCACGTACGAGTCCCGTATTCTCGACATTGTGTCAGTCTAGCTGCCGGAGCATCTCCTTTCCTTCATGCACCATCTATGCTTCCAGCCACATCTCTCCCCAAAGACGGGTCTCTAGGCAGCACGCTCACAGCTCATGAGAGCAGGTCTCCCCACCCGTCCTTCTGAGGGGACGCTGGCTGCATTTCTTCCAGGATTTATTTGCTTGTTCCTTTGGCAGTCCATAATACGGTCAGTTTCCAAAATCAGCAATTCTCTGTCTTCCTTATTCATCACCCAACTTCTACATGCATATGAAACAACTGAAAATATCATGGTTTCCTCTAGTATCACAACTGTCCTTTTGTGACCAACAGTTACTGTATGAGACTGTTGTTATTGTTGTCATCATTCTTTTGTGACTGACAACTACAGTATGAGACTAGCAATATAAAAATCTGAGGAAAGTTTACACACAGAATCAATCTCAGAAGATTATCAGGGATGAGAGTGGGAGAACGAGGAGAGCAAAACTTAATATACAGATTAAGGGGAAGAGAAAGGCAACTAAAAATTAACTTAAGAATGAATATTCTACAGAAAAGCTACTATTGCTCCATTCTAATACTACGACTTATCCAGGAATGGGACGCATGGGTGGGGGGAATCATGATTTCAGACGGGCTTATTTTGTCTCCCAGTTGACGACCTTGCTCACAAGCACTTTCAAGAGGTCCCTGGAAGCTGGTGTGTCCATCGCAATATGCCCCCTGATATCTTGACTGAAACTTCCATGAGTGTAGATTGTGGATGCAAGAAAAATGAAATATATGGCAACTTTGATCTGCTCTCCGTTCATCATGATGTTTATTGGTCCGGAGGTGAAACTTTATTTTTAAAAAATTATGTTGATGTGTAAAATATACTAAAGGCTACGATTTTTAACTTCATTGGTAAGTGTTGCAAGCTTTGTTTTTATGCAAGCAGTGCTGTGTCTTGTGCATATTACAGGTGGTCAATGAATCTTCCTCACGTCCTAGTGCCAGGTTCTTCATAGTGTACGGCTTCTCAGGTTATCACTCAGCATACAGACTGAATGTGTACAGTTCAAGGAGGCAGCCTTGACACACACCTTCTTCTGTTTGAATGACTATTTCATGGTCTATAGGTAGGTTCCAAAGGAGCATAATGAAGCATTCCTTAATTCCTGTTCTCCCCAATGATATCCATAATTTGCTGTGATCCATGCAGTGAAAGTATCTCTTCAGTAAAACACAACTAAACAGCTTTCTGCTCTAAGCCAATCCCCATCTGACGTGTTGTTGTCATGAGGGGTCAGTTCTTGGAGAAGGATATTATACCCGGAAAGGTGAGGGGTCAGCGAAGGACAGGAAGACCATTGACGGGCTGGGTTCACACAGTGACTGTAATGCTGGGGTCCGGTGCCGGAGATGGCAAGGTTGGCTCAGAATAGGGCAAAGTTCAGAGCTGTTGTTCACAGGGTCATTGTGGGTCATAGTTGACTTGACAGCAAAGGACAACAATAACACTGGCATTTCTGGAGTGCCAGCCGCTGAAGTAACGTGAGATGGGAAAACCTCCTTGAGATGCACTTTTCTAATTTTGACTCTCAGACAGTGAATTCATGAGTTACCATGTGAACCTTAGTTCCAAAGAAGGTGTAAACTGAAATACAGGTCATGAGGAAAAAGAAATTACCAGGGGGAAAAAATCTAGTACCAACAACCTCTTTAAAGGGCTAAAGAGCAAAGATGCCACCTTAAGGGCTAAGGTGCACCTGACTCTTAAGCCCTGGTATTATTCAGCTGCTTTGTTTCTAGGAAAAAGAGTGAAAACACTGAAGAAGACCCAATGCCCTTGAATGCTGGTGTTGGGGAAGAATGTGAATATACCACAGGCAGCCAGAGAGGAACAAAAGACATGCAGCAGAGCACTTCTTACAAAGGTGGACGCTGAGGCTTGATCTCACGCACTTAGAGCAAGTCATCAGGAAGGATCCGTCCCTTCAAGACATCATACTTGGTAAAATAGAAGAAGGTCAGGAAAAATGAGGAAGACCTTCCATGAGAGGGACCCAGAGTGATCACCACAATGGTTTCAAAGGTTTCAATCAGCTGAAGACAGTAGAGGACTTGACGGCGATTTTCTTATTTCTCTCTAGGTAAGGTCGTCACCACCAGAACTAATGACAACTACCAGAAGCAGGCAACTGGGATCATGTCCTTGTCGTCGTGAGCACGTTACACAAACACTCAGCACCCAGCTCGTGGAAGGAGGCATCTACGTAACTTCTTCATTCTGAGCTGGGTTCACATTTAAGGAAGGGGTGGCTGGATCATGATCACCGCACTGGGGTTAGTTAAAGCAAGATGATTCTGAGAGGAATGGATGATTAGAAATCACGTGGCTGACAATTAACAGCCTTATAAGGGGGCTGAGCGGGAGGAGAGTGCATGAGCGAATGAAGGGAACCAAGCGCTTTGTGAACCTTCGCTAAAATAAAAAGGCTCAGTTGTGCATTCAATAATTCATGCCTGTTTTCTTCCATATCGTTAGCTGCCATTCCCACAGCGTGACACCACTCACCCTGCTTCCTCTCCTGGGCTTCCCAAGTCCACACCTCTGTCTTCCTAACACTTTCCACCTTTTTCCTGTTTTCTCTGGGTAAATGCTACCTGTTGGTCTAGAGTGGTTGATTATTTTAAGAATGCAGATTTAGCCTTACAATTCACCTTCTAGGGCTGTCTATTGTTTGATTGAATGCATTCTAAATAAATAATGATATATATTATATTAATCCCAGAACATAAGCTTTACACTACTCAAAACACTCAGCGTTGAGTCGGAATCCACTCCTAGTTGGCCCTAAAGTGGGCTTCAGAGCCTGGCCATCTTCCTCCACTGGAGATGCTGGGGGATTTGAACTGTCAGAGGCTAAACTTTGGGTCAATACTGCAGTTTCCTACAAACTATGTGGCAAAAGTGAAAACCCAAAGCCACCACCACAGGGTCCCTGCAGATGCACAGTGCCCTCCACGGCGTTCAAGGCTGTGGTTTAATGGGTGGGGACGGCTTCACCCATCCACCTGGGCCGTGGCTGTAATTTAACAGGAGGAGACTCATCCTTCCTGCTGGGAGCGACAGCAGACAGAGCTCCAGCGGCCAAGGTTTGGTTAGCAGCCCGCATCAACCTACCCACACTGTACTTGTTAGAAAATGCACAGAACTCGCACCAACTGCCAAGAAAGATGTGCTTTTCACTTACTTCCTCCACATCAACCATCAGTCGTGCCCTCCTCTCCACACCCATCAAAGTGGCTGCATTCTGGGGACTGGACTCATCCCTTGGGGTGGGGGAGAAGTCATGCACAGGCTGGGGGCTGCTCCTGTGGGCCAGTGCCTCAGGCAGCCACCAGAAGGAACCTTGGACACCCCCCCCCTGGCCTGCGTCTGGTCACTTCCGCGGCTTTTGATTACTGGAGATGTCAGGCGTTGACGTTTGTAATATTATCTAATCACTCCAGCAGCGCTTCCAGGCAGATGGCACCATCCTGCATCGATTGAGACACTGAGGTGCAGAGACATCAGAGTAACCTCCCGGGGTGAATGGCAAGGGGGAGGAGACGAGATTTGAACCATGTGCTTTCTGACAGGAGCCTGTGTTTGTTTGTAGCGCGTGATGTTCTTTCCAGCAGCTTTCGTCAGTAGCATCTTCCGAGGAGCCACACCTCTCCCTTGCCAAGTGTTTGCTTCTTCAAGACAAACGAATTCCAGGTTGTACAGTCTTCTGGATCCAAGCAGGCATCTCACACTGATTGGGGGTGCACGTTCCCACAAACCCCGAGTGCTTTGTCAGGATGCATGTGCTGGGCTAGCATTCAAGGACCACCATAGACCATCTGCCGTGGGCGAGCCCATGCCAGCTAATATCTTTCACTGGGCAGCTAATACCACAGCAGGAAATTTCAACACGTTTCCAGAGAGGCACTTGCAGATTGCACGTCTGTGCTGGCCACAGGGACGTCGAGATGTGCCGCTTCCTGACTCCAGGGAAGACTCGAGCCTTGCCAAGCCCTGTCAAGTGCACGTGGGCAACTCCTGCATTCCCGTTATTTTTATAAGTCTAAGATATTATTACCAAGTGGCAAAGCAGTCAGCCCTAATTATCACTCGGTTGAGTTGCCTGCCTTTGTCATTAAGGCAGAGGGAACATCTTGCTAATTCCATGTTTAATTCCAAGAAGCTTCCCTGCACACCTGCTCTTTCTCAGGAAGCTTTGCCCCAGTGAGCCTCCCTGCCCCATCCCCATTTCCCTAATGGCACAGACCTACTGTGTGTCTGTTACGGTGGCATCTCCTTGGGGATCTCCAACCCACCAGAAACGCCCTGTGATGCCCACCTCTCCAGCCCTCCTTGGCATCCTCACAGGTGGTCACCTGTCCACGAGGCGTCTTTCTTCTTCCCTGATTTTCTGTTTTGATCATAATTTTTTTAATTGTTGCTCAAAGTATAACCACACAATATATACAGTTCAACAATGTCTGCATGTGCGTCTCGGTGACCCTGGTGGGTCGTGGCACGCCGACCCCTGGCCCCTGCTCCAGGAGCACATCCTCGTGGGAAGGTGAAGGGCTGGAGAAACACAGACTCAGTGGTTCTAACCATGGGCTTAAGCACCAAGATGCTTGTGAGCCTGGCACAGGAGCCAGGCAGGGCTCCGTTCTATGGTTCCTAGGGTCACTGTCCTGATGATAGCCAGGAGTGACCAGCAGCAGAAACTCGTTGACCTTGTGAACAAGCTGCACCATGGCTGTTAGCAGCTTGGCCTCACACAGATAGATCTCAGAGGACACTGTGCCCAGTGTAGACGTTTCTCCTTTCGTGGGAGGCTGGACAAAGACTCATCATGAGAAGGACCCTCTGCCCCACGCCGGGGCCAGGCAGGAGAGCTGGTCACCACACCTCTGTCGTTGGGGTGTCTGGGGTTCCTAGCTGTGCCCCGTGAAGCACTCTGGACTGGGTGAGTCTATGGTCAAGTTCAGCCATTACTGTGATCATTTCCCTCAATGTGAAAGGCTGACCCGTGGCTCCCCACTGGACGCAACAGAATTCCCTATAGGACGTTTGAGGCTGGTCACACAGTGGGTTAAATAGTACACTGTGGTAAGAAGCTGTGTTGCAATCTGAAAGGCACACAGTTCGAATCCACCTATTGCTCTGTGGAAGATGGGCCATATCCTCCCGTGCGACTTACTGCCTCTGACGGCCTGCAGGGGGTCAGAACGGGCCAGTCCTAACCCAACTGCACAGAACTGAAAGGCTGTCATGTTAAACCCAGCAGCACCCTGCAGGGGGAAACTGAGGCAGCAGCTACCTTACGTTCGGCCTGGAAACCTGACGGAGGGTCACCCTGGGCTAGTCAGTGGGTGTTGCTTACTCCTTATGGAAGCAGAGGAGCTGATGGATTTGAACCACTATCCGTTCCGTTAGCAGTGCACCATCCCACCCCTGTGCCATTAGGGCTCCTTGGCCCGTCAGCTGACAGAAGAGAAGCCCTGTGGGCCTGGGGGCACCGACTTCCCTCTGTGGACCCACCTTCTGCGCCTTTGGGAATCTAGGCCACAGGCCCCTACGTGGCACCTGCCAACCTCCTCGCTGAGCCCGGGCCCCTCACCCAAAGCCTAGATGGCCGGGAAACATGGTGTCATCGACATCCAGTGACCGCCTGCTTTGGGTTCAGAGGAAGGGGTTTGAGCTGTTTACAATGTGGGATCAGTGTAACTGCTCCCACCTTGAAAGCAAGGCCCCTCATCCCCTAAATCAGCCGCTGGGACCGTGAGGCCACCAGGCACCGCGCTGCACACACGGGGACCTGACTGCTCATTGGCCGTTCAGTCACAGGCGTCAGTGGTCCTGCCCGGCTTCCATCCAGCCTGGTCATGGACAATGCTCTGTCTCCAGCACACGGCACTCTGCACCCTCACAGATGGCCTGGAGGATGAGGGCAGAGCAGGACTCCAGCTTCACACCCTCCTCTACTCGGCCAAGAAAACCAGACGCAAAAGACACTGCAAATCCTCAGGCAAGACGCGTGCTGCCCTGTGGGTCTCAGGCCACTACAGGCAGGCAGACGGCCGGAGGCAGAAGCAGTGGCTGGCCCGCTCCTCTGTCCAGCACTCGGGCCACTCCCAGCAACCCTGCCTCTGGGCCTGTCCCATCAGAGCCTTCCCAGCCACCTCCTGCCCTCGTGTCTGCTATGCCTCATGGAGTGTATCCAGTCTTCCATCTTCTTCCCTCTATGGGAGACCTGCCTCGCTCTCACTCCAGGGTCCTAGCTTTGCCTCTGCCTCCCCAGAACAGCTTGCTGACACCCCCACCCCACTCCGTCCAGCTGCCTCGCCTTCTGAGGTCCCGCTTCTCCTCTGAGAGCTCAGCTGTGGCCCGTCCCTGGGGTCCCTACATGCTCTCGCCCGCAGATCTTTGTCCAGACCAAGGACACGGGCCCTAGGCTGGGTTTTTAATACCAAGGAAATACAATGGCAATTGTGAATTTTCCCCTGAGAAATGGAGTCTGAGAGCGGGGCTTCCTGACAGATAACTTAATTCCAGTTCCCTGTCATGGACTGTGCTTCCGGGATGGACACTGAGATGCAGGAAGGACGGTGGGTGGGCAGTGCAGGATTGTTGTTGTTGTTGTTGTTATGTGCCGTCGAGTCACTTGTGGCTCATAGCGACCCTATGTACAACAGCTCTAAACTCTGCTCTGTCCTATGCCAATCGCACTGTCTCTGACACTCCCATCCCAATTAACCCAGTCACTGAATCAATCCACCTCATAGAGGGTCTTCCCGTCCTGCGCTGTCCCTCCACCCTCCCAAGCATGATGTCCTTCTCCAAGGACTGATCCCTCCTAACAACATGACCAAAGTATATTAGACGGAGCCTCAGAATCTTTGCCTCCAAGGAGCAGCCTGGTTTAACCCTCTCCAGGATGAATCTGTTTGTTTTCCTAGCAGTCCATGGCACTCTCAGCACTCTTCTCCAACACCAAAGGTCAAAAGCATCGATTCTAAAAAAAAAAAAAAAGCATCGATTCTCCTTCTATCCTCCCTAGTTATTGTCCAGCTCTCTGATGCATAACAAGTGATTGCAAAGACCATGGTCTGTACCAGATACACCTTAGTCTCCAGAGACACACCGTTGCTCTTGAGTACTTTAGAGAGGTCCTTAAAAGCAGGATTAGTTTGCACTAATTAGGACTGATTAGGACTCGGGGAGACACCACCATGTCCACAGAGCAAAGGGCCTGCACCGCCAGGTCAGCCTCTCCAGGAAGGCAGGTGTACCTGCAGCTCTTCTGCAGGGAGCACTGAGGGTGCCCTCTCCCCAGGACCCCCACAGGTGGCCTTCCTGACGGAGCTGAACCCTGTGGACTTCTCACCCCCAGGGGAGACTGGTGAAGGCGCCCAGCTTTGGAGAGCAGACGGTGTGAGAGCAACTCCTGGGCCTTCTGTAGCGATGGCGGCCTTGGGTAACCGGATCCCAGCAAACACCGGGCGTGAGCTGCGAGCCTATCCTATCACATAATCATAATGTAACAAATGGGCAATTGTTGCTATAATTAAAATGCTTTTAATAATAACAGGCCTCGGTATTTGTCAAACACTGAAGTGCATTTTAGTATTGTCATAAAGTGCAGAGACTAAAAGAACACTTAATTGTTCATTAAACTCTAGAATGCTCTAATGCTGGGATAAGTCATTTTAGGACAAATAAAACCAACGGACCGGCCAGTAAATATTTCCTGTGTACAGATGAGGGGAAGGGCGCGACGGGGTACGTTCTGCACTGTTAAACGTCGTATCCAGCGGCATCGATGGGCAGGCCGAGCCCAAGTTTGCCATGGACAGATTCTTATTAATAGTGCCTGAAAATGTGTTAATAAATATTTTCCATAAACAGAGAATAACATGGAAGGAGAGTTAATGGCCGGAGACATAGATGATGTGTATTGTAGGCCGGTAAAGTGGGAACAGGACGGATACACGCTGTAGAGGTCTGAGGATCTCAGCTAGGTGGATGGCAGGTCGGCTGGGGAAGCCACCCTGGCACAGGGACGGGTCCTGCTTGGACCTGTGAGTGAGCATTAAACCCTGCGGCTGCATGAGTCGAACCCAGCGCATGTTAGTGCCCCTTCTGGAGGGTCTGCAGACCCTCGCCATGGGCAAAATCACCAGCCTGCGGTCCAACTACACTGCAAACTGGGTACGCATGCTCGCACTCACCCGAACATCCACACTCACCTGTCTGTGCCTCACACACGCGCGGACACACAGTCACACACACTCACACTCACTCACCTGTCTGTGCCCCCCCCACGCTCATGGACCCACATGGGCACACACGCTCACATGCACGTCCACACTCACTCACCTGTCTGTATCACACACAACCAACACATGCTCACACTCACTCACCTGTCTGTCCCCCCCACACGCACATGGACCCACATGGGCACACACACTCACATGCACGTCCACACTCACTCACCTGTCCAAGCCACACACACACGCACACACATGGACCCACCTATTCACATACAGTCATACACCTGTGCACACACGTATTTACTCACACTTGTGTCCACATACACACCCAAGTGCACACAGCTCCGCACACATGGTGAGCACAGACGTGACTACAAACCTTTCACACACAGCCACGGGCTCATGCACGTACAGATCCACGCACATTCTCACGTGGCTCCTACTATACTCACTAGGGAATGTGTGTGCGCTCACACACACACTCGAGCATATTGGTGAACATGCACCCACACGTTCACAATAACTCATGCCGACACCCCCGTGCATGCACATAGTACCTCCTACACAGTCATGAACACCCACACACACGTGTACACGGACACCCATGCACACATACACAGGCACACCCATCTGCACAAACGCACTCGGAGGCATGCACCTGCTGACATGCGTCCACGCTCACACACAGCTGTACACACGTGCTGACTCACACACACGCACAGAACCAAGCCAGATCAAACCATTCCCCACACTGATTCGCAGCACTTTTGGGGAGCAGACACTCCCACAGCCTGCCCTGTCTGAGCTCTCTCCGAAAGGAGCCCTGGTGGCCCCGGGGTGAAGCACTGGCTGCCTCACCGGCCACTGGCGGTGGGTGCTGTCCAGCCAGCTCCTCCTCCTAGCGGCCCCGTGTTCAAGACCTCGCAGCCCCCAGGCCTGCGCCACCCTCACGCCCCACTGTGTTCAAGCTCACGGCTGCCGTCACGTGCCCCCATCTCACTGTGAAGGCTGCTCTTCACAAACCCTCTGCTTTCCTGCATGGTGTCGTCCTCTGGGACTGGGTCTGTCTCCATGCCCCGAGTCGGTGGGACGAGGTCCTGGGGTCCTCGCCTCTGAGGGGCAGTGACTGAACGCTCTCCAGGACAGGTGTGTTTGTTCTCCTGGCAGCCCTGTCACATTGATGCTTCACCGCCAGCATGACTCGAGGAATTTTCATCAACGCTTCTGTCTTCACTGTCTGTTTGTCCCCAGAGAAGCAGCACTGAGCCACCCGCGCTGCCATGAGGCCCTGGAGCAGCAAAGACCCGCTCTGGAGCTGAGTCCCCGGCTTGGTGTCCATCAGCACCCCCGGGGTCCCTCTGTGTGATTCCCAGGAACGCAAACAGGCAGGCTCGCGAGACAGACAGTTTCCATAAAGCCACACAACCACTCAACTAAACCACGGGAGTTGGCCAACATCTAACTACATTTGTGTTGTGTTGTTAAGGGCTGTCAAGTTGCAGGTGACTCAGCGACCCTGTGAAGGAGAGTCCTGGACACTTGGGTGCCTTACATCCTCTCTCCAGGTTCATAGGGTTTCCAGAGGCAAGCTATTACAGAAGTGGATGCCACTCCTCCTTCCAAGCTTGTTTTAATCAGGGAGCTCCACCCCACACTCTGTTCACATTGGGTGACCAACCATTAACGCATTTGACACATCAGTGTCACAGTGTTCAGCCTCACAGCAACCACAAGTGACCGCTGTCACCAAGCTAACACAGCAACTGCTCAAGCCCAGCTGGACCTCCACGGTACCGACTTCAGTCCTTGACAAGCACGTGGTGAAGCCTGTTGACGCGATGGGGACTCCTCCCTTTGACAGTGTCCCTGCTGAAGGCTTGCAGGGCACCACGTTGGTGGAGTGTCAGTCACCTAGGGTGGTTCTCTGCGGGGTCCACAGGGGAATGTCCTCCACGAGAAAGCGTACACACTGCACCCCACACCTCACACTCCAAGGTGGTGCTGGGCCTGGCCGAGGTCCACAGCTCACAGATGGTGCTTCAGGGAGTAAAGCGGAACCCCCTCCTCTCTGACCACCGGCGGCTGCTCACATGTTCCTTGTCCTGTCTCGTTAAACAAGGTCCCAACCTCTGGGCTCCCTTCATTCTCCATATGCAAAGCCGAAGCCCGAGACTGCACAGTTAGTGCACAAAGAGCCAACGTCCACGTCTTCCTGTCTGGCTTGAAAGTCAGCACCTTTCCCACTCGGCCACCCAGCCCGGCTCAGGCTCCCTGATCAGCTGGAGGCGTGTCCCTGAGCTGGTGAGCTGCACACTGCCCCTCCTGGAAGTCGGGGTGTTAGCAGCAGCCCCCCTGCCCAACTCGAGGAGTGTCTCTGAGTGGACAAGTGGCTCCTGGCCCCTCCTGGAAGTCTGGGCATTGGCGGCAGCCCCCTTGATGAACTCAAGGTGTGTCCCTGATTAGGCAAGTAGCCCCTGGTCCCTCCTGAAGTCTGGGCGTTAGTGGCAGCCCTCTAGTCCTTCTGTTTCCTCACCTAACTCCAAATGCAAATTTCACATTTGCATGCTTTCTTTCTTTTCCATCAAACCCGGTCAGCCCTCCTTTCTAAAGACTCAGACATGAATGTTTCCAGCAATCATTCCTAACCTTATTACATCTCAATAATGCCACAAAATCCAAGGCAAATTGCCGCGGAATGAAATGATCTTCTTGCAAAAAAGCAATGCTATTCCCCAGTCTGACAGGAAATGCTGGGTGCACCGTCGACTCACACTGTGTGATGGTTTGTTCGTGCCACCTCGGGGGCACACTATTGCGGCCCTGGGCAGAGGCGAACATGGCGGCTGCGTGGGCAAAGGGCTTCCCTCACCTATTCAGACAGGATTCCTGCAGAGGCAGTCCCGGGGGTACCCTGACAGCCTCCCCTGTCTGCAGACAGGAACTCCCAGTCCCCTGCCTCTCTGGGATAATGTGTGAAGAGTCTGAATTTAGAATTACAGGGAGTAAGTCCCCACCCCCAAACAACTGTGCCCTGACTCCACCCAAGACGCTTCCCTGGAAGTTTCTCAGAGCAGTTTTCCCATCTTGCAGATGATGGGAATGAATGGGCCCCATTACTAGCACCCCGCGGGCCTCCCGTGCATGCATTATGATTCTTGCTGTTGTGGTTAGCCTTCCGGTAAGGCCACATGTCACAGAGCAGAACTGCTCCATCATGTGTCCTTGACACTGACCTTGATGCAGTGAACTTTCAGAGCTTAGTGGTAAGGAGTTGAGCCAAGCCAAGGGCACCACCAAGTGCAAATGCACCAGCGACTCTGGGGAGGGGGTGGGTGATCTCCTGTGTGACACTCAGCCTCTAAACCTCCACGAGAGGGATGGCTCTGGGTCAAGGCACACGTCGGTCCATGGCGCTGCCGAGAGCACAGCCCTACAGGTGAGGGCAAGAAGGCCTAGCACCAACAACCCAATACTTGAACAGAAACCCCCTCTAGAAAAATAGATGTGGAGTCCACTTCCAGGACAGGGGGAGCTGCCCCATGGGATGTCAGGGGCCAGGGATCTCGGTAGAGCAGCTGGCCCGCCTCCTCTTGTGTTGTGACTGGTAGGCTCAGACCACCAACCCACTGGTCTGCAGGTAAGTGCTTTAACTGCTGCACCACTGGGGCTCCTTTATCGCCCCCCCCCAAATCAGCTATCATTACTATGACTATCTTGACAACCTTGTGATTGGTGGTGGTGTGACCTTATGACACCCCCCACCCCCGAACTCAGCTATAATGATAGCTAAATTTATCATGACTACGATCTTGTGATTGGTGGTGATGTGGCCTTGTCGTTGTCAGTGTCAGTGTTGTGATCCCTACTGTTGCTCAGTTAGTGACCTCGTGGTAAGGAGCCGCGCTGCCAGTCCAAAGGCACCCAGTTTGGATCCACCATCTGCTCCATGGGGGACAGATAGACGGTCTCCTCCCATGCAATTTACTGCCTCTAAAAATTCGCTGCACTGTCAGGTACAGGCTGACTGCAACTCAACAGTGACAACACGTTGACATGTGGTTAATGTGGGCAGTTGCTAACTGAAAATCAGTGGCTCTATCCGACCAGCCGACCTTCTGGACACAAGGTGTCAGGAGTCCATTCACCCCAAGTCACCGCACTGGAAGCCCTCAGGGCAGCTCTGCTCTGTCTGCCAGGGCTGCTGTCACCATTGAACCGACAGGCTACATCATGACAGATGCAGAAGATTGAAGCTGGCACAGATGTCACCTTCCTGGGATCCACAGACAATCCCCTTAGTACCGGCAGTCAGGAGAGCAGGAGATGGGTTGCACTGGGAAAGGCAGCAGTCAAGGACCTTCCAAATCGCTGAGGAGCAATGAGGTCAGTTTGAGAACTAAGGTACACCTGATTCAGGTCATGGTCTTTTCCATCACTTGCTACGTATCACAGCACACAACAATAAATACAAATGACAGAAGAACTGAAGCCTTTGAGCTGTGGTGTAGAGAAGAGTACTGAACATCCCGTGAACAAATACGTCTTGGAGAAAGTGCAGCCAGAATTCTCCTAGAAGGCAAAGCATGTTGCCAGGAGAGGTTATTCCTTGGAGAGGGACATGATGCTTGGAGAGGTAGAGGATAGTGAAGGAGAGGAAGACTCTTGACCAGGTGGACTGACATGGTGACAGCTGCAATGGGCTCCAGTGTGTCAGGAGGTGTGAGGACGGTGCAGGATGGGACAGGTTTCAGAGCTGTTGTTCACAGGGTCGCTGCGGGTTATACTCGACTTGGCAGCTCCTAACTGCCACCATATGAGTTGGAATCGACTTGAAGGCAGCAGGTCGCCTGCTTAACTGCTATCTGTTTACAGGATGAGTGACTGTCCCGTCCATCTTGCTGACAGACACAGAGTCCTGATGGTTCATCCTGGATCATGTCAGTGGGGACCACAGAGCTCATGCTCATCGTTCCTACCTTTATGATGGGGAGGAGGTCCAGGAGAGACCACCTCAGCCCGCTGGCATGCCGCAGGTCAGGTCCCCAGCCTCCACCGCGCCAAGGGGCAGCTGCTGACGAGGTCCAGGAGTCAGGCCTCCAGCCTCCACCTCACCCAGGGGCAGCGGCTGAGCCCCCTGCACAGAAAAATTCACAACTGACCCATGTTTCTCTACAGCTTTTCAAAAGTGGACCCAACTCATTGAGTGGGCCAAGTGTATCTATCCATCGATCAATAAATAAAAGTCATGCAGAGGCCTTGTCTCTTCCTGTTACCTTGTGGAAACAGGATGGAGAGGTCGTCGTTGTCACAAGGTGGAGCTGACCTGGGTGGGAGGGGGATTTCTGCTGGGAAGGGGAAGGGATGGAACCAGGAGAGGGGCTGGCGCACCAGCTCTGTAGTCCTGAGTTCTCTAGGGGAAGAAGACACAAGGCACAGAGCAGGGGCGGACAAGCTCCGAGAGAGGAGCCCTCTGGAGTCCTGAGTTCCTCCCCCAGGAATCAGGAGCTTGCCCTGTGACACGAGAGAGTCTGGACACCTTGAGAGGTTCAGTGTGGAGACAGACGCCTTGTCCCTTGGAGCCTGTCCGCACCCGTCTTCTCTCATCACCTCCAGATGCCCATTCTCGGGGGCTGACTCCAGTGTATATCTCCCTGGATTTGTTTCTTGATTGACTTAAACTCCACTGAGCGGAGGTAGTAGGAAGTGTTACCCCAAGCCCTCACACGCAGCCTGTCATCAGGACGCACTGCTCAGAAGCACCAGAGACAGACCAGCATTTTGAGGCGTTACAGCGCCATGGGGTGACTGCAGGATCTGGTGTGCCTGGGAGGAGGTGTGTGACTTCACGTCCACACACACTGACACTGGCTCTCTGCTGCAGAGGCCACGTGAGTGGAAGTCCCTTGGTCCCTGGTGAGCTTCCTCCGCACAGATACAGAGCCCACAGCCGGGGCGCAGGGCCCACACAGGGGACTGAAGCACCTCAAACAGAGCTTCATCGACCAGCCGTCCAGGCCTCGGCAGGCAGATGTGGGCCGTGGGGGGCAAATTCTCCTTGGGTTACAGGGAACTAACACAAGAAGCAAAGGCTCAGGATTCTAAGAACTGTTATTGTTCATAGCGAGCCTATGAACAGAAAGAAGACTTGGACCCTTGTGTCACTTTTATCCTGTCTCCAGATTCAGAGAGTTTCCAGAGGCAAGCTATTCTGGAAGTGGATGCCACTCCTCCTTCCAAGCTTGTTTTAATTGGGGCACTCCTCCAAACACTGTCCACCATGGGAAAACATTCTCGCATTTGACTCATCAGTGTCACAGTGTTTATCATCACAGCAACCACAAGTTACCGCTGTACAGCAAGTGGACAGTCCATGGCTAAAGGGGGCGCAACCCACACCTAAACCCATCGCACTGCTGTGGAGCAGCTCTGATTCCCGGCGACCCTCCAGTGGGTTCCTTGGGGCAGACCGTGTCATCTCTCCCCCAGGGAGTGGCTGGTAGATCTGAACCACCCACCTGAGGTCAGCAGTCACTAACCACTATACCACCAACACCTTGTACACAAACCACCACAAAATTTCACCAGCATCAAGTCAAAACCAGCTCACAGCTGCCCCTGCCCTGGTTTCGGCTGTGATCGGTTTACGGCACAAGAGTGTCCATCTCCCTCCCAAGGAGTTGCCTGTGACTTCAAACCACAGCTGCCTGCACTTCTGTTTTATTGTGACAAGCCTCTGGGTCAGAGGGCACGAGTCATGGAGGTTCCCACCGCATCCAGATTCATTCTATATACAGGGTCTTGAATGTTTAATTATGCAGACCTCGTCAATGCTTCAGTGAATTTTATTAAGAGGAACTGTGGAGAGAATCGTTGCATGTAGAAACACACTTCAGGAAGCCCTCAGCTGTGGTTGGGATGACTCAGAAACAGGGCGACAATCTCAGACATCAGATCAACGGCCTGCTTGGAGCTCTCAGTGAGCGGACGGTGCTGGTTCAGGATGCAGGGGACTGTGGGTCAGCACACAGGAGGCTGGAAAGGCACATGTGGAAGCAGAAAAGGAGACGCCCTATTAGCTTCTCTTAAAAAGGGGCCCAGTGTCCATCAGCTTGGTGCACTGTGATGGTGTCTGCGGTGTGACTCTGTGAGCTATGCCATCTGTGTCTCAGGCACCAGCACTGTCCTCCATGATGCACAGGTTTCCATGTCACTTGCAGACATGCAAAAAAGCCATGACAACTGACTTCCTAAAACAAGGCACTAAAAGCCCTGGGGCTCACAACAGAGAACCGTCTGACGTGCAGGCATACGTTCAAGTTCCAGGGTTCAATTCCAGACCACTGCAGTACAACCAACGTCACAATGAAGAAAGTCACTCACGCACTGTGGTCTATTAAAGGCTTTCTGGTGGTGCAGTGCCTTGTGCACTAGGATGGTAACCGAAGTCCCAGGCTTCGAGTCCAGGAGCTGCTCCCAGGGAGGCGGACGAGCAGTCTCCTCCTGTAACCACTCAGAACCTCGGCAACCAGATGGACGGTCGCTGGGAGTCGGAATCAACTTGCCAGCGGTGGGGTGTGGACAGTCTGTTAGATGAACAGGATTAAGAGACAGTGTGAGGACAGCTGGAACGTGATCCAGACAGGACGTGGGCACAGGCTGTTGGAGAAGGCGTCGACGGATGCCCTCCCTGCGGGGTCGGCACACATCCCAGCATCTTTACTGTGAGGCACAGTGAAGCGAGGGGGCCCTGGGAGGTGAGGCCCTGGGCCTGAAGGCACCTGGTCATTCGGTGGTCACAATGGAACCAGCACACTGGTCACTACACCAGGCCATGCTTCGTCCTGCTGTGTGAGTCTGCTCGAGTTGGCCCCTGCAGGGCGACAGCCAACAAGAACAAAGGTGCGGCAGGGAAGGGGCCACTATGTGGTTGTCAGTGCCACTGGACCTCAGGGTTCAGAAGAGATCAAGCAGAGGAAAAGAAGGAGAGCTCAAGGGTGGACCCCAGAGACTTCCTCCCACAGGGAGTGAGAAGCACTGGTGTGTGCCCACCAGGAACCAGGGACTAGAGCCACGCCCATCACAGAACGTTCCAGATGACATCACTGTCCCTGAGGGCTGGGGCAGGCTCTGCGGAGGTCCAGTCCACCCTGCACTGATTGTAGATGTGGCGTGAGAGGAGCTAGCAATAGACAGGCGGAGGGTCCACGCGAAGGTCTGGTGAAGGGTCCACAAGCTGGTGAAGCCAGTAGAGGGTCCAGCTGGGTCTGCAGGTCAGTGTGAAAACCACCTGGACAGGCCCTACCACGCAGTGTGCTGGCCACCAGCACGTGTTTTTAAGCCCTGCAAGCCTCTCCAAAGGCATCTCCACCCATCAGTGTCCACAGGGGTCAAAGGAGGCCACCTGTGATTGCACCCCTGCGCAGGGGGAGGGAGCAGGAAGTGCAGCAACTCAGTCTGTGGCCCTGAGTGGGGAGAGGACAGTCCCCCAGACTGTTAAAACGCAGCAAACCGAAATCCATTGCCGCCAGCGAACTCCCAACCATCCATCCCGGACATAGCAGGACCTCCCACGCGGTTTCCAAGGCCGTTGTTAGGTGCCCTCGAGTCACCCGACTCATAGTAAAGCTTCTCTGAACCCTGCTCCATCCTGTGTCAACCTCACAGTCTCTGACACACCTACCCCCATTACCCCAGTCACTGAGTCAACTCATCTCATCCAAGGTCTTCATCTCCTGTGCTGTCCCTTCAGCCTCCCAAGCATGATGTCCCTCTCTAAGTACTTGTCCTCCTAACAATATGCCCAAAGTATACAAGAAAGAGCTTCAAGATCCTTCCCTCCAAGGAGCAGCTTGGTTTTACCCTCTCCAGGACAAACCTGTTTGTTCTCCTAGCAGTCCATGGTATGTCCAATAATCTTCTTCCGCATTAAAACTCAAAGGCATCAATTCTTCTTCTATCATCCTTAGTCATTGCCCAACTCTCTGATGCACAGCAAGTAATTACGAAGATCATGGCCTGGATCAGGAGCACTTTAGTCTCCAGACTGACTTCATTGCTCTTCAGTACTCTGGAGAGGTCTCTGACAGCAGATTTTCCCAATGAAATTTGTATTTTGATTTCCTGGTTGCTGGTACCAAGAGTGTTGATTGTGGAGCCAAGCAAGTTGAAGCTATTAGTAATTTCAATCTTGTCACCATCTATCATGATGCTGCCAATTGGCCTAGTGGTGAGAATCTTTATTTTCTTGATCTTGAGCTTCAAATTCTTGATCTCCCGCAGCAAATGCCTTAGATCCTCCTTGGCTTCAGCAAGCAAAGTTGTGTCATCTGCATAATGCCGATTGTTGATGACTCTTCCTCCAATCCTGATGCCACATTCCTCCTCATAGAGCCCAGCCTCCTAGGTCATCTGTTCACATATAGATTGAAAAGATACAGAGATAGGATGCATCCCTGGCATACACCTTTCCTGATTTTGAACCGTACAGTGTCTCCTTGCTCTGTTCTGACAACTGCCTCCTGGTCCTAGTATAGGTTTCGCATAAACACAATCAAGTGTTCTGGGATTCCTATTTTTCTCAGAGTCAGCCATGGTTCGCTGTGATGCACACAGTCAAATGCCTTTGCATCGTCAAGGAAACACAGAGGAACATTCCTTTGGTGCTCCCTGCTTTCAGCTAAGATCCTTCTAACATCAGCTATAATATCCCTAGTGCCATGGCCTCTTCTAAACCCAGCCTGTGCATCTGGCAGTCCTCTGTTGATGTGCTGTTCTAGTTGGTTTGGGATCATTTTCAGTATGTTCTTGCTCGCATGGATGTCAGAAGAGACGGAATGTTGCACTAGAGCACCGAGAAGTCAAAGCAGGGAAGGAATCAAGATGTTAAGGAGCTTAACAGAAGATTTCTAAGAGCAGCACGGAAGACAAAGCAAAGCATTATAATGAAATGTGCAAAGAGCTGGAGTTGGAAAGTCAAAAGGGTCGAACTCACTCAGCATTTCTTAAGCTGAAGAAATTGAAAAATTCAAGGCTTGGGTTGCAATTCTTAAGGATGCTGTGGGCAGAATGCTGAATGGCCCAGGAAACGTTAAGAGTACAGAGTCACTGTACCAGAATGAATTGGCTGACACCGAATTTTCTGAAACAATATGTGATAGAAAGCCTGTGGTGATGAAGGAGGAAGTTCAAGCTGCTCTGAAGAGAACTGTATCCATCAGGAGCCCCACCACCACCACCCGGCTCAGTCAGGCCGTATTAGCTCCCTGTAGGAAGATTTCTCCAGTGGCCAGGGACTCCCAACAACTGGAGCTGACAGACGGGCATATGAGATGGGTGGAGGTAAGAACCTGCCTCCCCGCCTGTCTGCTCCGCCTCTTTCCCGCATGCTCCACTGACGGTGCTGGCCCCACAGTTCAGCTCTCATTTGTTTCTGACTCTGAGTTCCAGCAGTTAGTCTTGCCTGAAATAATAGTTCAGGAGGCTGGCAACTCTGTTAGCGCTCTCTGCATTTTGTAACTAGAAGGCTGGCATCACTCGCTTAAAATGGAGCAGTGTGACCGAGCCAGCCTCAGACAAATCAGAGCGAGCGAGGAGGATCCCAGCGCTTCCGAGGAAAACCAGGCCAGACTCAGCTGCTGAGGAAGCCAGGCTCCATCCCAGCACAGAATGATGTGCTTCCGAGCAAGGCTGGAATTGGGAAGGAAACGGGCTTAAACTTTCAGTCCTTGGACTTGTAAGGCTTGGGCTCGACTTTGAAACGTGGCTGGCTGCGCAGACTCTGGTTTTGACCCCATCTCCCCCAGTGGACACAGCTCCCTGAGCTCTGAGCGGGCACGTTGTGAGGGTGTATGTGACACCCTGAAGCACAGCGTGTAATCTGTCTGTTCCAAGCAGTAAGTGGTGCTGAGTATAATCTGAGGTGGCAAACAGTCCACAGTGACCTTCTGGAGGAAGGAACCTAATGGGCTATGCTGTCCAGCTCCTGGAGGCCTTGGACAGGTGTCCCCACGAGCCTGACAGTACAGGATTCAACTCTTCAGATTGGGAGGACCCCCAGGGAGACTCCTCTCTGAGGTGAGAAACCACCTGGACCCCTACTTGACCCCAGCCTGTTCGTCCGAAGGTTAGAGACCTGAATGCGTTCACACCATGGGCTTGGCCGCCAACCACATAAAGCAGGTCCTTCCGATGCTGTGTCTTGTTTGCGAAAGTGTGTTAACGCTGTGTTACACCCTCCTGGAGTCTAAAGTGTGCGAGAACTGTAGAAGAGTCAGAAAGCTTGTGAGAATGAACAAATGTGACGCAGAGTCCCAGCGCACACAGGCTGCTGGCCTCACGTACCCCACCCTTCAACCTGCAAAAGCTGCAGCACCTGAGTGAGACGCATGTCACTGGGATGGGCCTGGAGCTGTGGCCCTCATCCCCCGCGCTGCAGTGAGGAAGCTGCCACACGCAGGTGGCTTTATGAAACAGAAATGACACTTCTCTCAGATGAAGAGGCTGCAAGGCAGGACCCAGCAAGTGCAGGCCCATCCCCACCGCGCAGGCCCTGCCAGGAGGACAGAAGAGGGGGCGTTGCTCCCGCCCACAGCAAACCCTGCTGGATTCTGTACGCTTAAACACCTCTAAACACCTCGGTGCAGGATGCTTCCAAACACCTGCGTCCACTCACTGCCACCCACACCGCCACCACCGTGCGCGCTCCCGCTTCCCCGCTTACATCAGGGCCCCAAGACTCTGCTGGCCCGGCCCGGTGGGCTCCACAGAGGCATCTGCCCAGCCCAGCCCGGGGCGGCCCCCCAGAGCAGAGCTGCTAACTTGTACCTTGAGAGGCGGCCTTGCACTTTTTAATTAAATGTTTTCAAGTTTTGTGCTTGAGCCCGGAGGCAGTGCGCTCTCAGAGGGCAGGATTTTACAAATTGGTGAAAAAATAAAATAAGTGAAAGGTCTTTTCATCCTCTCCCTCGTCTCATTATACTCGGTGACAAGGCAGAGAAAATTGCACACTTTGCTGGAGAAAGCCTGGGCTTAGGGGCACAGCCGAGGGGTCCAGGGGCCCCAGGAGCAGCAGCAGCCTGGCCACCCCAAGGCAAGGAGTAAGGACTGAGGACGCACGGCTGCAGCAGCAGGCGGGGCCAGGTCCAGGCTGCTGGCCTTCTCCAGACCCCTTCACAGTCCCCCTCTGGCTCCACCCAGTGCTTCCAGCTTGACCTAATTGCTGCCACACGGACTTGAAGTGAGTTCACACTGGTGGAAACAGTCGGCCTCCACACACTCACTCTTGGGAGACTGTGCATGGCCAGGCACCTGGGCTCCTGCTGGGTTGGGACAGCGTTAGCAAGCTGTCCAGTCTCTTACCTCACTCCTTAGACTCCCGAGATTGGTGCAAAGAGTGGGCACATGGCTAATCCGAGGATGCTGTTTTCCCTAATAGGATGCTGAAGCTCACTTGCCGCCTGATTCTCCAGTTCGGGATATACCCTCGCCGGCACCCACCTCAAGTACACACACAAGAGAAGACAGCAATCAAGGATCCCTCCACAGGCTGGGGAGGCCGGGGCTCCAGAAGCTGGTGGAGACACGGGAAGGCCTCCCTCTGGAGAGGACCAGAGAGCCTGGCCCTGCTGAAACCCTGTGTTCGTATTTCTTTATATATACATATAATGAATATATGTAGTCACTGTTGCACATTTTCTTCCACACTCCCCCTCCCTCAGCTCCACAATGCAGCCCTGGTTCCAGATTGTTCTCATACCATGAAGAATCATATCCTCTTTTCAGACAGCTCTTCCCTTTGTCTATTCTACTGCAGTGTTCATATCTACCCATTCTTTCCCTATTCCTTGCCCAACCCCAATTTTATTAAAGCTGTTTTATGCAGTATTTGTCCTTTTATGGCCAAGATATTTCACTTAGCATAATGCCCTCAAGGGTCTCACAGGTTATGTAAAGTTTTACTATTTTATTGTTTAATGCTGCATACTATTCCATTGTATGGATGTGCCACAGTTTTTCTATCCATTTGTTTGTTGATGGGCACTTGGATTGTTCGCATCTCTTTGCTGTTGAATAGTAAATAATGCAGCAATAAGCATGAGTGTGCATACATCTGTTTAAGTTGTGGTTCTGGTTTCTTTAGTGTATATTCCCAGTAGTGGAATTGCTGCTATTTCTAACTTTTTTGAGAAAGCGCCAGACTGTCTTCCATAGTAGTTGCACTGTTGTACATTCCCACCAGGCTTGAGTAAGGGTTCCAATGTCCCCACAGCTTTCCCAGGATTTATTTGCTGCACATTTGCATTTCTTAATTCTTGATCTCTGGGACAATAACATCCCATTCTTTAATGCTGCTACATTGTGGTTCAGGTTTGAAGATCCAAAAAGCCAAGGTGTCACTTCAAGCACTGGGTGTGCTAGACCCAATCCACGGTGGTTTTCAATCTCTACACGAGCACGTCAAAGTCGATCAGGAAGGAAGGCAGCTGAAGCAGTATTGCGGGTGGTGAATGCCAGGCGTGGTGAAGAGCACGGCATGAGCTGCCAGGAATAAAAGCCAAGGCTGCCCTGGACGAGGTGCAGCCAGGCTATGTTTCTGAAGTTAAGATGACACGACTCACCTCACACGTTTGGGTCATGTTAAGAAGAGGGGCCGTTCCGGGCACATCATGTTTGGACAAGCAGAGGGTCGTCCTAAAGAGGAGGTCATGTCGTGAGATGCAGTAACACGTCTCCAAACCTTGAAGACAACGGTCGGCTTCTGTCAAGTTTCTGGTTAGACGTCATCAAGTCGACCATGACTTCTAGCAACCCCGTGGACAGCTGACCTGAACTCTGTCCTCGCCGTCGCCGGCACGCTTGAGCCCATTCTCATGGTGTCGTTCCACCCTGTGACAGGTCTTGAAGATTACAGTCTCAGAAATGATGGGGAAGTTCTGCTCTGTCCTGCAGGGCCTCTGCGAGCCCAAAAGGGACCCAGCAGCAGTCAGAGGTGTTTATCAGCAGGTGGTAGTGGAGATAGTGAGGTGACCAGCCTCAAGAGGCCCCCAGCTCATGTCAACCGGTGGGCAATGCTCTTCGGGACGTATCTCTTTAAAGGGCCGGGAAGGACGCCTCTGGTCGTGGTTTCCTGAGGCACAGATGTTTTTATTTATGCCAGAACTGTGTAGTACTTATGTATTTGGCGGTGTCTCCTTCTCGGCTTCCGGCAGCACTACCTGAGCTCACTGCTCGCCAAGCGAGGCGACATCTCATGAATATTTGATCAGGGTGTGCAGACGCTGACAGAGTGGACTGGATCCGCGTGAAGGAAGTGACACGTGGCACCATTGTTCCCTCTTTTGACAAATAAAAGAGATATTCTAAGCCTGATGCTTTATTAGAACGCAGAGAAGGAAATTAGCTCCTTTTCTCCTGTCATGGATGGATGATGAAGCACCTCCTTGGGTCTCCTCGGCGGAGCCCTCGAAGAGCCTATGCTTTTAACCACTTTCTCATGCAAACAGGAGGCAAGGAGAACGGAAGAGGTGAGGGATGGGGGCTTGTGGGGATTTACCCGCCTATCTTACATCTCTCCAAGAAGGGTTAAAGCCCCACAGCAAATTCTGAGGGATCTCTCCAAATAAGAGGCTGCCCCCTCTCCTGTGTGTGTGTGTGTGTGTGTGTGTGTGTAGAAATGGGTGGGCAATGTAGGGGTTAATGAGCTTGGAGCAGATCCTCCAAGGTATGCTAAAGTGATGACTGAACAGCACGTGCACTGCGTGTTGAGTTCTAAGTACAAGCCATTGTGTGGAATGCTTCCTTACAAGTCCCATGTCCTCAAGCCCCGCCACCCAGCAAGCACGTTGGATCTCCAAAGCAATGACCAAAGATGCCCTCATCTCTGGCGTATTCGCATAGGAACATAGGCTGTCAGGCCTTTCCCCTGCTGCTGTTAGATGGCAGGTGGGAGGCCCCGTTCTTCACTGTCACCCCGGTTTTCATCTACTCCATCCACGTCATGCTAACACACTATGCAACCTTCACTCTGGACTCCTGTCATAGCCATAATAACCAATCATGTATCACTTCTAAACTGGTCTTTCCTTCGTCTAGGGAAGTTTTTCAAGCCCCATTTTCTCAACTGTGCCATGAAGGAAGAGAGCAGGTTCTAGCTGAAGGGAGAAAATTGCGGGAAGAGGAAACTTGGGAAGGAGGTTAGAAGTGGAGAGAACAGAAATAAAGCCAACTAGACAAGCCACCATGAGTTACCGTGAACGACAGAGCCACACAGTAAGCACGGCCAGAGAGGAACATCTTCCAAGGTAAATCCACTGTTGGAAGACTTGCCCAATTGCTCCCAGGTTGTCCATCCCACCTCCTCCAGCCTCCTGCCATCCATCCGCACAGCCCTTCTTCCATCCATCTCCCCTCCCTCCTTCCTCCCTCCTTCCTCTCCCCGCATTCTGCCCTCCTCACCTTCTCTCCCTCAAGTCCTCTAATCACCTCTCTCCCATCAACATGCTTATTTATTCCTTCCTCCATTGGATACTCTTTCCTTCCATTCATCTTCTCCTCCCTCCCTCCCTCCCTCTTTCCTTCCATTCATCTTCTCCTCCCTTCCTCCCTCCCTTTCTCTCTCCCTCTCTCCCTCCC
>NW_006399814.1:3852756-3871376 GCF_000299155.1 Elephantulus edwardii | reverse complement strand
CCTCCCTTCCTCCCTCCCTCCCTTCCTCCTTTCTTCCCTTCCCTCCTCTCCTCTCTCTCTTCTTCCTTCTTCCCTCTTTCCATCTGTCCATTGTTTCATCTATCACTCCGCTCTTCCATCCATCCAGGATGTGTTTTCACAGAGATAGAGTCTCCACAATTGTAGCACAGTTGAAGCTTTTAACATTTAAGAAGCAAAAAGATACAAAACAAAAACAAACAAAAAAACACCAAAACAAAACAAAAAACCACCCAACAATGCTCTTTAATGGGAAAGGCAGACAAAAACCCCACCCATAAACAGACACATCCACCATAAGTCAGAGTGTCCAGGCCTGTACCCCAAATTCTCCATGGAGAATGGATGGAGAAGGTCCTACTGCTGACAATGCAGCCACTCAATGCAATCAACAATTTGAATGTCTTTTGTTTAAAAGGTTCTTCCTTCCTAAAACCAAAATCTGCCCCACTATAGCTATTATTCCCCATCAGAGCTAGCTTCTCCCTTCAAGGACACAGAGAATGCACGTGCTCTCGCCCCTGTTCTGGTCCATCGGGACTGGACGGGGCCTCTAACTACACCTCTCTGAGATGCACTATGTAGCTTTAACCCCACAGCCTTGGCCTCCCCTCTCCCTGGATGGTTTACCCTCTCCTTCAGCCTCGCTGGAAAGTTACTAGATGCCACTTAGAAATCAGAACTGCACAGAGATGGATGAGGCTGTGATTGGACTTTGAGTTGTACATAGTCTTAGGGCCTAGCAACTCCCGTCTCTGGAGATGGACCCCATACTTGATAACACAGAAGGTCAGTGGAAAGAAGAGGGCCTTCGACAGCCTGGACCAGCACACGGGCTGTAACGGTGCGTTCACACGCGGCAATGAGAGCGAGGCTGGAGCAGGACCAAGCAGTGCGTCATTCTGCTCTGCATGGTGCCCTGTGAGTCAGGGCTGACCTGACTCCACCATCAAATACTCCTGAGGAGAAGTAATGACAATCTCCTGGCTAATAGGGCACCATGGAGGCGCTCCACACAAGACCCTGATCCTGCAGAAGATTCCAGGGGCCTCAATGCATTGTTTCCATGTCACCCACCCAGAGCACCCAGAGGAGACTTTGCAGAATGTGACTCTTTAGACCAAGAGCATCTCCATGGATGGCGATTGGCTGAGAAACCATGACACATACACCTGATGGAATATTACACAGCCCTTAAAGCTGCTTGTTCAGGTCTTTCTCTCACAGGGTCGCTATGAGTCACCTACGACTTGACAGCTCTTAACAACAACAATCTAGAGAAAGATCAATTGGCCTAGGGGACAGAAAGTGATACTACCAAGGTGGGTGACTCTAATCTGTGGCCCTCAGGCCCGTTTTTAATTGTTTTTAGTGAAATATTCTTCTAAGTGGTATAGCCCTTGTCTGTCTACTTGCTGTACAGAGGTAACTTGTGGTTGCTGTGAAGCTGAACACTGACACTGATGTGTCAAATGAGAGAATGGTTACCCATGGTGGACAGTGTTTGGTGGAGCTCCCTGATTAAAACAAGTTTGGAGGCAGGAGTGGCATCCAGTTCTGAAATAGCTAGCCTCCAGAAACCCTATGAACCTGGAGAAAGGATGAAAGTTACACAATCGTTTAGGTCTTACGTTCAAAGGGTCGCTATGAGTTGTCTATGACTTGAGGGCAGTTAACAACAACAACGATATGAAAGAGTGTTGATCATATAACATGGGGCAAAAGGAAAATTCCCAAAAGTATATGCAATATTTGTGTGTAAACTTGAAATCTTTCCTGCAGAAGGACTAGTGTTTCTCCCTTTGGGCTGGAAACAGTAAGAACCAAGGGTCACAGGTGCACCTGCTTTCTCTGGCTGTGCGTGTATAATGCAGGCTGTCCTATCTGGGCAACTTGCATGTTGCTGTGATGCTGTAAGGTGATCTTGTGGTGCAGTGGTTAAGCACTCAACTGCCAGCCAGGCACCCACCACTGGCTACATGGAAGAAAAGACGTGATGGTGATCGGCTCCCATAAAGACGTCAGCCTGGGAACTCGACTGGGAGCTCCACTCTGTCCTGTACTGTGGTTGGTTCAGAACAGACCCCACAGCATCGACAACGGATGGCACTGGAGGCTACACATCAGTGTTGTTTCAGATCCCACCGGGTGGTCCATGTTTCATCAGGTTTCAGTGGACCGTGAAGACCAGGACAGCCTGTAAAGGTGCCCCACTTCTGAGCATCAGTGAGTGAAATTCCTGTAACTCACGACATTCTCCACTTCAAAGCTGAAGGGGAGCCCTCTCAGGGGGAAGTCCCTCAGAACACACAGGGGCTGCGACAGTTACGAGAACTGACCCGTGGCCAGGAAGATGGCATGGAGCAGGGACATCTCCTCTTGTATGAGAGGGCTGCAAGTTAGAACTAATGATGAATAGTGACAAATACATAATTTATTATTCTATTCATATATATATAAATATATGTTAATTTTATTCATACATATGTATATATTCATATATATGTATATATATTCATATATACAAGTATCTACAGTAAATCCAACGAAAGCCAGAACTCATGTAAGTGGAAAATGCATCAGACAAGGAAAACAAAAGTATTTCCCACTGAAAGAGAACAAGTGATAGAAAAGTGGCCAAAGACATCTTGTCAAAGGTGGAAAAGTCACAAGACCTAGAAAACAGGGCAGTCCCGTGGAGCTCCAACTCTGCAGGTGTCAATGTGGCCATGAACTTCAAGCTCAGGGAGAGGGCACTGAGCCACCTGTGTGGACCTGGAGCAGTCCCAGGCTGTCAGTGCACCCTCTCCTGCCTCTGAGCCCCAGATCTAACCTGTGTGAGGAGGGGAAGACTCAGTCATCTTAAAGAGGACTTCTTGAAGGTCATCCTGATGCTTCAGTCCACAGGTGGGATCCCCAGTGGTCAGGTGGGAGAACTGAGCCATGGTGCCCTCATGCCAGCCCGGACACTTGGGCAGCATGAGAGAGGTTTCACCAGGGCATCACTGGCAGCTGGGAATCACTTCACACCCGAGCATCATCCACACATGGGCACCTCTCTGCATGACAGCATCATCACATCTGGGCACCACCCACACCTCAGCATAACTCCACATGTAAGCGTCACCTGCACCTGGTCATCACCTGCACCTGAGTCTCACCTGCACCTGAGTATGATTCCACACCTTGGCATCAGCTACTCCCGGGCTCAAAAACTCAAACTCACTGCTGCCAAGTGAGAACTGACTCAGATGACCTGTCAATAGGTCTTCAGAAGCTATACATTGCCCTGGAGAAGACTGCCCATGTTTCTCCCTCAGAGCCACCTGTGGATCTAAACTGCCGGCCTTTGGGATGGGAGTGCAATTCCCTTCCTAACTGATCCCTGTGCTCACAGCTGCCACACCTGTTCCTGGGAGGAGCACATCTGTGACATGCAGGCTGCAGACGAGAGTGCAGTGAGGCGAGCCCGGAGGCTCCACGATGAAGTTTTGTTTATTGTTGTTGTCAGGTGTCTTTGAGTTGGGTATGAATCATAGCAACCCTAAGGGAACTCTGGTGCTGAGTGGCAAGAAGCTGTGCTGCAATCCTGAAGGCACACAGTTCGAACCCACCAGATGCTCCGTGGGAGAAGGATGGGCAGGGCTCCATCAGTGTTATTAACACGTTGCCGCAAATGTGTGTCTAAGCACGGTCGTCACTTTAAAAAGTGTGCTGCAACGTGTTAACTCCCTCTGAAAACCCGCCGGAGGGTCAGCTACGGGTTGGTCCTGACTCTCTGTTACTCAACAAAAATAACAAAGCAACTCTATAAGCAACACATCTGCACCCTCTCCTATCCGGTGCCATCCTCAACATCTCTGACCTGCGTGAGGCCATTGCTGCCGTCAGGGTGTCAGTCCACCTGGTTGAGGGGCTTCCTCTCTTTTGCTGCCCCTCCACCTTTCAGGTTCGATGTCCCTCTCCACGGAATACCCTTTCCAAGCAATGTGCCCAAATTAGGTGAGATGACGCGTCACCATCCTTGCCTCAAGGAGCACTCTGGCTGCACTTTTTTCCAAGACATACTTGTTTGTGCTTTTGGCCGTCCATGGGATGTTCCGTTCTCTAACACCAGAGCTCAAGGACATCAATTCTTCTGTCAGCCTGATTCACTGCGGAACTCTTAAATGAATAGCAAGTGGTTGGAAAGATCACGTCCTGAATCAATTATACTTTAGTCCTCACGCTGACATCATCACCCCTCAGTACCGTGGAGAGGTGTCCGAGTGCAGACTCGCCCAATGAGACATCTCTTGATCTGACTACCGGTTCCAAGGACATTGATTGTAGATCCAATTATGATGAAGTTGTTGATAACTTCAATCATTTCTCCACCTATCATGACGCTGCTCACAGGTACAGCGGTGAGAATTTCTGTTTCATAGTGTTGAGATATAATCCAGATTAAAGGCTGTAGTCTTCGATCTTCTGCAACAAGGGCTTCAAATCCTCCTCACGTTCAGCAAGCAAGGTTGTGCCAACAGCATAACACAGACCATTAATGGGTCTTCCTCTGATCCTGATACCATATTCGTCGTCTTCATGGTCTCCAGCTTCTTGAATGATTTGGTCAGCATACAGATTGAATAGGTGTTGAGAAAGGACACGGTCCTGATACACATCTTTCTTAATTCTAGACCGTGCTCTGTTCACAGAACAACACACCAGTCTCCTGGTTTAGGTACAGGTTTCGCATGAGCACACTTAAGCACTCTGGGATTCCCATTCTTCTCAGTGTAGGCCATAACTTGTCAATGATTCACACACAAACTCCTTTGCATAGTCAATAAAGTACAAATACATATCTTCTTGTATTCTCTGCTTTCAGCCAGGATTCATCTGATAGAAGCAATGATATCATAGATGTCACAGCCTCTTCTAAAACCGGCTTGAACTTCTGGTTATTTCTCAGTGTCCTGTTCTAGCTGCTCTTTCATAATCTTCAACAATAGTTTGCCTGCACGTGGGATTAGTGATACTCTTCTGTTAAGTTACACATTCTGCTGGATCACCTTTCCTGGGAATGGGAACAAGCATTGGTCTCTTCCAGTCAGTCAGCCAGGCACCTGTCCTCCAAATTTCCTGGCACAGACTGGTGGACACATCCAGGGCTGCAGCAGTTATCAATTGGAATCCCATCACTTGCCAGGACCTTATATTTTTCCAATGTCTTAAGTGCAGCTTCAATTTCTTTCTTCTTTACAATTGACTCTTGAGCGTTGTTATGAGCTGTTACTGGCTCAGAGGTGGCTCTCCAGCAGGCCAGAGGCTGCAAGCTGCATGGGAAGAGATTGCCCACCTTTCTCCCTCACGGCAGCTGGTGGTTTTTTTTCAGCTGGTGGTTTTGAACTACTTGCCTTTTGGGTTGGCAGTGCAGCTCCTTGCCAAAAGGCACAGTAGCATTTTATCTTCTTTCTAGTCCTCCCCCTTCCCATCCTTGCCCCCCACATCCTTTACACAGGATCTCCCACCCCTCCCCTCCAGCACTACCCTTGATCAGCCCTCCGTTCCTACAGCCCATCCCAGATACTGTGTAAGGTGTGCCCCACATGGATCAAAATGCCATTGGCCTCCAGGTGCTTCCTCCTTGTCCCTCTTGGTCTGGAAGCTCCACAGAAACCATTAACAAGCTCAGTCCTATTAACAAGGCACAGTCCTCCAAGGACACACAGGAGGGGAGGGGCACACATGAGGTCCAGATAAGGGACCTGAACCTGGGTCTCCAGCATAGAAGGCCAGAGCTCCACCCCAGAGCAGCCTCTGCGGGAGACCTGAGCTAACTCATCCATTCCAGCTCCTTAAATCGGAGAAAAACAAACAACGGGTCTGAAACGGGACTTGCCAGCTTCCCAAGGCTGATGGGCAGCAGAATTTCATCCAAAAATGTCACGAGATCATCTTGGATCCACCCCTGGATGTTTCCCTGAGGGAAGAGAAGGTTCTGGAACAGGCCGGATTATGACTTGAATTGCTGGAGCTGGGGGTTGCTGTGGGCCAGACCTAGCAGCGCCTGGCAGCTGTGAACCCAGCCGAGGGGAGGGTGAGCAGCTTGCCCCCAGCTGGCTCTGCCTGAAGCCGCTCTGCCCGATTCCCAGGCCCCGCGTGGACCCTGGGCCTGGACCCTGAGCCCCTTCTCCTGCCCAGGGCCGGGGATCATCCTGCTTGCTAACGGCCTCACGGCTGTCTTGGTTTTGGCAATTGCTGAAAAGAAAGTGTGGTTATTATTCATGTCGTGTGTTGAGAAATCGCTATAAAGTTTTACAGCGGCAAATGTAAAAGGGGGTTTATTGGTCAGCACTGTTGCCCACCTCTTCCCTGCCTCCACCCGGGATGGCTGCCTTTGCCTCCTGCCTTCTGAGGGCAGGGGTCCATGGACACCTGCCTGGGCCTTCAGGAGGTTGAGCATCCCCTCCACGGACCAGAGTGCATTCAGAAGGCTAGCCGAGCTCGTCTGCTTCCAGCATCCCCGAGGACAGCAGCCTCACCACGCTCTTCCACTCACTCATAAACGTGCTGAGAGGTCAGCTGTGGGTCACAGAGGTTGAGAACACAGAGGTGAGGGCGACGGGCAGCTGATGACTCAGAGAGAAGACAGAATGACGAGAATTCTTTGTGGCTGCTGTGTGCCACAAAGTCAGACGGCACAGTAAATTGCACATCCTTCTCCCCAGAGCAGTTTGTGGGTTCAAACCATGTGCCTTTGGGATTGCAGCTCAGCTTCTTACCACTAGGCCACCAGAGAGGTAGGAGAACAAGTAAATACGTGTGCAGTGGACAGAGGGCATCAAACCTGGCACTGTGCGGGCCTCAAGCTCACCCCCAATTCCACATCGGCTGCTCCCTCTGGAATCATCATTTTGAACAAGAGCCCTGTGTTTTGGTTTTGCATGGGCCTGGAGAATTTAATAGCCATTCTGACAGTGCGGACAGCAGGGTACAAGATCCAGGGAGTCTGGAGACTTCCCATCAGGTGACCCACAGGGCAATGGTGTGAGGGTGGGGTGCCCAGCACAGGTTACCTGCATGTACTAACCTGTGCCAGGCAGTTTCACACAGGCACCTTGCACTTGTGGGCATGCAGTGGGTGCCCATGTGAAAGCACTGACCACACAGGTCATAGGGAAGTACCAGGCTGCCTATTCCTGCCTTACGGGGACCTGCCCTCGCTGCCACCACCATGAGGTGCCCACACGGAGGCCACTCTCACCCCTCACGGCCCTGCACCTTTTGTGCCCACATTCTTTTCCTCTACAGAGCTAAGCAGGCGATTTTTAGAAGATATCCCAGTCTCTTCTTCAAAGACAAACCTATTCAAACTCACACAAAGCGAAACGGATCATCTGGAAAGTTCTATGTGGATGAAAGGAATCAAATCAATAATTAACAACCTTCAAAAAGACAGCTCCAGGCCCAGGTAGTTCTCGCTGGTGCGGCGTTTCCGCACACATTAAAGGTAAATGATGGCAACCCTTTGTCAGCTCTTCCAGGACCAGGCACAGAGGCCCTGCTTCCCGGCTTGATGACAACAGCACTCTCCAATCGAGTGAAGACATTGCAGAAGAGGATGACGACAAATGTGGTAACTGATGGACACACATGCGAAAGTCTCCGGCACGACACTGGCCAATTGGTACACCTCAAAACTGACTGCTGTCAAGGAAGGTTTTGGAGGCTGCACATCCCAAGGTAGATTGCCTGTCTTTCTCCCTCGGAGCCGCTGGGGGACTCGAACTGCACAAAGCTGTCACCCAGGATTAGTGGTGCAGCTCCTTAGGAACTAGACCACCGAGCTTTCTACAGCGCGTAAAACTGATATTAACCAAGACAAAGTGGGATTTAGAGCACTCGTGTGAGGCCGGTTCAACATTCAAAATCCACACTCTCGGTCACGTCAACAGGCTAAAGAAGAAAAGTAATATAATTTTTCGCAGAGATACCGAAAGCGTACCTGACAAACCGCCAAACCTGTTCATGGTCTTTAAAAGGTGCTCTCAGCAAACCTGCAGGAGGAGGGAAAATGCCCCCCACTGATCAAGGACTCCCACAAAGTGAGAGGAACAGCGCACTGACTGTGAGGAACCACACATGCTCGCCATGGGATGAGAAATGAGGCCCACCTACCCCTCCCACTGCGCCCCAGCGCCCCAGCACGTGACCCCTCCCACCGAGCCCCAGCACGTGCTGACTGGAAGGCACAGCTCATGCAATTAGACAAGGGGTTATACAAAGTGAGACGGAAGAAACAGTGTCATCACTACTGCACAAAATCTTAAAGAACAGGCAAAAAGTAAGACAAAATGCCCTGAAAACAAACGACGATTGTAACCAAATTTTAGAATAGAAAGCTAATATGCAAAACAAAACTTTTCCCTATATGCCAACAATAAAAAATTGGAATTTGAAATTGAAAACTTAATATCATTCACACTAACGACAGAGAGAGAGGGGGAGAGAATAGGTATAAATCTTAGAGGCAGTAAATTACCACAGACAATAATCCCACAGGCAATAAATTATATATGAAACAGAGCAAGCAATGAAATAACTCCACAAATCTACATGCATGGAGACACGGCCGCATCTCATGGATGGCAAACCTAACTCAACTACAACTCAACAAGCATGGATTGATAGACTACGACCCAACAAGCATGGACTGACAGATTGTCTATGACCCACCAAGCATGGATTGACAGACTGACGTCTACTCACCAAGCGTGGATTGACAGATTATGAACCAACAAGCATGGATTGACAGACTGACTATGACCCACCAAGGATGGACTGACAGACTGACTATGACCCACCAACAACCATGGACTGACAAACTGACGACGACCCACCAAGGATGGACTGACAGACTGACTATGACAATGGGCTGGAGAATGTCAGAGGCCATGAGGATGGGGCAAGACAGGGAAAGGTATCAGATCTGTTGTTTGAAGGGTCACTATGAGTCATGGTTAACTTGATGGCACCTAACAATAACATCTGAAATAATAATCATTCATACACAAACTTTACACTGTTCAAATCATTTAACTCAAAATGTATCATAAAGCTAGATGTAAAGCATAGAGTTATAAAACTTCTAGCAAGTAACATAAGAAAAAAATGCAAGTCACTCTAGGTTTGGTGTTGATTTCTTCAGATATATAATGTTGTTTATTGTATAACTAGCATCAATATCACAATCCATGAAAGGGGAAAAAAAGAGAGAAAATTGAAACACATTTGCTCAGCAAAAAAAATACTGCTAAAACCTCCACAACGCAGAGACCAGAAAAACTAGATGGTGCCTCGCTCCCATAGTGGTTTTTCTAAAAGGGACAGAAGTTGAGGATCTTAGAGAGAGAGACAAACATGGGATAAAATCTCACAATGATAAAACCCGCAGACTTGAGGTTGTCATTTGCCTTCCAGGTCTATGACTCATAGCAACCCACTGAAGGACAGCTCTGAGCCTTGCCCAACCAGGCACCACCCTCAGGACCTCTGACATGATAAAGCCATTGCTGTGGTCACTGTGTCCATGAACCTTGTTGAGAGTCTTCCTGTCTTTCTCTGACCTTCCACCTTTCCCAGCTTGATGCCTTTTATAAGGACTGGACGTTTCTGACAACAGGCCCACAATATGTGAGACAAAGTTTCACCAACATTGCTTCTTAAGCAGCAACTTGCTTACATGTCCTCCAAGACAGATTTGCTTGTTCTTTGGGCAATCTATAGGATATTCGGTAGTAGTTTCCAGAACTGCCCCTTCAGGAGGTTTTCAGGGGCTGTAATCATACAGGAGAAGACTCCTCTTTCTCCTGCAGAACACCTGGTGAGTCTGAACTGCCAGCCTTTGCACTGGCAGCACAACTCCTTACCACGAGACCACCACAGCTCCCTAGAGGCTGGAACAGGATATTTTTTTTTAATTTTATTTTATTTTATTAATTTTAATGAACATTTACAGATATTTTGGATTTCCATTCATTCATTGTTGCACTTTTCTCCCTGCCCACCCCTCCCCCCCAGTTCACTCCTCTCTTTGAAGAGTAAAAGAAAAATTCTTTCATTGGTATAGAATCCCACCCACTCCCCCACCTCAAGTATGCACCACTGTGCAACCTTAGTTCTGGACTCTTGTTATAACCGTAATACCCTATCATATATCGCTTTTAAACTGTTCTCTCCCTCATCGGTTTCAATGCAGGAACACAGTATTTTTTAAAAACCCAACCATAGCAGATAAAGAGGTTTTATCCAAGTTATACAAAGAACTCTCAGACCTCAGCAATCAAAAGCAAAGAATCCAGTTTAAAAGAAAATGCCCAAAAGTTCTGAACAAAAACTTTACAAATGTAGATACAGATGGCAAATGAGCGTGTTAAACACATGTGGCACGTTTTGTCACCTGGAAATTGCAAATAAGAACAATGAGATACCAGGATCTGCTCACTTACTGTTAAAATGACCAAGATTCAAAACAGGACATTCCTAAATGCTGGTGACCATGGGGGCAAACAGGACCGTCATTTCTTGCTTGTGGGAACACAAAATAGCTGGTTCAACCACTTTGGTTGACAGTCTGGTACGGTGTGACAAATCTAAACAAATTCTGACCACATGATTTTGCAATCACACCTTCAAGTGTTTACCAGCGTTAATTAAAAACTAATTATCCACACTATAACTTTTATGTGGATGCTTAAAGATGCTTCCATCATATTTATAGAAAAGTGGTAGCAACCAAGACATGATTTGATAGTTGAATGATATTTAAAACTGGAAAATCCATACAACAGAATGTTAGTCAGAGGTTTAAAGCCCAAGCTATGCCTTTGGGCTGTGGTGCTGAAGAAGAGTATTGAATATACATGGACTGCTAGGAGAACAAACAAGTTCAGCCTGGAGAGGGTGAAGCCAGGCTGCTCCTTGAAGGCAAGGATTCTGAAGCTTTGCCTGACATACTTTGGACATGTTGCAAGCTGGGATCAGTCCTTGGGGAGGGACGTCATGTTTGGGAGGGTGGCGGGACAGTGCAGGAGAGGAAGACCCTTGATGAAATGGATGGATTCAGTGACTGGGGTAATGGGAGTAGGGTGTCGGAGAAAATAAGACAGGCAAGGGATAGAAGAGGGCTTAGGGATGTTGTGCATAGGGTCACTATGAGTCGCAGGTGACTCTATGGCACATAACAACAACAACAACATCCGGTGTGGAGAGGTCTGGACAAATGTGGAACGTCTCCAGCCGATTGAAACATGCCATCCTGGCAAGGCAGTATGCTGATTCCTGCTCCCTGACATTCTACAAAATCACAGCTACAGAGACAATAAAAATATTTGTGTTTGAGGGGCTCAGAGAGGAAGGTTGAGGGAATAAAAGGTGAGACAGAGAAATGGTTTTTTCAGGGCATTGAAACTATGTTATATTATACTGTGATGGTGGACACGGAATACTATTCATTTGTCAGAATCAATAAAACTTGACAACACAGAGAGTGAACCTTCATGTAAACTTGATACCAGTGTGAAAAAATGACTCAAAGGAGTAAATAATAGACAAAACAATGACTCAGCTTTCAGCTAACCAGTGGACAGGTGTATGAGGCGGCCGCTGACAGCAGAGAGCCACTCACAGGACCACAGAAAAGCCAAAGGAGCAGGATTTGCTCCCAGAAAGCCCAGAAAGCCTGAGGACGCGGTACAGAAGGGTTAATGGCGATAATGACAGGGAGGGACTAGAAACATGAGCCCACAGGTGAGTACTGCAATCAATAATCTAAAACAAAATGGTATGAATAGTTGCATGAAAAACCACTTTGCTTTGTAAATTTCCATTCGCATCATAACTAAAAATATACTAGCAGAAAGAATATACAAGCAGTGAAGACACGGGAATTCTCTGTTGTTTCTGCTTCATAGCTTAGTGAATGCAGGGTGGTTCTACAAATGAAAGTCTATTAAATAAAATACACATATTTTCATTAATACAGTTTCATTTATAGAACTTTTTAACTTTGTCACAGCAGCGAAATATTATCAGGCTTTCAAAGTTAAACCAAACAAGCACAGCCCCTGCCCTTAACATAGCTGGTGAAAAAGGCAGCAATTTAAGTCAACAATCACAGAGAGTGAGAACAGAGACCGAACAGGAAGAGCAGGAGAGTGGGCAGCAGAGAACCCAGAGCACGAGCCACTGTGTGCGGGAGAGGAGACCAGGGAAGGAATTCTACACGCGCAGTGGGATAAAAATAGCAATCAGCTGCTGTTGTGGTGGCTGCTACCACTCCTAAGACATTTTATTTACCTAGTTTTAAATATATTACTTACAGTACTTAGACTTTAGCTTCATAAACCCCCTTTAGTAGCTCTCAAAATCAGGTAAAGGAATTTGGATTTGATTCTAAGTGTTATAGAAAGCCACTGGAAAATAGTAGTAAGTGGAATTCAAAATATTGTTCTGGCTGTCAGTGGGCAAAGAATTAAAGGATCAAGAGCGGAAGTAGATAAAAATACCATGTTTATTGGTGGAGAATATTTAATATATTACACACTGCCAGGAGAACAAACAAATCTGCCTTGGGATGATAAGTACCTCCAGATGCTCTTTAGGGAACTCTAGTGTCCAAGTGCAAGCAGTTCGAATCCACCAGCTGCTTCACAGGAGAAGGATGGGCTATGTCCTTGGCGCAATTCACTGCCTCTGAAAATCCACTGGAGAGTCAGCTAGAGGTGAAATCCAACTCAATGGCACACAACAACAACAGATGCTCTTGAAAAGAGACAGCAGCAAGACTTCATCTCACATACTTTGGACATGTTAGTAGGTGGAAGCAGTCCTTGGAGGAAGGGATCATGCTTGGGACAGCATCAGTGAAATAAAGGCAGGCCACCAGGGGACAAATTGAGCCCTCAAACATGGCATCAGTGTCAGGATGATAGAGGAACGGGAAATATTTCATTCTGATGTATTGTATGTATTCATTATTGTCAATTGGTGTCAACTTGACGGCACCTAACAGCAATACAGCCTTGTTTAAACAAAGATAAAGTGGTTTGGACTAAGGTGAGAGTGGAAATTGGGGCAATGATTCCTACAGTTGTTGCTTGGCTGTAGAGGAAATGTATGAAAGGCTTGAGACGCTCTGCAGTAGTTCTGCTTTTAAGGTGGGTGTGAGTTCCAGAGAGGAGAAAAGACGTCCTATTACGTCCAGGTTAAAATTGATGAGTATTTTACATGTATGTGGAGGTGTGTGGATACCTGTCTAATACACAATTAAGTATTTGGAGCCAAGGTCAGGGTTGGAGTTGTATAGCTGTGTGTGTCATGAATATACACCACTATTTACCACAGAGTTGAATCCAACTCATGTCAACCCATGTGCAACAGTGCAGAGGTTACTGCATCGTGATGGTAATCGGTGTGTGTGAGGCAGTCATTGTGGTTATCATGTCAATCCATCTCCTGGAAGGTTGCCCTTGGTTATATGAACCCTCTGCTTTGCCAAACATCATGCTTTTTTTCTAGTGATGGGGCTTTCCTGATGACAAGTTCAAAGTAACGGAGTCGGTCTCCCATGAGCTCTTCCAAGGACTCTTCTGCTTACTTTTCTTGTTAAAACTAAGTTTTCCTTCTTCTAGTGGATATATTTGGGAGCAAGAGTGGCATCCAACTCCTAAACAACCTGCCTCTGGAAACTCTATGAACTTGGATAAATGATGATAGTTATAGAAAGGTTTCAAGCCTTTTGTTCATAGGTTTGCTATGAGTCATACACCTATTAACAACATCAACAATGGAACAATATATAATACACTAACTGCATAGACTACTACACAGTAACAAAAATGCATAAAATAAAACTACAAAATTGCATGGATAAACTATTTTTGTTAACTACCTGCCTACCTACATCCACTGTTGTTGCTGATTGCCGTGGAGCCGAGCACCACCCAACCCTGTGAACAGCATGTGGGCCTCGCCCTACCAACTTCAGCCTCATCTCTGATCTGTTCAAGGCCTCCGTTACAGCCATCAAGCAGTCCATCCTGAGGGTCTGACCTTTCTCTGACCTTCCACTTTCCCACCCCGATGTCTTTAGTTTTGAAGAACTGGTCTTTTCTGACAACACGCCCAGAGTATGTGAGACAACGCTTCACTGCCCTGCATCGAAGGAGCACTCTGGTTGCACTTCCTCCAGGACAGATTCGTTTGTTCTTTGGCCATCCGTGGAATACTCAGTACTCTTTGCCAACATCACGATTCCAAAGCAGAGGTTTGGTTTGGGGTTTTTGTTTGGGTTTTGTTTTTTTTTTCTTCCCATCATCCTTTTCCATTGCCCAACTTTCAAAAAAAATATGAAGAAATTGACAATACCACGGCCTAGAGTTCAGAGAGCTGGACAAATGACTAAGGATAACAGAAGAACCATCGATGTCTTTGATTTGTGATGACAGAAGAATCATCGATGCCTTTGAGTTGTGGTGTTGGAGAAGACTATTGAATATCCTATAGACTGCCAAGAGAAACAAACAAGCCTGTCTTGAAGGAGGTGAAGCCACTTTTAACCTTAGAGACTAAGATTCTGAAGTTTCATCTAACATACTTTGAGCATGTAGCCAGGAGGAACCGTTTCTTGGAGAAGGAATCATTCTTAGAATGGTGGAGGGACAGTGCAGGTGGGGTAGACCCTGAATGAGATGGATTGACACAGTACCTCAGGTAATGGAGTTAGGTATGTCAAAGTCACTGGGACTCGCTCAGGCTAGGACAGGGTTCGGAGCTGTTGTATATAAGGTTCCTATGAGTCTCAGGTGACTCAACGGCACATAACAACAACAAAGTGGACTTTAACCTGACCCTGTAGCTCTTTAGCTGTATAAGGTTGGCCAGGACCTTCAGTCATTTGTTAGAGACTATTTCTATTGATTTCTATTGTGGGTTATTACAATGATTGCTATACACATCTTCTGGGTCAATCATTTAAACATTTTCCTAGGATGTGTGCTTAGGAAATGTGCATAATTTCATCTTTATGAGAAAATACTACCCTGTAATCCCATCACAGTCCTACTCTAGTAAGGGTAGACCCCTTAGATGCGGCCTGTAATACCTTTTGTCTCACTGGAGGTAAAAAAGGAGGAAAGTGAACCAAGGACGAGTCTTCTTCTGATCCCGCTGCCACATTCTTCACATAAAGTCTACCTTCTCATATGATTTGCTCAGCATACATACAGTTTGAAAAATTATGGAGAAAAGATATAGCACTGATACATACCCTTTTAAATTTTAAACTATTCAGTGTTGCCTTTCTCTGTTCACACAGCTACCTCTTGGTCTAAGCATATGTTTCTCACGAACACAATTAAGTGTCCTGGGATTCCCATTATTTTCAATGTTGGTCATAATTTGTTGTAATTTGAGTCAAATGCCTTTGTATAGACGATAAAACATAGATGGACATCTTTCTGGCATTCTCTGTTTTCAGCTATGATCCATCTGACATAAGCAGTGATAGCCTTGATACTATGGCCTCTTCTAAATCCAGCTCGATTCTGTATATTTATTAATAAATAAAATTTTCCTGTAAGTCAAGTGTTTCCTGTTGTTGTTCTTATTAGGTTCCATTAAGTCTAGTACGACTCAAAGTGATCCTATGAACCCTGTCCTATTTTGTGCCGTCTTCACAATCTCTGACACACTGGAACCCATTGCTCTAGTCACTGTGTCAATCCACCATTCACAGGATTTTCAGACACCAGCTGTTTCAGAAGTAGATGGTCAATCCTGCTTCCTAATTTATCTTAGTCTGGGAGCTCAACTAAATCTTGTCCACCATGAGTGACCCCTCTAGCATTTGACACACTGGTGGCACAGCTTTCAGCATCCCAGCACCACAAGTTACCCCAGTACTGCGAACTGGCAGACAAGAGCTGTAATAACTAGGATAATGATGAGCAGGACACAGACAGGCGTGCTACAAGGTAATGAGCAACAAGGTGATCATTACACATTAGACCTCACAGTAAACCCTCCTCTGAAAAAGAGTTAACAGAGAGTATACAATCTTTTATCTATGGGAGAATTATAAAGGCAGAATTCTCTCTTCTTTAAGCATAAAACTTCCTAATGAAGTAAGACTTATTGAGGGTGTGTGTGTGTGTGTGAGAGAGAGAGAGAGAGATATAAAATGTGTTTCTGTGTGTTTGTGTGTGTATATGAGGAGAATAAAGAGGAAAGAATTTTGGTTAGAGTTTAAGGTATGTAACATTTTACATTTTCTAAGAAACTATCAGTAGCTTTATATTTGACATTAATTTCTTCTTAATACCTTAAATGATGTGTTAGTTTCTCTTTAATCTAATAACTTTGTTCTTTTAACTGGATCAAGTTTGTTTTATACATGCCAACTAGGAATTGATATATTTCAGAGTAAATTATTGTTTATTTTGTATTTTATCTCTGGCTCTTATTTTGCAAAATCAGGTTTTCCTACATTCTTGTCTCCTTCTGAGTTGTTTGACTATTTATTGTTTCAGCTATTAAGAAAAATATTTTTATTTTTATTATTACAGAAATGATAAAATTGATACAGATTTTTTTATCACCCTTATAAGAGATTTCTAGCCCTTTAACTCTACTTAATCACTCCCAAATGTGTGCCTTTCTTGTTGTGTTTTGATGTTTCAGATGTAATGTGTGTAGTCTTCTCCCTCCAGACTTCTGTCACACTTGTCAATGTTGTTGCTTGTTCCTGTCCATTTGATTCTGTCTCTTGGTGGTCTTCTGTTTTACAGAGGACAACAGCTCCACAGAATATTCAAGACTGTGATTTAGCAAAAGCAAATTGCAAAGCTTCTCTTTCAAGATGCCTCTGGGTGAATTTGAACCACTCGTCCAGTACTCGGGCACGGAGCCATTTGTTTCACACAGTTGGGTCAGAACTTCAAGGAAACAGATTAAGAATTCTGGAGGCAGAAAGGAGGAAGGGGTAGAGGGGAATGAATTGCCACTGGAGAGGTAGGTTGTAAGGCCGTAGAACCAAAACAGACCCACTAAATGACTGAAATTTTATCCGGTGATTATGGGACCCTCCCTTTCTCCCATACCTTTACACCACACCATCAGGACTTCTGAGCAGTGATGGTGGATTCAGCTGACAGAACTGTAACACACTGGCTCTTCTTAGTGAACACTTCTTAGAGGAACTCAAAGACAAGTAAGGCCAAAGCATGGACTCAGAACAAGATTGCTTAAGAAAACCCAAAGCACAAGAGGAGATACAAACAAGGGCAATGCAGGCATTGAAAGCCTCTGACACCAACAGTTACAGCAAATATCAAGCAGAGTCAATGGCCAGATTCGGACATAAGAGGACAATTTATCACAATCCTAATATCCATACAATACGCCTGACTTTCAGTGAAACATTACCAAGCTCCTCTGTCAGTAACAGACAGATTAAGCCAATCAATTAGGATGGTGTTGAGATGAAGACTACACAATCTATCAGATCGATTTAATTGACATTTACAGAATACATTGTCCAACCACAATGGAATGCACTTTTCTCTTGTCACATGGAACATTAATCAAGATAGATCACAATATTTAAAAAAATAGAAATCAAACAAAGTATGTCCTCTCATATTGAAATAGAAATAAATGATAAATCAGTAACCACAACAAAATGTTTGCTGGAAAAACCCATGTTAGTTACTTATTTACCATTACACTTTCAAACAGCACATGGGTCAAAAATCCTCAAGATACATTAGAAAATATTTGAACCAGATAAAAATTATAATACAAACTATCAAAAAGAAAGTCTGAAAAAACTTTACCAGGACTTCTCAAAACTGTCTTGATCACGAAAAACAAAAAAGTCTGACAAATTGTCACAGGCAATAAACTCCAGAAAATGTGATAATTAACTGTGATATGAGTCTTCAAGAAGTCTGAATACAGTTTTTAAAAAGTTATAGATTTTGTCAAATCATAAAGTCTTAACATTTGCTCATTAATCAAAACAATGTACTCTACCTAGGTAAGGTGATAATGACTAGAGAATTTAAATGTGAATTACATGGAAATTTAGACTGTCTTTGCAATTTTTCTGTTAGTTCAAAAGTATCATTTATTTAGGAAACAACTGAAAATACTGTGGGTTGGGTAAGGTGCACAAATGGTCCTAAAACTGACATTATTGCTCATTAGCACTTTAAAGAAGCCCTTCACAGGAGATTTACCTTACAGGTATTTTCATTTCTTGACCGCTACATTTGTGGGTGTTCTTATAGATCCAAGTAAGAAGAAATCATCGACTACTTGCATCTTTTCTGCATTGATCTGCCTCTTGGTCCAGTTGTAAGGATTTTTGGGTTTCTTGATGTTAAGCTGCAATCCACCTTGAAGGTTGTAGTCTTTGAACATCTTCAGTAAGGGCTTTAAGAGCCTTCTTCACTTTCTGCAAGCAAACTTTTGTCATCTGCATAACAACTTGTTGATGAATCTTCTTTCAATCCTGATGCTACATTTTACTTCATATAATCCAGTATATATATATA
>NW_006399814.1:3845608-3852209 GCF_000299155.1 Elephantulus edwardii | reverse complement strand
ACTTTGGAGAGGCCCCTAACAGCAAAATATATATTAAAAAGATATTAAGATATATATATTAATATATATTTTGCATGGCATACAGATTGGATGTTGATAGATTCTATCCCAGAAGTCCACTATTAATCATAGGGACCCTGGACTTGGCCCTATCCTGTACTATCCTCATTACCTCTGATGCATGTGAGCCCATTGCCACCGTCACTGCATTGCTCCATCTTTTCGAAGGTCCTTCACTGACACTCCACCTTTCCAAACATAATCTATTTTTCCAATGATTGCTCCTTCCTAAAAATTACCCACAGTATATGAGACAAAGTTTTACTATCTTTGCCTCTAAGAAACACCCTGTTTGCACTTTCTCCAAGACATATTTGTTTGTTCTTTTGAAAGTCTACGGGATATTCAGTACTCTTCTCCAACATCATAGCTAAAAGGCGTCAAGTCTTTTTCTGTCTTCTTTATTAATTGTCCAACTTTCAGATGCATAAGAATTGAAAAGATCATGACTTGAATTAGGTGTACCTTATTCTTTAAACTGACATCATCGCTCCTCAACACCTTGGAGAGATCCTTGACCGTGTATTTTCCCAATGAAACACATCTTTGATTTCTTGACTGCTGTTACCACATGTGTTCTTTGTGGATCCAAACAAGATGAAATAACTGACAACGTCAATCTTTTTTCCATCTATCAAGGTGTTGCCTTAAATAGAGAGAAAAGTTACAACCATGATGTATACCTTTCCTGATTTGAAGGTTGTATATATTGAAGGAAATCTATAACCATGCAGCACACCTTTCCTGATTTTAAGGTTGTATATATGTGAAGGAAATCTATAACCATGCAGCACACCTTTCCTGATTTTAAACCTTATTCTGTTTGAATAACTACTTGTTGGTCTATGTACAGATCTCACATGAGCACAATTAATTGTTCTGGGATTACTTTTCTTAACTTTATCCATAATTTATCATTATTCTCATAGCCTAATGCCTTAGCACAATTAATAAAGCATACGTATACATCTTTCTAGTAGTCTCTACTTTCAGCCAAGATACAAAAGTAAGCCATGGACTTTACAAAATTCTATCACAGCTTCTCCACAGTTATTTCTATCTTCAAGGTTCTATTTTCTAGCTACTCATTCTTCTTTGCTTCTAACTTTCATGATTTTCATACTTAATTGTGCAATTTTCTTGCTTAATTGGTCAATTTCAAACTGCATAAGCTGGTCAAATATGAAATTTCATTGTTCTTAGCACTAGTAGTTGGTATGTTCATTGTAATAGCCATACTAATGGCTTTTTTTATAGGCATGTTTATATTATCCTATTACTGACCATGTTAGATCTTGAAGGTTCTTTTTAAATATGAATACAGTAAGGTTCATTTTCAATTTGTCACTCCAAGTAAAAGGACCATAAGATTGCCCATTTCAAATTGTATTAGGGAGCTCTTGTGGTCTAGTGGCAAGAAGCTGCACTGTAATCCCAGAGGTATGTGGTTCAAATCCACCAGATGCTCTGCTGGAGAAGGAGGGGAAATCTTCTGTGCCAGTCAAATCTGATTTGATAGTACATATACACAAAATATTTTTTTTTAAATGTCAGTATTAGTCCGTTTCAACTCAACATACCGAGGCTTTTTTTCTTCCTTTTGTTTTATTTCAGTTTTTTTATAACTTTGTCTTTCTTAGATGCATATTCATACATTTCACATTGTAATCACTATTAGATACTTACAACTATTCTCAGATTGATCATCAATAAACTAATGTCTGGAAGAGTTAGTGAGGGATGCAATTTCCCCCTAGCTCCTGCTGGGGCCTGGCACTGCAGAGAAACCAGCCCACCTCCCTTGGAAAGAACAACACCCATATCTTCCCTCCGCCTCACATCTGTCATTTTGTTCCATTTCCATTCACACACACACAAAAAAAAAGAGGGAGACCATCAATATGCAAAATCCTGTCAAGATATCACCTGCAACTAGTACAAGAATGAAGTCAAGGACCTGACACTGAATTGTCTCATGGGGGGGGGGAGTACTTTGGCCCTGAACACTGCTAACTAGGTGCATCACATGGCATTCTTAAAGTCATGCGGAAGTGGTTGGGTGGAGCTGATGTTTCTGGAGAGCAACAATCATTCCACTTCAGGAGGACAATATCTGTAAACTAGATAAAATTTACTCTTCCTCTCTCAATAAAATTCAAAGTTAAAAAAGAAAGAGAGAGAGAGGGGAGTAAGCGAGCGAGAAAGGACAGGGATTGATTCAGCACCAGTATACAGGCCCTTAAAATATTGCCACATCCAAGCTAACATCCACTAAGAAAAGACTCACATGATGTCAAAAAGGCAGCAGTCTGTCTCATTCATCACAAAAAAACCCAAAAAACCCACCAAAATAACTCTTCTCCTAAAAAGCAGATACAATGAATACCCCAAATAGAGAAAACCAGAAGAAATATGTCGATGTGGAGTTACATGAATAGCTACAGAAGAAGATAAAAATGATGGAAAAAACAATGGAAGCCATTAAGACAGCAAATACCCCAGAGACAGTGATCCAGAAGAAATACATTGATGAGGAGCAACTTGAACATCTTTGGAAAAAAATGCAAAAGATGGAAGAAAGAATTGACAGTATTGATAAATAGGTACAAGAAATTAAAAACTCATCAGTAGACAGAGACGGTGCAGCCAACATAGTCCTAGAAATAAAAGAAAAGCATGAAAATGGAATCTAGAATATTAAGACAAAAATGGCAGAAGTATCCAGTATGCTGGTGGGACAAAAAAGTAGTGCTGAAGAGATGGAAAGAGAGTAAGTGAGCTGGAAGACAAGAGCTCACTGGAAACACACTAGAAGAAAAAAATCAGAGATGCAAAGAAAACATTAAAATCAGATGGGATGGCATCAAAAGGAACAATATAGATATGGTTGGAATTACAAAACACGGGACTGACAGGGAAGTCGCTGAGAAAAATTGTGAAGAAGTACTAGAAGAAAATTTCCCAGCTATTTTGAAGAATGAGGAAATCTACATTCAACAATCATAGTGAACATCAAATAGACTAGGGATAGGAAAAAAATATTTGAAGAAATGATGAAAAAAAAACTTCTAACAGCCCAGATGTCCAACCATAATTGAATGGATTGAGAAACTATTGTACATTCACATGACAGAATACTATGCAGCACACAGGATCAATGGCTTTGTAAATCACTACCTAACTTAGAAAGGACTAGAGAGTATTATGCTAAGTAATAATTCAGTTCCACAAGGACAAACACTGTATAAGACCATTACTGTAGAAATATAATTAGTAAACCATGTATGAGGATCTAGGGGTTGGAGGAACAGAGGGGGGGGAATGGGTGGTGGTGGCGGTAATCATGGGGTTGCACGGTTTGATGGGTGGAGGAGATTGGGTTGGGGAGGTGTGAGGAGCAATGTAGACAAACTTTGTAGGTAAACCAGTGCAAATATTTTTCTAAAAAAAGTGCAAGAAATTTTAAAAAAAATAGTTGAATAGAATATATTCTAAGTCTAGTAATATTTTAGGGAGCCCAGGTGATAAGGAGTTACACTATCAGCCTAGCAGCCTGAGGCTCACAATTACTGGCAGTTTTGTGGAATAAAGATGGGCAGTCCATCTCCGCTGTGATGTATAGTTTCTGAAATCTACTGGGGGAGTCAACTATGTGTTGGTTCCAAGTTGACAACAATGAGAGACAGTGATAAAAAGTATTATGTTATATTAACAAAGGTAGCACTAACAAATAATTGTAAAACTATATCTAGATTTTACGGTGCACTCACACAATGGAATACTATGCAGCCTGCAGGAGCAGTGATTTTGACAATCACTACCTAAACTTGGGAGGGACTGGAGAGCATTATGCTGAGTGAACTAGCCCAGTCCCATAAGGACACATACTGTATGAGACCATTATTTTAGAAATAGAAAACTAGTAAACCGTGTATGAGGATTCAAGGGAAAGGAGGTGGGAGTAAAGGGTAAGGACGCAGAGTTGGGGTAGGGATGTTGGGGTTGGGGGTGGAGTCGTAGGATCACACAATCTGATAGGTAGAGGGAGGGGGTGAGTAAAGGAAACTGGAAAGATACGGTGTGAATATAATGTGTAAGAACTTTGTGAGTAAACTAGTATAAAATAAAATTTTTATTTTTTAAAAAAATTAATGTCACTATAGCTTTATTCCACCTAGGTCATTAAGGTATACTCTACTTTCAGGAAGTGGCTCTTCACCAATTTTATGTTGAATAATTTCTAATCTGAGGGGTTCATTTCCAGCATCTTCTAGTAAACAATGTTCCACTACTTTTGACATTTTCATTGACCAACTCATTTCAAGCTAGATGTCCTGGTCCGTCTTCTAGTCTGTTATAGTCTTATCTTTATTCAACTTGAAATTTCCAGCATTAGCAAAGAGTGTGTGGTAGGTCCTCACTTGAGTTCCACCACCTGTGTGTCGCCTCTTCATGTAGTGATTACGTGCATGTTGCTGTGATGCTAGAAGCTGTGTCATTGGTTTTGCAAGTATCATCAAGGCGACTTGTGCTTGTTAGTTTTCAGCAATGCTTACAGAAGAGAGATGAAGAAGAAAATCGTGGGGACTCACTGTAGAAATTTAGTCAGTGAAATACCTGAAAACAGCAGAACCTTTTCCTACTTGTTTGAACAAGTCATCAGTAAGGACTGGTCACTGGAGGGGGACGTTGTGTTTGGAGATTTAGAGGGTCAAGAAGGCGGAGGGAGACCTATACATGGATTAACATTGAAGCCAGAACAATGGACTGAAAAAAGGTCAGTAAATGAGAGAATGAAACAGGACTAGTCAACATTCAGAATCATCTGTTTAACTATCTATCTAGTATATACCTAAATATTCAACCTTTGGTGAAAATTAAGTCAATAAGAAACTAAATAATGTGACATTTTAATATTTCTGTAGTGATTGCAATGCATGTTCTATTACCTCAACTCAGCTAAGAGCTCCTGAAGTGTGCATCCGTATTCCTTCTCATCACATCTACCGGATGCTAAGCTGCTAATTATGTCCTGAGAGGAAGTAGCTGGAACAGAGCTGAAATAAATGAAGTCTGGTTGCTAAAGTGCGTTTTCTCTTGACACAAATTGTGTGCTTTGTGTCTGGAGATGATTTGAGGTGAGCTGATTGTGTTAGATGAGAGGGGGCTAAGGAGAAGCCCGAGGAGGGGCCCCTGGGGAAGGACATTGAGATGAGATGCACTCTGAGAGTTGAACAGGGTACCTGCAGCAGAGCACTTTAGAGGAAACACTGGGGTGTACCCAGCCTCTGAGGCCAGACAGACCACAGTGGACAGGAAATAAAGTCAAAGCAAGTGGATGCAGAGATAATAAGGGACAGACAGTCAGCATGAGAAACAGATGTGGGCAACATTAATATTGCATGGAGCCTGTGCCCATGTTTAGTTGTTGATGTCAGATGTCAGCAAGTTGTGACTCACAGCAAACCACGGAACAGCAGACCTTAACCTTGCCCTATCCTGCACCATCCCCGTGATCTGCCTTGGGGAAGCACACTATGACAGTCACTGTACTAATCCACGTCACTGAGGATCTTCCTCCTCCCTTGTACTGACCTAATGTCTTTTCCAGCATGGTGTTCCACCCCAAGGCCTGGTTTCTCCTGAAAAGACGCCCAAGGTGAGTGAGATGAAGTTTCACCATCCTTGCCTCTGACAAGTACTCTGGTTGTACTTTCTTCATACAGATTTGTTTGTTCTTTTGGAAGTCCATGGTATATTTGATACTCTTCTCCAACACCACTGTTCAAAGACATTGATTCGTATTCTGTCATCATCCATTACTCAACGTTCAGAAGCACAGGAAACAATTGAAAATACCAACTTGTTGTTAAATTGACACCCTTGCTCTTTAGAATTCTAGAGAGATCCTTGACATCAGGTTTCCCCAGTGCAACACATCTTTTGAATCCACTTCCATAATAGCTTGCCTCCGGAAACCCTATGAACTTGGAGAAAGGATGAAAGGCACCCAAGCGTCAAGGACTCTCCTTCATAGGGTCGCTATGAGTCGCCTGCGACTCGACGACACTTAACAACAACAACCATAGGTGTGGATTGTAGATCCAAATAAAAGTAAATGATTGACAATTTTAATCTTTTCTCCATCTGTTCTGACACTGCCTGTTGGTCCAGTGAGGAGGAGCTGTGTTTCCTTGATGCTGAGAGGCCACCCATGCTGAAGGTCACAGTGTTCGGTCAAACTCCGGTAGCATAGTCCATACCACACCTCTTTAGTGGTTCAAAACTACCAGTGATCTTTGTGTATGTTTGGCATGAAAATCAACTCAAGGTGGATCAAAGACGTGAGAGTGAAGCCCCAAACCATAAAATTCATGAGAGACAAACTGGGACCAAACCTAAGAAGGCTTAGCCTATGATATTGGGAGACTGCCAAATACAGCCAGAAATGCACAATCTGGAGAGGATAAAATTGGGGAATGGTAAAAAGGGAAGCCACTGACTGGGAAAAAGTATTCGGTAATAACATATCAGATAAGGG
>NW_006399814.1:3834630-3844158 GCF_000299155.1 Elephantulus edwardii | reverse complement strand
CCCTATGCTCACCAAAACTTTTCTCAACAGAGTGAAAGAAAATGTACCAACTGAGAAAAAAAAAACTTGGCAATACCATCTCAGACAAGAGTCTTATGGCAAAAGTTTATAGAATCCTACAAGGCCTCCAGAAGAAAACGACTGATAATTACAAAATGGGAAAAAGACTTGGAAAGACTTTTCACAGAGGAAGACATTTGAATGGCCAACAGACACACGAAAAAAATGCTCAAAATCACTGGCACTAGACAGATGTAAATAAAACCATGATGAGATGCCCTCTTACCCTAGTAGTAGCAGCAAAGTTTAGCAGAACAGCAAGCGATGAGTGTTGGAGAGGATGTGGAGGGATAGGAATGCTCATACACTGTTGGTGGGATTGTAAAATGGCACAACCACTCTGGAAGGCAGTTTGAAACCTCCTCAAAAAGTTGAACATAGAAACTTTGTATGATCCCGCTATCCACTATTAGGAATATCCCCCAAGGAAATTAGAAAGGAGATGCAGAAGGACATCTGTACATCAGCATTAATAGCAGCGTTTTTCACCATCACAAGATCATGGAAACAGCCCAAATGTCTGACTAACGCTGAATGGATTGAGAAATTGTGATACATTTACACAGTGGAATACTATGCAGCACTCAGGAGCAATGATTTTGAAAAATACTATATAACTTGGGAGAGGCTGGAGAGCATTATGTAGAATGAATTAAAGCAATCTCATAAGGACCAATACTGCACAAGATTATTGTTGTAAAAATAGAAGGAAAACCAGTAAAACATGCCTGTGAATTCAAGGGGGAGGAGGCCGAGGATGGATAGAGGAGAAACCACCGGGTTGCAGAGTTTGGTGGCTGGAGGGAGCGGGGGAAGTGGGAAGGATCAGTAAAAAGACAGGGAGGGTAACGACGGGCAAGGTCCAATGGTGATTAATTTTATAAAACATAATGCATGAGAATGATTGTATGAAACACAATGTGAATGAAGAAGAGTGTGAAACACAATATATACAAACTTTGTAAGCAAGCCAGTAATTTAAAAAAGAAAAAAGATTTTAAAAAATCAGCACAAAGAAACCAAAAGCCCAAAACCAAACGACCAGTGATTCTAAACTGAAAAATGCGTGGTCAATTCCTACTGAAGTTTAAATCCTTGGGAAGCTGGGGGACAGTCTCTCAGAGTCAGAACTGACTCGATGGTCGTGAGCAGGAGTGTGGAGCTCTGGTAGCTCAGCACGTAGAGAACTGCACTGCTAACACAAAGCCACACCTTCCTGTGGTTCGAATCCACCACTTCTTGGGAGAAACATAGGCAATCCTCTCCATGCTTTTTAAAAACTCTGAAACCCAAGAGAGGGTCACTTATGAGTCAGTTTGATTACATGGTAATGAATAGTTGTAAAAAAAGAACTTGAGAAGGAACCAGTGGGCGAAGTGACACAGAAGAGACACCACTGCTCACAACACCATCTCCAGAGGCTAAGACATGATGGAGGACTAGCTTGATAAGAATGGGCGTGATGAAAAGATAGCAGATTGTGGATATAGTTAGGGAACCATTAGTGCTCTGTAGTTATCTCGCTTCTCTTATTCCTATGAAAAATTCATCACAAGTGGATGGTTTTAACACATAGAAATATGTTCTAGCACAATTTATTCTTGTGTTGTTGACATGTACCTTTGAGTCAGAACCAACCAATAGCTGACACTCCGTGGGTTTTCAGAGGCAGTTAGTCACATGAAAAGAGATTTTCCATCCTTCTTCTGTGGAGCAGCTGTTGGTTTTGAACCATGTGCCTTCAGGATTGCAGTACAGACTCTTTCCTCTAGGTCACTAGCTGTTGTAGGTGCTGTCAAGTTGACTACTGCTCAGAGTGACCCTATGAACAACACCTCTAAATCCTGCCTTGTCCTGAGCCAGCCTTATGCCCAACATGGTAAGCTCATTCTTGCAGTCATTATACCAGTCTATCTTACTGAGAACCTGCCTCTCTCTTTCTGCCCCTCTACTTCTCCAAACATTTCTCAAAGTTTAGAAGACTTGAAATCCAAATTCAAGGTTCTAGCACTAGAAGGCAGCTCTTATCTTTACTGGCTCCAGGAAAGGACCTTGTCCCCTTTTGATGGGCCAGCCATCCCTTGAAGATGTCCACGTTTGATACCAGTGTTATCTGGAGTCTACTCGGATAAAGTGTGATGAGGGAGCTCCTTAGAGGTCAGGACAGTAAAACATCATTTTTGGTACTTTCAGCTTATTTTTTGGGAGGGGCCAGACCTTGGAACAAGACATCAGGCTTGGAAAGGTGGAAGGTGAGCAAGAGAGGAAGCCTCAACAAGGTGGACTGACTTGGTGGCTTGAGTATTTAAGAGGTGATGAGGATGGCACAAGGCGACTTCAGAACCCTTGTTCATAGGATCGTCGTGAGATGGATTTGACCCAATGGCACCCTGACAACAACAACAAGGAGGGCCACAGTGCGTCTACTTTCTCCGTGGTATCAAGGTCACGCTGATCTCTGTTCACTCGTTTAATCACTTTTGTATCTCAAAGGTAGTTGACTCAAGACGCAACTTAATACTATAGATTGCATGCTGTTTTATTAACAAGACTGCCTCAGTAACTTCAGACAAGTGAGGATTTACAACTCATAGAAAAATTCTATCGGGTTAAAAAATGGAGGATAATTATATAATACCCTGAGTCCCAGCCCAGCCAAGTCTGCACATATGTTGAGAGGACGCAGTTCAATTCATAACATTTGTTAAGTGGATACTGTCTTCTTTAAGTCCTGGATTTGTGCTCTTAGAGCACACTCTGCAGTCGGTGCTTCTAGAATCTCCAAATGCACGTGTGCACACACACGAACACAAAGACACTCACAATCACACAGAAAGGAACATATCCGAGAAAGCCACTCTGATTTAGGACAGTGGTCACTGCAATCCCCTCACTCAGGAGGTGCTGAAGGACGTTCAGGTTTGGGGAAGAGGAGGAGACGGGATGTTGAGAAGATGGCAACAACACTGGCAATTAGGAGGGATTTCGATGCCTCGCTCTGAGGAGAAAGTAACTCTTGCTCTTGGATGGGTGTTAGCCACTTGCCAACCCATCTCCATCCCCTGTGAGCCCAGGCAGAGTGGCCAGGAGTCAAACCACGGCTCTGGGATGAGAGTATGTGGAGCAGGACTGGGCCAGAGCTTTCTGTGAGATCCTGGATGTGGCCAGAAGCAGCCAGAAATGACCCACTGGATCTGACATTGGAAAATGAAGTCTCGTCAGACAGAACCAATGGAGGTAACCCGGAGTTCCTGTATCTCCTGCTTATGGGCCTGCACGAGGATTTCATGAAGACAGCCTGGATGACAGAGCACACAGGAGTGGCCAGAGCTACAGGAAGAATGTCCTGGACAGTTGTCCACTCACCTCCAGGCGGCGATAAGCCCCCATTGGAGCCATCCTACCAGAAGGGAGTCCTTCCTGGATGTGACTGGATGTGGATATTCACAAGTCAGTACTGTCTCGTCACATGACTCACAGATAGGATGGAGACTGAAGGCAGGCTCCAAGCCTCCGTACAGAACGTCCCTTCTATGGAGAAGGGTCTGCTCCCATGATGTACTTCCTAGGAGTCAGACCTCCCTCAGCCCAGCAGCACAGCAAGCTTCCCCACCTGCAAATTTTCATTTGGAATCTGAAAGCAATGGTGATGACAGCCCACCATGAGTGTGGGCTCTTGGCCATCCCAGCAGACGACCACTCGCGTGTGACCTGAATGCACAGCGACCACCATGGGAGGGAAGGAAAGTGCCACTAGAGCCCTGAACAGCTGCTGGTCCTGTGGGCCTGACAGCAGACCTACCTCTGCGGAGGCAGCTCTGGGACTGACAGGTGCTTCTGCATTCCTGAGTGGATGCCTCTCTCACCCTTTTGCAGAATAAGTGCCCCCCAAATGCCTCTGTGGTCTTCTCTGCTTGGGCCAGAATTACCAGGATGTTAGGGAACTGCTGTCAACATCTTGACCTCATTCATCATTCGGATAAAGCTCTAGGCACCTATTCAAGGCACGTCCTTGGGTATTTGCTGGGGGAATCAGAAAAATGGCAGCTGTCCCCAACCCAGATTCCATGGGACAGGTAACCAGAGACCTTACAAGATTCCGCAGCACTAACTTAGGAGTTAGTGTTTGCCTTCAGTCTAAATGGCATGTTATCCAAGAGAGATCTTCCTAGACCACTGAGTGTCACCTCAAAATCTGTCTCCAATCTCCCCACAACAGCCTGCTTTCGTGTTCCCATATGCATATCCACAGAGCTTAGCTTATTTATACATTCATACACATATCCACATTCAAATTCACATATGCAAACATAGAACTGCACTTTAATGCACTTATATATACACACACATGCATATTTACAAAATAAATGCACAGTCATGCATACACAGAAATACACCCAAACACATGAACACAACACTCCATGCACACGCAAGCATATATACACTCATTTCATATACACATAGGTACCCACATACACACGGTCACACGTGCAAACATATTATACAGGGACACAAGCACAAAAGGTTTTACACGTACATACATATTTGTGTACACATACAGATATCCACAAATGAGCTCCATGCAAACAAAGAGCTTTATTTGTTTTTCTATCTACTTTATCTTTCATGCCATGTGCAGCATAAGACAAAGGAAGTTCTGAATGTTTGTTTTGTGAATAAATGGATAATGTATGGAGGGATGGATGGATGTATGAATGGGTACATAGATGGATGGATGATGAGAGGATAGATGAATAAGTGGATGATGGATGGATGGGTGGATGATGATTGAGTGGATAGGTGTATGATGAATGGATGAATGATTGATTAATGAGGTGATGGATGGATAGTTAAAGGGTAGGTAGATGAATGATTGGATTGACAAAAGGATGGCAGAGTAGATAGATGAATGGACAGATGATGAATTAGTGGATGAACCAATAGAAGAACAAATGAATAAATTAATGGATGAATGAGTGGGTAGATGAGTGGAGGGAGGGAAGGAGGGAGGGAGGGAGGGAGGATGGGAGGATGGTTGGATGGATGGATGGATGGATGGAGGGATGGAGGGATGGATGGAGTTATGGATTGATGGAGGGAGGGATAGTTGGAAGGATGGATGGAAGAATGGATGGATGGTTGGATGGATGATGGATGGTGGAATGGATGGATGGTTGGATGATAGATGGTTGGATGGATGATGGAGGGAGGGAGGGATGGTGGGATGGAGGGATGGAGGGATAGTTGGAAGGAAGGAAGGATGGAAGGATGGATGGATGGATGGATGGATGGATAGATGGATGATGGAGGGAGGAAGGGAGGAAGGGAGGAAGGGAGGGATGGAGGGATGGATGGAGGGATAGTTGGAAGTATGAATGGATGATGGAGGGGGAGGGAGGATTGGAGGGAGGGATGGATTATTGGGTACATAGGAAGATAAGTGGGTGGAGATGTAGTTGGATGGTTGAGTAAATGAACAAATTGGTAGAAAGTACCACAGCTTAGTGGCCAAGCATGAGATTTGCAGACAGTTGGACTTGGGTCCCATTTCTGAACTCATCGCATCCAGGATGCGCTGGCAGGGGACAGGGATACTCTAACCATTTATGCAGAACAAGAAAGAATGCCGTTAATAGCACAGGTGAAGGGACGTGTTGTAAAACCACTCGCTCAGTGAACTGTTGCAGCTGTGAGAATCTGACCAGCGATTTCCACGTGTATTTATTTAGCTAGTGGAAGGGGAAATATGGAGGCCTCCACTCTTTATCAAGATTTTCGCATAGCAGAGAGAATTTAGTAGAAGACCCCCCTCCCCACCCCAACCACTCCACAATAGAGGAACGCTTAGTTATGATCGGGTCCAGCTACCCTGTCAATGGATCCAGGACAAGCTGTGCCCAGGGGTAGACAGTGACAAAACTCAGTAGTCTCGATTTACAGCGTCACTACCGCCAGCAGAAGGTATTCCTGGTGCCACTGCAAACGCTGGCATGAGGACATTTGTGTTCAGGGAAGCACGCTGGAGGAGGCAGGACGCACAGCTGTTCAGAGAAGGCTCTGGAGCTTCCAGGGCCTCCCCTGGCTGTTCTGGTGATCCGCTTACCTAAGCCCTCATTTTCTCCTGCACAGAATAGCCGTCCCTGCCTGTCCGGCCAGAGGAGGGGACTCCACAGAGTCTGAGGACAAAGCGCAGTGCGAGGCCACACGGGCTGTTCCATCGCATTCAGTTTACGTTTCGTTACGTTAACAAAGAGAAGGAAGGTCTAAGAGAAACCCACCTGGAGAAGCAGGGCCGTTTGCGCCTGGTCAGGAGCTGGGAGTAACTGCCTTTCACTTTTGTCTGGTAGGACAGTAACCGAACCTGCTGCCATCCTGTGCGCTCTGATGCCTGGAGCTCCAGTGCCACAAACGAGAACGGCCTCACTGGGCGCCATGGCTGCCGTTTTCACGGGGACGCCCTGATGACGCCATGTTTAAGCACTCGGCTATTAACTGAAGGATTGGCAGGTGGAGCCCACAGCAGGTCTTCCGGGAGATTCAGTGATTGGTTCCAATTAAAGGGGAAATCAGCCTTGAAAAGGGGAGGAGTGGTTCAGCGCTGTCCCAAAGGGTTGATGGGAGTTGGAATCAACAACAACAGGTTGGTTGGTTGGTTTGTAATCTCCATAGAAGCTGATCACTGGGCCTTTCTACTGACGTGCCACGGGGTGTATTCAAACCAGCAACCTTTCCATTACCAACAAACCAAAACCTAACTACAGCCCTTGAGTGGAACCAGACCCATGATTCCCAAGGCTGTGAATCATTAGGGGTGGAGACGTTCCCAATACAGCGAAGGATGGATTTGAACTGCTAACATTTTGGTTAGTACTCTGTCTCACCAGGGGGAGTTGTTGTTGATTGCCTTCAAGTCGAGCACAACTCATAGCGACCCTATGAACAAAAGGCCTGAAGCCGCTCTACAACTATCGATGTTTATCAAAGTTCATAGTTTCCAGAGGCAGGTTGTTTAGAAAGTAGATGTCACTTTTCATCACCTCCATCCACCCTTGAGTTGACTTGGTTGAGACTGGGAGGGTCCCTGTGGGAGGGGAGCCTGTGGGAGGGTCCCTGTGGGAGGGTCCCTGTGGGAGGGGAGCCTGTGGGAGGGGACCCTGTGCGAGGGACCCTGTAGGGACACTTCCCAGAAGCACATGCCCTCTCACCGTTCCAGGAAAAAGCAGGTTGGTTAGAATCGCTGACCTTCGGGTTAGCAACTCAGCACTTCATCCACGGGGCCTTCATACTCACACCCCCATCCCTGGGCCTCCTCCTTTCTACAGCACACGTGCAGTGGTCAACAATTAGAAGGAAAGAAATGCCTTTGAGAAAATAAAAAGAAGCATTTCCAGTTTCATAGGAGCAGTTCACCCAGATGGGGAAGGGAAGGGCTAGGCAGGATGGTAGGGGTCCCAGTGTCAGAGCTACCCCTGCTGCCCTCCTTCCTTTTCAAGAAGACGGAGCAGCCAGGACCCAGGTAGAAGGGCCGAGAGCATCCTCTCTGTTAAATCCACTCCCAGTGCTGCCTCACCCTCTCTCTGAAAGTGTCCCGAGGATGTGTCAGGATCTTCTCACACCTTCTAGAACACTCTGCACTGCTTCCCACTGCTAAGCCGCCATGTCCTGACAGCAAAGCAGTTCTCTCACTCACTGGCCCTGTCTGGTCTTTTTTTTTTTTTTTTTTGTTAAGGCTGAAAAGACATCCTTCCCCCATCACCATGCTGTGCCAACTGCAGGGATCCCAGGGTCGGGCTCAGAGCCTCTGGGGCCACCTCGCAGATTTCAGTCCTTGAGGATTTGTTCCTGGGGGGCTCTCAGGAGCCCAGAGAGCGTGCTGCTGTGAGGATGAAGAAGCAGGGGCATCCTGTCCCCCACATGTCCACAGGTGTCCTCCGAGACTGTGGGTGAATGCAGACACCCTGAGCAAGGGCAGCCCATTGGGCAAACGTCCCACTGCCAAACGTCCCACTGTGCTCTGAGATAAGCAGTTCCAGTCTGCAATGCTTCAGCTCTTAATTGCTAACCACAAGCTCAAAACTTCCAACCCACTCAGGAAGAGTTAACCCATGAAAACCCACTGCCTGCTGCCATCGAGGCCATTATGACTGACCAGGGAGGGGGGCCTGCAGCATGTTTCCAAGGCACTGAGTCTTTACGGGAGGACGCTGCCATCTTTCTGTCATGGAGCAGGGGGACACTAAACTGCTGGCTAACAGCCTGGCTTGTTACCCTGTGAGGAAACCTCCTGTGTGACTTCCCTCAGTGTCTCACCAGGACGGTGGGCTCAGGACACAGCCGGAGCTCCTGGCACCCTACCTGAGGGCCCACGGAGACGTCTAGGCTGGCGTTGTTTGTCCCGCACTGCCCATCACTGCCCTTCACAGCTGCTGCATTTTCTAAAACTTGGAGGCTGAGGCAGCCCTGCATCTGGCCAGTCTGGGCCCTTTCTCCAGCAGCACACATCTGTGTCTCACTTTGGTTGGTCTTGAAATCTTTCGTTCTCTATAGAGTGCTCTTGCACTCCTCACAGTGCAAGATAGTGTGACCACCACTCTCAGATGCACTGGAAAACCAGGCCTTTGTGCGCGACTTTCTTTTGACGCTGGCTTCATTGTGTTGGTCTGGATTCAATTCCCTGTAGCTCCCAGGCTGCTCCTGTCAAGGTCACAGTCAGAGGCACAAAGGTAGGACCACACCTCAGGCATGGGGGACATGGGGACGGGGGTGGGACAGTCAGTCTGTACAGCACCTCACTCCGCTCCAGGTCCTTGTACCTGAGTGTCTGCAGGTGGGACCAAATGGCTGCCCCAGCTGAGTCACATCTACGCCCATCATGTGGAAGATAAAAAGAGAACAGGACAAGACTGACTTGCCAAGGCTTGGGCGAGGGTTTAAAATAAGATTCCTGTGATTAACAATTACTGGCATTTCTGCGTGAGACCCCCGTGCTTCCATGGGGTGCTGTGGTTGCTGTCCCAGTGGGGTCTGAGGCAGACCACCTCAGTGCTTGGGCAGCCCCACCCCCACCTCCCTGCTCTCTCAGGAAAACTGGGGCATGTTCCTCCACGAGCTAATGGAGAAGCCACCTCTTCCTGGAGTCAGCGTTTATATGTAGGCTTTGAGGTGCCCCAGCAGTGAATATTTACAGCCTTTCTGTGGGAAAATGGTAAAGAGCTATTTTCCCACAAATTGGCAAAATAACATGCAGTCCATGCAGCTTGCTCATGGTTCTGAATCCACAGCTTGCGCACAGGCCTTCTCAGAGCTCCATGCTGCCCATCGCCCAGCCTGGGCAGTGAAGTCCTCCCAGGGCACCAGGCCATCAGTGGGCTTCAGAGAGCCTGCTGATAGCCCAGCCAGGACCACCCAGTGTGAGGAGGAAATCCAAGTCATATTTATTGTTATTTAAATTTGTTGTTTGTTGTTATG
>NW_006399814.1:3831190-3834495 GCF_000299155.1 Elephantulus edwardii | reverse complement strand
CCCAGTCACCAAATCAATCCATCTCATAGAGGGTCTTCCTCTCTTGCGCTGTCCCTCCACCCTCCCAAGCATGATGTCCCTCTCCAAGGACCCATCCCTCCTGGCAACATGTCCAAAGTATGTCAGACGAAGCCACAGAATATGAGAAACTGTACTGTATAACAAAGAATGTGTAATCAACATTGAAACATTTATTAACAACCTACAACATGCAAATGAGACATCATTGCTTACTAAAAGAGAGGACTTACTGATGGAGATTGAAGAAGGCTCAATGTCAAGAAGCAAAAGTCTTCACCACCGGACCCATAAGCATCATGATAAACTGGGAAAAGCTTAAAATTGACAAGGATTTTATTTTACTTGAATTCACAGGATCCATATCTCACCCCATACACAAAAATCAATTCAAGGTCAATCGGAGACCTGGAAGTAAAGCCCAAACCACAAAGTTCATAAGAGACAAACTGGGACCAAGCTTAGAAGGCCTAGTCTACAATATAAAGAAACTTCAAAATAAAGCCAGAAATGCACAATCTGAAGAGGATAAAATTGATGAATGGGACCTTTCAAAGATTAAGTACGTGTGTATATAAAAACTTTTCTCAACAGAGTGACAAGAAAACCTACAGACTGGTAATATATTTGGTAATACCATCTCAGACAAGAGTCTCATAACAAAAGTTTACAAAATACTTCTGGGCCTCTACCAGAAAAATACTGATAATACAATTACAAAATGGACAAAAGACACAGAAAGAATTTTCACGGAGGAAGATATTCGAATGGCTAACAGACACATGAAGAAATGTTCAAAATCACTGGCAATAAGAGAAATGCAAATCAAAAACACAATGAGATACCATCAGACTCCAGTAACAGTGGCAAAGTTTAACAGGACAGCAAGTACTAAATATTGGAGAGGATGTGGGAAGATAGGAACTCTTATACATTGTTGGTGGAATTGTAAAATGGTACAACTACTCTGGAAGGCAATTTGGTGCTTCCTCAAAAAGCTGAACATAGAAATTCCGTATGACCTAGTTAGTCCACTGCTTGGAATATACCCTGAGAATATGAGAACTGAGGCAAAAATAGAGACTTGTAGACCTGGACACAGCCCAAATATCCAACCACAATGGAATGGATTGAGAAATTATGGTACATTTACACAATGGAACTATGCAGCACACAGGAGCAATGACTTTGTAAAGTATTACCTAACTTGGGAGGGACTGACTCAGCTCCATAAAGACAAATACTGTAGAAATATTCCACAAATATTGTAGAATGAGTATGAGGATACAAGGGGGCGAGAGTGGAAGCAGAGGAGTGAGAATGCCTGGGGCTGGGGGGGCTTAATTATAGGACCACATAATCTGTTGGGAGGTTGTGTGTGTGAAAGAAATGGAGAAGATCCAGTGTGAAAACCAATGTATTCGAAACTTGTAAATAAACCAGTAAAAAAAATTAAAAATTTAATTAAAAAATCATACAATATACTACCTTGGGAAAGTCTGCTGCTAAAGACCCCTTTAGCATGCTAAAAACAAGAACGTTACTTTAAAGACTAAGGTGGACCTGGCACAAGCTATAATCTTTTTAATGATTCGCATGCCCTGCCCACCCCACAAGTAAATGTGGAGATGTCAAGGCTGTGCAGGAATCATTAGGGCCCATGGGCTGCAGGCGCTCGGGCCAAGAAGAAACTATCTACACACCAGTTTTACAGGACACATCACATTTGCTCAGGAAACATTACCACTAAACTTAAGAGATACTGGTCACAGCATAAGAAATTGTCAGCAGCTGAAATGTTTGGAATCACAGAAGCCAAGGAAGCTTCAGATATAAACTATCAGATCAAGGGCTGAAGAATGGGAGATAGATGTTGAAGGGAATGGGTAGAAGTGGATGTGTATCCTGGTGAATAGTGAAACAGGGAAATAAGTGGGTCAAGACACTTGTTCCAAGGGCTGGGACAACACTGAAACTAATGGTTAATTTCACAATAACGGATATATCTTTCACTTTTTCTGTAAAATGCTTGTCTCTTGGATACTTCTCTAAATCTGAACATTCAGATTAAGACAGACTAGGAAGAAGGATTGGCCATCTACTTCTGAAATAGCAGGCCTCTGAAAACCCTACGTACAACAGAACACATGTAGAATAACAGAAAGGGTAACTGAGGTAGAACTTTCAAGTATGGAAATACAAAGGAAGAGGAACAGTTGTAAGCAGACCCTAGTGATCAGAACATGGAATGTGAGAACCATGAACGTAGGAAAATTAGGTATTGTTAAGGAAGAAACTGAACTCATAAATATTGACATACTAGGCAGATGAGATGAAATGGACTGACATGGGGCATTTTGAGTTGGATAATCATAAGATATATTACTCCGGAGATGAAAAGGTAAGGAAAAATTGGGTTGCTTTCATAGTTAAAAAAAGTCATTTCTAGATCTGTCTTGAAGTACAATATTGTGAGTGACAGGATAACATCCATACGCATACAAGGAAGTCCAGTGAATACTACTATCATTCAGATATATGCACCAACAACCAGAGCCAAAGAAGAGGAAATAGAAGATGTCGACCATCTTTTACAGTCGGAGATCTATCGAACATGCAATCAAGATGCACTGATAATAATGGATGACTGGAATGCAAAAGTTGGGAACAGAGAAGATTCAGTAGTTGGAAAACATGGACTCAGTGACAGAATTAAAGCTGGAGATAGAATGATTGAATTTTGCACAATCAATGATTTATTCATTACAAATACATTTTTAAGAGACATAAATGCAGGTTATACACATGGATTTCACCTGATGGTATGCATAGGAATTAGATTGATTACATCTGAAGAAAGAACCGCTGTATCAGCTGTGAAAACTAGACCAGGAGCTGATTGTGGAACAGACCACCAACTACTCATATGCAAGTTCAAGCTGAAGCTGAGGAAAATTAAACTGTATCCAGGGGAAATAAAATAGGACTTTGAGTCTTTCCCACCTGAATTTCAGAACCATCTCAGGAACAGGTTTGAGGCCTTGAACACTAATGAGCGAAGACCAGAGGCATTGTGGGAGAATATCAAGGGTATCATCCAGGAAGAATGCAAACGTTCATTACAAAAGGGAGGAAGAAAAGAGCAAAATGGATGTCAGAAAAAACTCTGAATATTGCACTGGAGCTCAGAGAGGCCAAAGCAGAAGGAAGAATTCAAGATACTAAAGAGCTGAACAGAAGATTTCAAAAGGCAGTGCGGGATGACAAAGTAAAATATTACAATGAAA
>NW_006399814.1:3791591-3829527 GCF_000299155.1 Elephantulus edwardii | reverse complement strand
GGACATCATGCTTGGGGGGGGGGTGCAGCGCAGGAGGAGAAGACCCTCTATGAAGTAGATTGATTCAGTGACTGGGATAATTGGAATGGGTGTATTGGAGACAGTGTGATTGGCACAGGACAGAGAAGAGTTTAGGGCTGTTGTACGTAGGGTCACTATGAGTCGTAAGCGACTCGACGACACATAACAACAACAACAACAACAACATGCATCTAAAAGTTGGCAGTACTCACTGAAGCAGCGGTCAAGAATCAAATAACCTGTTGCCTCAGACAGTCGGCTGCAGGCCTCTCTAATGTGCTCAACAGGGAAAACAGCGCTTTGAGGACCAGGCTGCATCTAATCCAAATCACGCTGTTTGGAATTGCTCCCCACAGGCATAAGAAAGTTAGACAATGAGTAAAAAGACCAAAGAATACTTGACACTTCTGAACTGTGGTGTTGGTGAAGCTGACTGAGAGTTCATGGACCGCCGGGAGAACAAACAATGCACCATGGCACAAGCACAGCCAGAGGGCGCCTTGCTTAGAAGGCGTGTATGTGAGGCGTTCTCTCATGCACTAGGCCATGATTCCCGGACGGCAGTCCCTGGAGGACAGGCTGTTTGGGGAGGTGGCTGCTTGTCCCCTGTGGTCAGGCCGATCCCTGCTCGTGGGGCCTTCATGCAGAGTGGATGGTTACTGGGGGATTGAAATTGTAGCCTTTCAGAAGCAGTTCCGCTGACGTGGGTTCCCATTGCCGGCTCTCAGCTGGTAGTCCAGTATGTCCCTGTTTGCTCCCCCAGCATTCCCAGCAAAGCAGAGGACCAACAAAACAGGGAAAGGTCTCCACGGGGCTGGGTGGACACAGAGGCTGTGGGAGCGGGCTCAGGCACAGCCTACGGCCTGGGGGTTTGTGTTTGTCCCCAAGGCCCCTACCTGGGGACCTTCCGGGAGACAGTGCACAGGATTGAGTGCTCTGCTGCTTCCAAGTTTCTAGAAGGGGCTGGCGCCAATGGTGTGTGGCTGGCCAAGCATCGATGAGCTTCCCTTACAGATAACAGGCATCTATGGGGAAGGGTCTATTGGGTAGAAAAGACAAGTTTTGCAGGTGAAAAGAATGCGACAAGCGAAAGCTCAGAGGCAAGAATCTAAACGGCCACTGAGGTCCTAAGTGCTATGAGTGGTGGGCAACGGGAGGGCATGGCGTCCTGGAGATAGATGGTTTCCGGCTGAGGACTCTGGGCCTGCGAAGGCCGGGGCCGGCAGTGAAGGAGCGAGCTAGCCCTGATTAACACCCAATGGTAGAACTTGAAATGTTCTTGCCCTGCAAATGAATTCTAAATAAACACTTGAGAGCTGGTGGGCCTTCCTGGCCTCGCTTCCCAGTCCAGCCCTCGCCTCTCACACAGTCTCACTGGTTATAAATCGCAGTCTGCAATTCTCGTATCAAAATGCACAGCTAGTGATATTTAACTCTCGAGAAATATATCCTCCGGCGATGAATGCAGTCAGAAATTACTCACTGGCTTTAACCGCGGAGAGAATGATGCCGCCGAGATGTACTGCATAAATCCACAAATGTAGGACAATGACCACCTCTCATTAACATTTTATCTCCGCGCGGAAATGTTTGACCTTGGTTCAGCAGTTTTATTGGGAGCAAGATATCTGGAAGCTCCCACTCGCCAGCCCCCCTCCAGAGCAGGCGAGCTGTGGCAGGCAGCAAGCTTTCTGGGGTGTGTGTCACCCTCCTGGCTCCGGGTTTGTTCTGGACGAGCCAGGAAAGCATGAGGGGGTCCTCCCCACAATGGTGACAGAGGCGTTGGAATGCGTCAAGACCCAGGCCGGTTCATAAAGAGAAATGAAAGCCATTTAATTGTGAGGGGCCAGGCTGGCAGCAGGCACGAGGCTGGGGAGCACCGCATATTTGAGAGGGGAATTTGAAAGCCCTTCTACCTGGCAGGCATGACCAAATTAAATCCATTCATTCACTCAGGAGCATACACTGAATGCGGATGCCAGGCCTCAGGCCGGGCGCAAAGCTGCCAGCGGTAGGCCGGGACAAAGCAGACGCCTGGCCTCGGGGACCTCATCCCAGCAAGGAGACTGTCAGAAGTGAGCAGGCAGGAGGCAGGGGAAGACACAAGATCCCCAAAATGCACTGCTGGGACCAAGAGCAGGGAGGATCTCATCCCCCGCCTCCCAGAGCTCTATCCCCCTCTCACTCTGCACCCTGCCTCCTTCACCACGTGCCCTGTGACCCAGATGTGCTCTGAGCAGACCCCGTGGAGGAGGACGGGTCCTGAGGAGCCAGGGACCCCCTCAGTTCTCTTCTAGCTTGTTAAGGTTAGCACACCATCTTGTCCACAGGCAGACGGACACAGCCAGTGGAGCTCAGCGGGACACTGTGCAGAGCAGGCCCTGGGCGGACCCACCAGCTCTGACGTGGGCTTGGGTGAGCAGAGATGCAGACTGACAGCATTCCAGGACTGCCGGGGGCGGGGCCCACAAGCCACACACGAGCATCAAAAGACACGTTCTGTCCATGGTTCCAGAGTTCAGAGGTCTCAGATCAAGGAGTGGACAGACCAGCGCATCCTGGAAGATCTCAGGGGAAGCCAACAGCCACCAAGTCAACGCCGGTTCACAATGGCCTAGGTGTCCGAGGGAGCCAGGCTGCATGGGGGTTTGTAGAAGACGGTTCCCTGAAGCAGAGTACCAGGCCTTTCACACGCACCTTTGGGTAGCCTTGAGACACTAATCTTACAGAGGCCATCAGAATAGGCTGACCATTTACATCACTCAAGGCCTAACTCTTTCCTTGGCCCTCAGCTTGGGGTGACCTCAGATGTCCCTATGGCAGCATCACCCTTCTCTGCCTTCACCCTCACTTGTCTCCTATTTTATAAGACACCACTCAGGTGGGATTGGGACCCTTGGGACCCACCCACGTCTAGTGTGACCCCAACTGTAGTCATCACATCTGCAGAGACAGATTTCCAATCAGCTCTCATTCAGTGCCCAGAGGAACTGGCTGTTAGGAACCTTCAGGTTGAACAGGACTCCCAGAGACCAGAGGAACAGCAGGGAGGCTGCCAGTCCTGTGCCATCGTCACAATCCCCACCACGCTCAAGCCCTGTGTCAGCTGTCTCCCTGAGAGTCCTCCCCTCCTCTGTTGACCCTCTGTCTTTCCCAGCATCATGTCTTTTCCAGCGATGAGGACTTCAAATATCTCTGTGGGAAGACAGAAAGCAATGACTAAGTTCCTTTCTAAAACCAAGTGGTTATTTTTGTTAATGTAATGTATGTTAATTATCAAGAACTTGAGCGATTTCAAAAAAGAACAAGTTACCCAGAAATAATGTTAAAAAGGAAAAAAAGAGCAAGCCACACAGACTAATGTTACAATGTTGTGTGTTAAATATACACGGTTGTTATTAGGTGTCATTGAGTCAACTAGGACTCTTAGCAACCCTGTAAACAAAGGATCTGAATCTTGCCCTACCCTGTGCTATCGTCCAAATCTCTGATACACCATTGTTATTATAGTCGTTGTATCCATTCAATCCATCTTATTGAGGCTCTTCCTCTCTCTCTCGGACCCTCTACCATTCCAAGTATGAGGTCTTTTTCCAAGGACTTGCTCCTTTTAACCACATGTCCAAACAAGTAAGACTAAATGGAAACACACATAGATATAGATTGTAGTTGCTGTTGTTGTGTGCCATGGAGTCACCACAGACCCATAGCTGACCCCCAGTGGGTTTTCATAGTCAATAAATCTCATGAGAGGAGATTCTCCATCTTTCTCCAACAGAGGAGGATTTGAACTGTGTGCCTTTGGATTGGCAATGCAGCTCCTTACCACTAGGCCACCAGAATTCACATGTGTGTGGGGGGGAGGGAGGGGATACACAGATATTTATCAACATTCTTGGTACCAGAAGTCAATAAATCAAAAGATGGGTTATATTTGGAAAAATCTATTTTCGAGGACTTCTCTAAAATGCTCGGAGGCAATGATGTCAGTTGAAAACTAAGTTTCACCTGATCCAAGTCATGGTCTTCGCAACCACTTACTCTGCATCTGCGAGCTGGACAAGGACTAAGAAGAGCAGAAGAATTGATGCCTTTGAGCCGTGCTGTTGATGAAGAGTACTGGATGTCTCGTGGACTGCCAAGAGAACAAACGTAACTTGGGGAAAGTGCAACCAGAGTTGTCCTTACAGGCAAGAGTGGCAAAGCCTCGTCGCACATACTTTGGGTGTGTTGTTAAGAAGGCCAGTCCTTGGAGAAAGACATCATGCTGGGGAGGTGGCGGTCAGCAACCGATGGCACTCAGCAAGATGGAGTGACGCAGTGACTGAGATAGTGGTCTTTCCTGTATCAGAGATGACGAGGATGGCACAGGGTAGAGCAGAGCTCCACTCCATTGTTCACAGGGTCGAAATGAGTTGAGGTCACCTTGACAGCACTTACCACCAACACCCGCAACAAAAAGATATACACACGTTCAGGAGAAAAATGAGTAATCTCTAATGTCATTCATCTCACATATATTGGACACATTTTCAGGAGGAATCAGTACATAGAAAAAGACATTATGCTGGGAGAGGTAAAGAGTCAAATAAAGAGAGGGACTTCAACAAGATGGCTTGAGACGGTGACTGTGGGAATGGGCTCACGTGTGTCAGAGACGATGAAGACAGGACAGGATGGGACAAGGATCAGAACTATTGTTCAGAGGGTCGCTATGAACCATATTCGAATCAAAGGCACCAAACAGAGACAACATGGTCATAGTTGACGTGGTGTGTGGGAACTTCAGTCGTCTAGAATTAAGGAGCTATACTGTCAGCCAGAAGGCACGGGGTTTGAATCCACCAACTGCTCCATGCGAGAAAGATGGACAATCTCCTTCTACAAGATTTGTGAGTGACAGCCTCTGAAAACCCACTGGATGTGCGTATGTATGTATATATTGTTGTTGTGAACTGTTGAGTCTATACAACAGCTGGGCTTCCAGTGAGTTTTCATAAGTTGTGAGTTGCATGGGAGGAAATTTCCCATCCTTCTCCCACGAAGCAGCTGGTGGATTGGAACTGCTTCCCGTTGAGACTACAGTGCAGCTTCTTAGCACTAGTTCACCAGAGCTCCCTCCGTGTGTGTGTGTGTGTGTGTGTGTGTGTGTGTGTGTACATATGTGATATATGTTTGTGTTATTTCATGGAACATGATATTGTTAGGTGTATATGTTACCAATATTTTGTCGTTTTTGTGTGTCTTAGAGTTGGAACAAACCCATAATTGACCCTCCAGCATGTTTTCAGATGCAGTTAATTGCATGGGAAGCGATTGCCCATCCTTCTCCTGCAGAGCACCAGGGGGCTTTGAACCACGTGCCTTCAGGATTGCAGTGCAGCTTCTTGCCACTAGCCACCAGAGAAATAAAATGTCCTGTATCTTTGGTGCTGGAGAAGAGTACTGAACATACCATGTACTTCCAAGAGAACAAACGGGTCTGTCCTGAAGAGAGTGAAACCAGCTTGCTCATCGGAGACAAGGATTTTGAAGCTCCACCTCACACAACTTGGGCATGTTGTCAGGGGGGACCAGTGCTTGGAGGGGGACATCATGCTTGGAAGAGTGGAAGGACAGCACAAGAGAAGAAGACTCTAGAGGAAATGGATTGACACAGTGACTGTGTATCAAAGATGATGAGATTGGCTCAGGATAGGGCAGGGTTCAGAGCTATTGCTCATACAGTTTCTGTGAGTTGTGTTTGACTTGACAGTACAAAACAACAATATAGGATGGGCTTCGTAGAGGCTGTGACAAAAGGGATATTATAGCCAATGTTAGATGGATCTTGACTGAAAGCAGAGGAGAGCACCAGAGGAATGTTTACCTGGGTTTTGTTGATTATTCAAAGGCATTTGACTGTGTAGATCATAACAAACTGTGGCTGACTCTGAGAAGAATGGGAATCCGAGAACACTTGATCGTGCTTATGTGAAATCTGGGTAGTCATCAAAACAGGGAAAGGAAACACTGCATGGTTCAAAATCAGGAAAGGAGTGCATCAGGGATGTGTTTGTCTCCGTAGCTTTTCGATCTATATGCAGAACAGACCATCCAGGAGGCTGGACTCTATGAGGAGGAATGTGGCATCAGGATTGAGGAAGACTCATCAACAGCCTGCGTTATGCAGATGACACAACCTAACTCGTCAAAACTGAGGAGGACCTGAGGCATTGGCTGCAGGTCAAGGACTGTATCTTTCAATATGATTTGAAGCTCAACATCAAGAAAATACACTTGGCCAATTGATAGCATTGTGATAGACAGTGATGAGATTGAGATTGTTAACAACTTCCATTTTCTTGGTTCCAATCAACACTCTTCGCACCTGCAGCCAGGAACTCAAAAGATGAGTAATATTTGGAAAATCAGCTGTCAGGGACCCCTCCAGAGCACTGAAGAGCAATGGTGTCAATCTGGAGACTAAGGTATACCTGATCCAGCCCATGGTCTCGTGATTACTTGTTATGTGTCAGAAAGGTGGACTATGACTAAGGATGACAGAAGAGGAATCAATGCCTTTGAGCTGTGGTGCTGGGGAAGAGTACTGAATATATCATGGACTGCTAGGAGAGCAAACAGGTTCATCCTGGAGAGGGTGAAATCAAGCTGCTCCTTGGAAACAAGGGTTTTGAAGCTCCATTTGACATACTTTGGGCATTTTGCAAGGAGGGACCAGTCCTTGGAGAGGGACATCATGCTTGGGAGGGTGATGGGACAGCACAAGAGAGGAAGAAGCTGGACGAGATGGCTTGACTCAGTGACTGGTGTTATGAGACAATGAAGTTGGCTCAGGATAGAGCAAGGTTCAGAGCTGTTGTACACAGGGTTGCTACGAGTCACAGGTGACTTGATGGCACATAAACACTATAGAGATATCACCCAAAGAAAATGTTACGAACAAATGATGTAAAAATTATATACTAGAGATGTCTGGATAAACAGATAAAAGGTAGACATCATGATGTGTAGACAGATAAATGATGCAAATACCAGTTTGATAAAATGTGGTACATGATATCTGTAACAAAATTGTTACATCAGCTCAAGCTGATAAACCAGAAGAAACCCCTCTGGTGGTTCAGATCTCCCCGCAAGTCTAAGGAACAAAGCTGGGCAAGGTCGTCTCCTGTGGTTTGTTGTTGGTCTTCATGCTGCCAAGCCTGAGCTGACTCACAGCCTGGCCTCCAGAGGCTCTTCCAAAGCTGGAAACCACATGGGAGGAAGCCGCCACCTTTTCTCTGCAGAGCGGCTGGGGGTTTCAAACTCTGTGCTTTGTGTTGGCAACGCAGCGCCTTGCCCACTTGTCCACCAGAGCTCCTACCCCTGGAATTGCAGCGACTGAACCCGCAGAGCTCCTGTGAGTTGTTCTTGGCATGTGCCGTTCATTCGGAACTGACTCCTTGCTGACTCTGACAGATGTTCAGAGACTACAAATCACCTGGGAGCAGATTACCTGCTTTTCTCCCATGGAAAAGCATGGATTCGAACTATGCGCCTTGGGGTTGGCAGTACAACTCCTTGCCCACTAGGCTACCAGAGCTCCCTCTCCTCTGAGCAGGAATTTATTGACAGTCAATAAACAACAAACAACAACAAAGCCAAGAGACAAGAACGAAGAGAAGTGAGGCCAGGCGATGTTCTGCCTTTCGTTTGGTCCTTTACCAGCACTGTTAGCCCACACTTTTCCTCTGAGACTAAGGAAAATTATTACAAGAAGAACTAGGTTGGTGTTATTTTTTTTAGCAACATATTTTCCTTTATTTTGTAACCAATGATACCTCTTGGTGAAAGAGAAGCATTTTAACATTCCTTGTACTTAATCCTCTCACCCTCAAGGTTTTTAAAATTATAAATGCATTTTGTAATTGTCCAGGTTTATCAAGGTACATTTTGTTTGGAGACAGTTTTTTCACAGTTTCCGCCAGTTGTATTCTGAAATATTTCCATGTTCAACACCTTTCCTAAAACTCACAGCTTTCCTTGATTCTCTAGCGAGGTTTTAGTTTATTTATTTTTTTTATATATATATTTGAGCAGAGTTCTCATCTAAACCCCATCGCTGCTGAGTCACCTTACAGACGGAGAACAACTGCCCATCAGGCAGTGATGTCTGGGGAAGCTGATGGGTTGGAATGACAGACCTCTCGGTTAGCACCTGAAGCTTACTTCACTGTGCCACCAGCCTCCTTTTCTGCATTACAGATCCACAGCTGAGCTCTAAACCCGAGAGTCCCTGTAGTCTTCTCCTTCCAGACCCAGGCAGGACCGTGCTCTGTGTCCCAGGGGTCCGATCATCTCCAAGGAAGATCCTCTAACACAGTTGTGCAGGCACCGAGGGGCCAGGACCCCATCTATCCTGTATCACCCGCTGCCTGCAGTCACAGGGCCGTGAACCCAGGGGGTGGGCAGCGCAGTGCAGCTGCTGTGGTGGCCTCGTTTCCAGCTGCCTGTTCCATTGTCGTCTGTGCTGTGGCCCTGGGTGCTCTGAGTCCCCTCCAAGTCACGTCACCCCACGTAGAATGGAAGGCAGTGTTGTCTCTTCTTATCCTCAAGGTCACAGGTGTGTCCCCACTGTAGCTGCTGCATCAGTGCAGCTCCTGGGGGGGGTCTCCCTCCTCTTCCTCAACCATGATGACTGTAGCCGGGCGCCAGTGAATTGACTCTTGCTCGTAGCAACCCTGTGTGACAGGGAGCTCCCCACGGAAACTCTGCGGCTTCTTCTTTCGGACAAGCTGCCAGCTCTTCCTCCCCTGGACCCCCAGTGGGTTCGAACTGCCAGCCCATCATTTACAGATGTGCACGTAACCACTGCACCACCAGGGCTCCTAACATGACGACTGCTCAACTGTGGCATGGGTAATACATGGGTGACGCTGTCTGGTGACGTGCTCCCCTGCCAGCCCCAGAATCCGGGGATCCAGCTGCCCTCAGGCCGCTGTCAGGACATCCCCTGGCCTTCCTCACCCCTAAAATTGAAAGGACTCTTGTTCTTCCTGTAACCAGAACCCCTTTTACTCAGTTCCTGTCTGTCTGCATCTTTTCCTTCAGATGAACACACACACCTTCCTGGGTCCCCACCGCCTGTGGTGTCATATCTGAGCTCGGATTACCCCCTGAGGCCTGGCACACTGCTCCCCCTGCCTGCCCCAGCCCTGGCTGGTCCCTGGACATCCTGCAGTCCAGCTCAGGGGGCCACCCTGGAAGAAACCAACCCAAAAGGCTGTCCCTTACTCCAGAAGGAGACGCTGAGAAAACCGGGGTGCACACGGTTACAGGGTAGAGACGGGCGAGAGACAGAAAGGAAGGGGACCCGAGGCTACGATGCAGATCTGACCAGGAGATCCGGAGCAAGGAGGCCACACAGAAGGCGCCCAGCCCCGAGTGGGGACAGTCTGTCCTCTGCACCGTCTGCTCAGTCTGTGCTTCAGGACCAGCTGCTGGCGGCCGTAGCTGGGAGCCCCGACCTGCAGGAGGTGGTGACCGTCATCTGCTCTGAACTGAATGCGTGTCATTCTGAGAGAGAGCACTGAGCTGGACTTGTCCCTGTCCCTCTCACTGTCCCTGGCCTGAAACCTCCTCCCTACTGGCCTCCAGCCCATGCTTGATGGTGACAGTCATATTGGTCACCTGCAGGCCCCCAGGCAGAAGGCAGTTGAGCAGCGGGAGATCCAGGCTGTAAACCCAGGCTGTCAACAGGCCTTGTTGGGGGTCTTGGGGGACTCAGACACTAGTTCTCAGAGCTCGAGTGGGCAGGGGTTGCGTGTTCAGATGCAGAAGTAGCTGTGGCGAGAGCCTCTGGGTGTGAGCGGTACACAACCAACTGTTCGCCAAAGGGTTGATTGCTCGAGTCCCCCCAGGGTGCCACAGAGGAAGCCCTGGTGACCCACTGCCCAGAAGTCTGACTTTAACACCCCACAAAACATGGTTTCCGAGGTGCAGTGGGTTGGAACTGACCTAACCACACTTGTTTTCAGCTGGTGGCCTGTGGTGTGCCCCAGCGCCTGCATGGGCCCCAGCACCCTGCCTGGACAGGACCGTGTGCTCCCTCTCCGCATTCGCTGTCCCCTCTGTAATAGGAGGTGCCCTCTGGGTATCAGCAAGCACTCAAGTTTATCAGCCCTGGTTTAAGTAATTTCACCAGCCATTTGGCGCCTGAGCTTGGGGGCACCTTTTGGGCCTATGAAGTCATTTGTCTCTCAGCCTCAGGGTCTCCTCGTGGCCGTGGCCTCCTCCACATCAGGGAGCACACCTGTGCCAGTGTCCACCTGGCGCCGTGTCCAGAATTCCTGGCAGGGAGGTAAGGTGGAGAGTCGAGCTTCCTGTTGTGTCCAGAAGCGGAAGGTACCCGGAGACCAGGAGCTGTCCACATCTCCTCCCCGCACGCACGGAACAGATTAAGGTTTGTCTTAGATAAGACGGTGTCATAAACTGATTTCTTTATCCTCCCCAAAGCAACTAATAAATCCTGCAAAAGGTGCAAATGCCTTGAGAGTGAGAGTCAGCCTTGAAGAGCTGATCTCCCAGGGATGAGGAAACACTGCCGTGTGTCAATCAGCTCTTCCAGGTTTAAATAAAACATGAGCGCACTGTGCCAAGCTGGCGGGACTCCGGGTCAGCAGGGAGGAGACAGGCCACGGTCCTGCCCCTTTTCCAGAGCCCCTGGAGCTCCAGCACTGCCTCTCAGTGGTTCCCTGCTGTCCAGCGCTTCCCTGGACACGCCCCCAGGGGACAGTGACAGGCTGGCTAATCACCAAAGCCTCTTCTCAGCTCTGAGCGCCCAGGGCAGGCTCAGGGCTGGACATGGGGCTCATTAGCAGTTTCTCTGGCCTTTCTCTCCATCTCTGCCTCCTCACCTGCCTCTGGGTGCCGGAGATGGCGGACCTGCAGAGCCTGTAGACTTGATGGGCAGCTGTCAAGTGGACAGGCCCTTCTTCCCGGGGCCTTGGCAGAGGATGACTAGCCCATCCATGCTGCAATGCACACACACAGCCCACCGCCCCACCCCCACCCCTCCAAGTCAACGGTCCATGGGGTCTCTGGGATCTTCAGGTATGAGCCTGGTCCAGTAAGTAGAGCTTCTCATGGACACAGGGGAAACCCCAGGGTCTCACACCCTCACTGCACCCCTGTGTGGAGAGCGGAGGTCTCAGCAGCCAGGGCTGAATCCTCCGGGCAGCTGGTAGGAGGGCCTTGAATGGTCATCCACTCCTTGGCACAGCGCTGTGACCTAGTCTCAGAACCCCACCCCGACCCCCGAGAACAGTGGACGTAGGCTTGTCAAGATGCTGCATCGGAGAATGCCTGATGTCCACACACTGTGCTTTTCTGGCCCACATGATCATCCAAAAGTATGAAAATTATGAAAACAGATAGGCAAGGGCCCTGCTGGGCAGCTGACCGTGTCAGCGCCAACGACCTCACTCTGAATTCTCTGCCCAGATCTAAGGAGCCCCAAAGGCTCAGGGCTTGGGGCAGGAGAACCCTGGATGGCAAAGGGCCAAGAGGATGCGGGGCCCTCTGTCCCCTTCCAGCTGGCTTCCCTCCCTGCCCAGGAGCTTCATCTGACCCCCACCATCTGGCTCCCTAACACCCAGTTCCATTCATGTTGTGTCAGCTTCCTGGGATCTGATCTTAAGTGACTGTGTGCATCAAAGCAGAGACAAACTCTGACACCTTCACAAGTACTGGGTTCAAGTCCTGACAACACCCATTACTGCTGAGGAAATCTTGAACAATTCACACGCTCTCTCTGGGACTCAGCCTCTCCTTCTATGAAAGTGGGAGAAAAACTGAGGTTACTTGCAGTATCAGCGGAACACTGATCTGTGAGTGTCTCGGGAGCCTCCACAGTTGTTTCTCTGATGCTGTCTGCATCCCTCTGTGCTCCAACTCCTCCCTCGCGTGTCTTTCTCTTCACATTCCCACAGTCCTTAACTTGGAGTCTTATGTTCAGTAGGTGCTGTGTGCTTTTGATAAAGTTGTTAGACAGTCACGACATGTTGATTTCATGACATGTATGCTCATGTAAACCAGGCCATGGTCTTCGCAATTACTTGGTATGCCTCAGAGAACTGGATAATGACTAAGGATGACAAGAAGAATTGATGCTTTTGTGTTGTGATGCTGGAGAAGAGTCTTGAACATACCATGGACTGCCAAGAAAACAGATAGGTCCGTCCTAGAGAGGGTGAAACCAAGTGTCTCCTTGGAGGATTTTCTCACATACTTTGGGCATGTGGCCAGGAGAGACCAGTCCTTGGAGAAGGAGATCATGCTTGGAAGACAGCACAGGAGAGGAAGACCCTGGATGAGATGGAGTGATACAGTGACTGGGGCAATGGAGTTAGTGTGTTGAAATTAGTGAGACTGGCTCAGGACAGAGCAGGCTTCAGAGCTGCTGTACATAGAGTCGTTATGGCGCATAACAACAAAACAACAATGCTCATATAAGTAGGGACCTTCAAAGTTCTCTGTTCCATAAGCAATGTCTGACTAAGAACATGTAGGATCGTGTGTGCATGAAAACTATTTCACTAGATTTGATAAGTGGACGGATGACTGAATTGACTGGTGAGCAGATGGATGGATGGATGGATGTGTAGATGGACAGGTGGGTGAATGTGTTGGTAAATGGATGAATGTACAGATGGATGGATGAATAGATAGGTGAATAATGAGTGGATAAGTAGAAGAAAGGGTGGTTGGGTGGATGGAGGGATGCATGAAGGGATAGATGGAGGGAGGGAGGGAGGGATCGATCGGTGGGTGGGTAGATGGATGAATAGATAGGTGGATAATGAGTGGATAAGTAGATGAAAGGGTGGGTGGGTGGATGGATGGATGGATGGATAGATGCATGCATGGATGGATAGGTGGGTGGATGGATATATAGGTGAATTCGTGAATGAACTAACTAAATGGACTAGTTAGCAAATGAATGGATGAATGGATGGATAAATGGTTAGATGAAGTGGTAGATTGGTGAATAAATGAATGAGTGGGTTAATGAATGAATGCATTAATTAATGGACAATTTTCCTCTGCAGACAAAATAAGAATTTTGGGTGTTTTTTTTAAAGAACAGTTTTTTCATCAGTAGGGTTGTAGCACTTGACAGGAAGAAATTCCTCCTCATCCACTAGCGTTGAGCCCATGTGTCCTGGGTCCCTTCCAGCTTGGAGCAGGGCCTGGTGAGGCTTGAGGGAAGCTTTGTCCCAACAAGCTGCCTGGGGCGCCCTCGTGCCATGCCCCTCCAGCAGCCCCGCCCCCTGGAGTACAGCCACATCGACAGCATGCTGCATGGTAATGGCCCATGAATCAAGCCAAGCAACTCGATGTGAAGCTAATAACAAAATCTGGAGGAAAACCCACCTTTTGGGTATCCCGCAAAGTGAATGCCGTGCATGGAAACAGATGGAAGAATGAAATATTTGTGGATTCCAATCACCATCTGGTCATAATTGATGGCCCATCTGATAGCAGGTTATTATTGTTTTTCCAGCATCATTAAAGATGTGTGATTTATCTCTGTGCATCATTGCTGAATTTGGTGTGAGACCTTACCGATTACAAGGCTGTTATCTGCAGTGACCTATGTAAGTCACAAGCCCTCTGGCCTCCTCAGCCACGTCTGTGGGCTTCTGCTGGCCGACTCACTTTCTGTTTAAGTGACTGATTAATTAAACTGCACCTCCCTCCTGCTCTACAGCCTTGGATAAAGTCTTCAAAGCCATCTCTCACCGCTGGTCCTCGTCGGTCACATTAACTCCACAAATTTCCAGAAGACTCCAATTTTCATGCTACATGTAACAGTGCTTCTGCTGAATCAATCCCTGTCCTTTCTTGCTCGCTCACTCCTCTCTCTCTCTCTCTCTCTCTCTCTCTCTCTTTTAACTTTGAATTTTATTGAGAGAGGAAGAGTAAATTTTATCTAGTTTATAGATATCTGATTCTCCGGCTCAGCCTGCAGTCAGGGCAGTATCACAAATTTTGTTCTCGAATTGGCCAAACATTCTCAGGGTTCTAAAAAGAGCGTGTCAGAAAAGTGAAGAAGGCAACGGCGAGGTATCCTTATAAGAGGACAGATGAGAAAGGCAAAGGGCACGCGCTTTTTAAAAGAAAATGATGTAAATGTGGCAACGCTGTTGGTTGCTACTTGCAGGCGAAGTGGGGGGCAGTGAGAACCCCCGAAGCACTGAGTGCTGGCTGAGGTTTGTCATAATCAGGGTGGTGTGACGGGTGACGGCCGGGTGGCTTTGGGACTGTACTCAGAGCTCCACGTCTGAGCAGAGTGTGACTAGAACAGAGGACGAAATGACTCATCTTCAGGGATAAAGTGAAAACTCCGAGAGGACGAGAATCAGTAACTAGGAAGCAGACATGTATGAAGTCAGGTGAAGGGAGAGGCTCTATCTGAAGAGGTGAGCAGCGGAGAACCGTCACAGGGAAGTGACTGCTGCCAGGACCTTCCCACTCATCACGCCCATGGGGCCACCACAGGGTTTTCTGCACAGTCCCCTGTCTGTCTTCCAGGACTCTTCACGTGGATTCAAACCTCCATCGTGAGGTGAACAGCCAAGCACACTCGCTCCCTGCAGATGTGGCTCCATAGAAAGCCTGTCCTATTGTCCTGTTGGCTGAAGAGACAGACGTGGTCAGGCTGGCACAGGCTGGTCTAAACGGGGGACTCAGGCGTCACAGATGTGGCACTTCATGACCCTGCCACGCACAGCGAAAAATACAGCAAAGAGTCTGATGTGGACACGCCTCGGTGGGTCCTGTCCCTCCAGACTAACAAAATTAGAGTGTAGCTGTCCCCTCAGCTCTGATTAGAGCCCTATATATACGACAGGGCAGAGATGCCACAGCCCTGACCAGGGCCCCACATACAGGACAGGATGTGTGTGCCCAGAGCCCTGATCTGTGCCAGCCCCGTACACAGGACAGGGAAAAGGTGCCCACAGCCCTGACCAGGATCCCACACACAGGACAGGATGTATGTGCCCAGAGCTTTAATCTGTGTCAGCCCCGTACACAGGACAGGGCAGAGGTGCCAAAAGCCCTGACCAGGGCCCCGTACATGGGACAGGGCAGAGGTGCACAGAGGATTCCCTGGACTGCCAACTCCACAGAGCAGGCTGCCACACCTTTCTCTCACAGATCCACTGGTCAGTTAGCAGCCTGTGTTTTAACCACTGTACCACCAGGCTTCCTCATTGTGCCAACTGCAAAGCCCTTGGGTGCTGGAACCTGGGTCAGGGGAAGGACATCTGGGTGCTGCCATCCAGGCCTCCTGGAGGCTGTGCCAGGACCGTGAGGCGAGGGGCCGAGACTCCTGCTTCCCGTCCACGCTAGGGGGCCATGCGTGAGCCCAGCTCTGCTGACAGGAGCTGCCCACGCCCACTCTCCCATCACAAGCTACCATAGGGGTGCTCCACCTCTACGGGTTTCTTGGTAGCCCCTCCCCTGCCTGGACCCCTGGCCTGGAAGATGAGCTCTACTAGTAGTCTCCCTCACTGTCCCTGGCACAGTGCCCCTCCTTTGCCCAGGGAGCATCAGCCTCATTGGCCAGCTGTTGGCCTGTCTTCCCAAGGCCAGCACTGGGAGCAGTGGGGTGAGTTTACACAGGGGAACCCCACGTGTGTGTGGGAACCGCTAGGCACTTGGACCCGATGCAGCCCTTTCCACTCTCAGCCCCTTTGTGACCTGCACCAGGGTCGGAGTGTCCACCCCCCGTGGGTGTGAGTCCAGATGGGGCCAGGCTGGGGCCACCGGGAGCCGGCATCGGGGCCTCCACTTCTCCATGTCCATCGTCTTGGTACCACAGCCTGGGATTCCTGCAGATTCTAGAAGGCTCTGAGTTCACACGTGCAGGCAATAGTTTCTTTCCCAGCTGCAGGAAAAGACCGAGGTGCTGCCTCATGTGGGGAGGGAATTGGGTGGCTGTCCTGGGCAGCTGGAGGGGGGCGGAGGCCTGGTGGGGGCACTCTGGAGCACCAGGCCCGCAGGTAGTGGACAGACACGTCTAGGCTGCTGTTCAAGGCTGCAGACTGGCCAGTCCTCCACGGTCCCACCTTAATTGGTGTGTCATGGAGTGTGTCATGGAGAACAAGACCCACCCCTGGGCTGACCTCTGAGATGGTGGGTGGCCTGGAGGCCAGATGGGCAGCTCCACGCTCTGATCACCTGTAGAGTCCTCCACGGGCTGAGCTCCAGCCCTGCCTGATCTCCTGTGGACTCCATCCAGGTGTGTGTGTGGTGGGGGGCCTGAGCCCCACACGGCAGGACTTCTGACTCAGCACCTTTGGTCACTGGAAGGGCCGTGCCTGGACATCAATGTTTCCCTCCTTGGTTTCACCAGCCATCTCCTCTGCTTGGGGCTTGATTGGCCTCCCAGAAGGATCCCTCCCCGTCCCTGGCAGAAGGTGACAGGCGACGAGCGCTGCCTGCATCCCAGTGTTCCTCACGAGACACACTCACACTGCTGGTTACAAAGTTCTGCTTTGCTCGCCTCCCACTTCCCAGCCAGGAAGCACCCCCATTCCCACCAGCCTTTCCTTTAGGATGTGGTCAGTGCTGCCTGCCGACACACCTTCTCTCCCCACCCGACAAAAGCGCCCCTGACCCCTGACAACGGGGAGTCCAGGTGAAAAGAGCTGACGGTGAGCCCAGGAAAGATTCACCTCTGCACCTGGGCATTCTCTCCCTGTCTGATCACACGGGGCCTGCGTGTCTCTGTCCCCTCATGTCCCACCACACAGGACCTGTGAGTGTCTGCCCCAGGATGGTCCCCAGCAGGCCCAGGGTTTGCTCACAGCCAGAATGGAGATCAGGATATCCTCAGACACTAGTGCCAGGCAGCACCCTTCCCCCATCAAGACTAATACTCAGCCTCTCCCCCATGGTCTCAGGAAATCCCAAAGTCACCCCTTTCCAGCGGGTCACTGGAGTACTCTTCAAAGCAGCCTGGGGCAAGTGGGGTTGAGCACCCAGGTCAGTGTGGGAGGTTGGGCTGCCAGCACGCTGCCAGTCCTGAGGGGATGGGCACCCAGGTCAGTGAACAGAAGAGCAGAGAGGCAGCAGACTCTGTGCTGACATTCAGGCACGCAGGACCACACAGGAGGAACAGGGGTGCGGGCATGCCCTCAGACCCCCAAAACATGGGCCTCCCATATAGCCCAGATATCTCAAAGCACCATGCAGGAGGCAGGAGGCCAGGCAGGGACAAGGAGAGTGTCCTGGACAGCAGGACAGTGAGTCACACATGCCCCACCCTGCAGGACCTTTGCTGGCTCCTCCTCTCGGGGGCCCCCCAGACCCCCTGAGCCTGCACAGCTGATAGGATGAGATGGGGAGCCTTGGATCTAGATGAAGGAAACACGGCCTTGACGGGGTCCCAACGGGAGGGGTGAGCTGGCTTCTGCGAGTGACAGCAGCTGCACTGACCCGCTCCCCACTCCCATCTACATTCCTGGGAGCCTCACTGGACCCGTGTCCACGGACGGGAGCGGGGAGGGGCCCCCCATGGAAGTTATTATGGAGGCCAGGACGGAGTGTCCAGGAAGGAGCCTGGGGTCTGGACTTACCTTGCCGCTCTGTTCACGGACCCTCCCTACTCACAGGGACAGCCCTTCCCCATTGTTTTTAATGTATTTGTAATGGATACTGAAATAAACACACATCTCCTCATTTTCTCTTCTCGGTCCTCAGCCATCTGTCCTCCGCCATGCTGACCACTGGGGATCTCCAAGATAAGCGAGAAGCCCTCACATTCCTGCCACACTGGGGCCCTGTGTCTGTCCCCACACCGTCCTGATGGGCTCACATCCGACCAAAGCCCCAGGCCAGGGTCATCGCTTCAAGCCCTGTGAGGAATCCCTGTGCCTCTCCGAGGGATGCCTGGCCGCTCTCTCACTGTCCCTCTGCACCCCTTGTTTATTCTGGAAGCCTCTCTGACCGCCAACCCCGACTCTGCCATCTGACTCCAGGCAGAACTGAAGAGCCCCAGACCTCCAATAGCCGCGGCCCCAAGTGTCCCTGGGACATCCACACAGAGCACTCCCAGGCAGCATTCTCTCAAGCTCTGCTGGCCTACTGGCAAGAAGCTGCGCTGCAATCCCAAAGGCACAGGGTTCAGGTCCACCAGCTGCTCTGTGGGAGAAGGATGGACAGTCTCCTCCCGCACAATTTACAGCCTCTGAAAACCCTTGGAGGGTCAGCTACAGGTCGACTCAGCCTCAACGCACACAACCTACAGTTGGAGCAGCGAGGGGACCATCTCCCCAGAACACGGTGCCTGTGCTCCCAAACACAGAGCAAGGAAGAACTGGGCCTCTCATGTGGAGGCCATCAGCCTTGGGTAAGGAGTGGGTCAGCCAGGGCGGCACCTCAGACCATGAACGGGTCTCAGGCGGTTCACAGAGCCCCTCGCTGGCTCCCACCACCGTCTGTGGCCGCTGCCACGGCGTGTGGGGCCTGCTCTCTGGAAGAAGGTTTAAAGACTCCAGCCTCCCTGCTCCAGGGCTCAGCCTGGACACTCCTCTGCCTGCGCCTCCACACTGAGCAAACACCATTCCTCAATCGAGCCTCCCAGCTGGGCCGCTCGGGCCACGCCGGGTGAGGAACGGCCAGCAAGTCCGCGCAGAGCCGAACGCGGTGATTTGTGCGCTTCTTGGACTCGGTACAACCAGCGATACATAAATGCAGAAAGCGATTTTCATAAATTCTTTATGCTATTTACTTAGAGACTGTGTTTATTAAACTGGTTGCCTTCCAAAAACGCCTTGTAGCTTTCTCTCTCAAAAAAGTAAGTCTTATTCCTCCAACTCACCATGAATTAAAAATGGGTCTTTGATACACTCAGCAGATTCCCCTGCTGGGGAGTAGATTTATGTCAGGAGTATGAAGTAACACTGTTTACCAGGGATCCAGACAGACAGACACATGCACACAGAGATCCTTGCACACGCATGGGCACATGCACATAAAGACCCTCACACACACGGGCACGTGTGCACACACACACAGAGACCCTTGCACACACATGGACACATGCACATACAGAGCCTCACACACACGTGGGCACATGGGCACACATGTATATACAGACCCTCACACACATATGGACATGTGTACACACATACACACAGCCTCTGGCACAAGCATGGGCACGTGTGCACACATGCACACACAGACTCTCGCACACACATGAACATGTGTGCACACATGCACACAGAGGCCCTTGCACACACCTGGACACGTGTGCACACATGCACACATAGGAGCATGCACACTCTTGCTAGCATGTGCACATACATGTGTACACATGTGCATATGATCATAAATGCATTCACACATGAACTGCAGTGTGCTTGCATTTGCAAACATGCTCATGCACGCATAGCATGTACTATGTGTACACACACGCTTACACACATTTATACAGCTTGTACACGTTGGGTACACAGGCATGCACATAACTACACGTGTGTACATGGGCTCACACATTTGTGTGAACCTATATGTGTGTGAACACATACAGGCATGCGTACACCTGTGTGTGCTTTCCACACACCTGTGTACACACACCATGTTTGCAATTGTTGTTGTTGTTCTTGTATGCACCATCAAGTTGCTTGTGATTTAAAGCGACCCTACACACGCAGCTCTAAACCCTGCTCCATCCTGAGCCAACCTTATTGTCTCTGACACACCTACCCCTATGACCCCAGTCACCGAGTCAATCCATCTCATCCAGGGTCTTCCTCTCCTGTGCTGTCCCTCCACTCTCCCAAGTATTACCTCCCTCTCCAAGGACTGGTCCCCCCTTGCAACATGTCCATAGTATGTCAGACAGAGCTTCAGAATCCTTGCCTCCAAGGAGCAGCCTGGTATCATCCTGTTGTTGAAATCTGTGGAACTGCTTGTTGAACCAATGCATTGGGCTACATTACATCAAGATCAGCCAAGCATGGAGGGGAATGTCCACTTATTTGGTGTGAAACTGAGACTCGGAAAGGGTGGTGGCTTATCTAAGGCAGCCAGACCGTGCAGCACAGGGTCCACTGACTCCCAGGTCTCTGTGTCCTCTGTACCCACCTGGAGGCCCTGAAGGGGCAATGTCACACCCATCCTTCCGTTTCCAGAACAGTGGGGCTCTGCACAGGATAATGAGGGCCCTGGCTCGGGTCAGGGAGCAGAAGCAAACCAACCAGAGACAGAGAGACTCTGAGTGAATCTCTAAGTCTTCCAGGAAATGTGATTCCGAGGCCAGGAAGACCAGGGAGTGAGCCTGGAGGAGAGGAGCTTCCCTAGCTTCCTGCTAGGGTGCTTTGTAGGGGCTCCCGTAGGGGTGATGGGAAAGGGCTGCAGAGGCAGGCCATGATCAGAGGGATCTAAGGGTGGGTCAGCCTAGGAGGCCGTGAGATGCCCACAGCACCCATCAAGGATGTATGCTTTTCCCGTCACAGATCCGGAGTTCCCATATCCCTGCTATCCAGACACAGACCCTGGGCTGAGGCCACACGTCTTGGTTCAGTGATGAAGTCCAAGGCAAGCTGGACACCCCCCTGGAGAAGGGGCACAGAGATCTGTGCAGATAAGCAGACTTCCCAGTACACGGGTCAGGAGGCCTTCTGTTGCAGCCCTGGATTTCATTTCTTTGTCTTTAGTCTGAGCTTCCAGAAGGTTTTCTTTTAAGGTAACCCCATAATCAGGGCCTATGACTTAGTTCGCAGGGTCTTGTGGGGTGAAAAAAAAAAAACAACCCAACAACACAACACAAGATTTAAAAATCAGTATCATTGCAAACAATAGCAGTCTTTCTCGGCAAATGTAAAATTGCAAACGATATTTGATCATTTTTAACTTTGAGAAGTAGTTTTCCGCTAATGTAATTGTTGCTGGAGTTGTTATGAATATTTATAGTCTTGGTAGCCCTGGTGGCACGGCCTGTAGTGTGTGGGGCTGCGAACTGCGAGTATTTATACTCTGAATAGAGAACATTGGGGCATATCTCTGGTGGGCTATTTTAAAAGAGCAATGGTTAAGCACTCTACAACCAACCAAATTTGATTATTTTAGTCCAGAAGGCATGAAGATCTACTTCTAAAAAGCTGCCAGCCTAGAAAACCCTGCACAGCAGTCCCGCTCCGGCCTGCCAGGCTGCTAGGACTCAGAATTAGCTCGACACCAACAGGTGCCAGCAGCAACCACACAGAGGACACTTCTCTTTTATGAGGACTTCAGGGAGGTTTACAGAAAGGCTGAGTTTTCATTCATTCATCTCTCAGTCACAAAAGGACAAACACCACATAATACCACTGTTATAAAAATAGGATGGAACAGGAAAAGAATGGACGGACGGTGGACATGGCACTACAGTGGACGAAGGGAAGGGCTACCCGCTGGCCATTCTAGATTGACAATATTTCTTAAAAGATTTCGCTCTTCAGACAAATCGCTTTCTGCAAACAAGGTTGTGTCATCTGCATCATGAAGGTTGTTGATGAGTCTTCCTCCAAACCTGATGCCACATTTCTCTTCATATAGTCCAACTTCTCAAAACAATTGCTCAGCATTCAAGTTGAATAGGTATGTAGAAAGGATACACCTTTGACGCACACCTTTCCTGATTTTAAACATGCAGTGTTCCTTTGCTCTGTTAATTGCTGCTTCTTTGCTTCTTGGTTTATGCTTAAATATTAGCAAGACTTAAGCTTTGGGATTCCTATTCTCAATATTATCCATAATTTGCTCTGATTTACACAGTCAAATGCCTTTCTTTGCATAGTTAATAAAATGCAAGTAAACACCTTCCTGGTATTTTCTGCCCACAACTAAGAACCCTCTGATCTCAGCAATGATATCCCTTGTGCCACGTCCTCTTCTGAATCCAGCTTGAATTTGTGGAGCTTCTCTGTTGATTTCTGGTTCTGGGCACTCTTTCATCATCATCAGCAAGATTTTGCTCGCACGTGATGATAATGTTGGATAATTTCCACATTCTCTTGAGCTATTCTTTTGGGAATTGAAGCAAGCATGGATCTCTTTGTCTGTTGCCAGAAATCTTCCATATTTCTTGGTCCAGGCTCAGAAGCTCATTGTTCTACATTGCACAGCATTCCTCTGTCAATGTGCTGCACTGACGTAATCTGGGTTTGCTGTGATGCTGAACTTGTGCCACTGGGGGGTCAACTGCCATCATGGCTGCTCATGGTGGACAGTGTTTGGTGGAGCTCCCAGTTTAAGACAGGTTTGGAAGCAGGAGTGGCATCCACTTCCTAAACAACATGCCTCTGAAAACTCTATGAACTTGGAGAAACTATGATAGTCATAGGAAGGCTTCAGGCCTTTCATTCATAGGGTTACTATGAGTCGTGCTTGACTCAACGATAATCAACAATCAACAACAACAGGCTAATGACCATGTCCAGGGCTGCACATGTTTGTTGAAATGACTCAATTGGTATCCCATCAAATTGTGGCAATTTCTTTTTTGCCAATGCCCTCAAGGTAACTTTAGATTCTTCCTTCCTTACCATTGTCTCTTGATCATATGCTACTTTCTGAAATGGTTCACTGTCAACTAATTCTTTTGACACGGTAACTGTGTATTCCTTCCATTTTCTTTTGATGCTTCCTGCTTAAACCAATATTTAGCCCAGAGACGCCTTCAGCATTGTAACTAAAGTCTTGAATTTGTTCTTCAGTGATTTTCAGGCTGAGAAATGCCTGTGTTCTTCCTTTTAGTTTCCTACCTCTAATTCTTTATGTTGTTGTTGTTGTTAAGTGTTGTCGAGTCATATATACATGCTAGAATACTTTGTTTTGTCCTTTTTAGCTTTCCTTTGCCATCTTCCATTCAGTTTCTTCACTTCATTCTCTCCATCCTTGGTTTTCGCCTCTCTGTATTCTAGTGCAAATATCAGATTTCTTCTGACATTCATTCATTTTGGTCATTTCTCCTTCCCTGGCTTTGTATGACATTTAGCTAGCTTTTTTCATGGATGATGTCCGTGATGTCATTCCACACCTTGTTAATTATCAGGTATTCATGTTCAAAACACTTCGCAAAGAAGATTCAAGATTGCAGCCTTCAATGTGGATCACATCTCAATATCAAGAGAGCAAAATCCTTACCACTGGACCAAAAGGGTAACATCATGAATGTTGTTGTTTTTGTTGTTGTTGTTGTGTTGTTATTGTGTGCCCTTGAGTCAGAAATGACCCGCTGGCAGGTTTTCAGAGGCAGTTAATCACACAGGAGGAAACTGCCCATCCCATCCTTCTCCTGAAACATCGTGATGTTATTGTTGCTGTTGTTGTTATTAAGTGCCATTGAATACAGCATGACTCATAGCAACCCTATAAACCAGAGATCTGAACACTGGCCTGTAACTACTATCGTTTCTTTACATTCAGAGTTTCCAGAGGCATATTCTTTAAGAAGTGGATGCCACTGCTGCTTCCAAGTCTGTCTCCATTCTGAGAGTTCTACCAAATACTGTCCACAATGGGTAACTATTACCCATTGGCATTTGACAGGCCAGTGGCACAGCCTTCAGTAGCACAGCAACCCCAAGTTACTTCAGTACAGCGAATTGACAGACCAGTGCTGTGCCATGATATCATGTATCATGATAGATGGAGAAAAGATTGACGTTATCAATAACTTCCCTTTCCTTGGATCCATAAGAAGTAGCAATGGTACTGTTGTTGTTGTTTAATGCCGTCGAGTCGTAGACAATTCATAGCGACCCTATGAATGAACGGCCTGAGCACTGTTTGTACATAGAGTTTCCGGAGGCAAGCCATTTCGGAAGTGGATGCCACTCCTGTTTCCAGGCTTGATTTAGTCGGGAAGCTCCATCCAACACTGTCCACCATGGGTACCCATTACCACGATTGGCACATCACTGTCACAGGCTTCAGCATCACAGCAACCACGAGTTACCTCTGTACAGCAATGCACAGACCAGTGCTATACCACCTAGAAGAATGTTTGACAGGAAAACAATTTGAACCTGGCCGAGGGCCACAGATGAAAATCACCCACCTTCAGCTTGGTGGCACAGCTTCCTTCCACTAGGACAACGTAGCTCTCTCTTTGTCGTCGTCAGCAATGGTACTAGCAGACAATAAATCAAAAGATATACTTGCATTGGGAAAATTTGCTGCCAAGGACCTCTCCAAAGCACTAAAGGAGAAGGAGATCAACTTAAAGACTAAGGTGCCCCTGGTCCAGGCCATGGTATTTTTCACTTGTTTCCTATGCAGGTTGTGTCTTAGAAACAAGGATGGTGAAACGTTGACGCACATGCTTTGAACATCTTATCAAGTGAGACCTAATGAAAAATACATCATGCTCAGAGAGACAGAGGGTCAGCAAAACAGAGGAAGCTTCTCAACAAGATGAGCGAACACAGGGACTTCAACAAAGTGCTCAAGCATGCCAGAGGTCATGAGGATGCCACAGGGCAGGCTGAGGTTCAGATCTGCTGTCACAGTGTAGCTACGAGTTGTAGTTTACTTCATGAAATCTAAGAACAACAACAATAGACACATCAGTTTTGTGGAAACCAAAATGAATTTTTAATATTGTTGTTGTTATGTACCATCCAGTCACTTGCGACTCATAGTGACCCCATGTACAACAGCCCTAAACTCTGCTCTGTCCTGTGCCAATCACACTGTCTCTGACACTCCCATCCCGATACCCCAGTCACTGAATCAATCCACCTCATAGAGGGTCTTTCCCTCCTGTGCTGTCCCTCCACCCTCCCAAGCATGATGTCCTTCTTCAAGGACCGGTCCCTCCTTACAACACGTCCAAAGTATGTTAGACGGAGCTTCAGAATCCTTGCCTCCAAGGAGCAGCCTGGTTTAACCCTTTTCAGGATGAATCTGTTTGTTTTCCTCCCACTCCATGGTATATTCAATACTCTTCTCCAGCACCACAGCTCAAAGGCATCAATTCTCCTTCTATCTTCCCTAGTCACTGTCCAACTCTATGATGCATAACAAGTGATTGCAAAGGCCATGGCCTGTATCAGACACACCTTAGTCTCCAGAGTGACACCATTGTGCTTCAGTACTTTAGAGAGGTCCCTAACAGCAGACTTTCTCATCGCACTAGTCACTGCATAAGGAATTGTCAGCAGCTGACATGTTTGGAATCACAGAAGATGAAGGGTTGGATAATGGAGGATAAATGCTGAAGGGAGTGGGTAGAAGTGGATGTGTATCCTGGTGGAGGGTGGAGCTGGGAAATAAGTGGGTCGAGACACTGGGCCAAGGGCTGGGACAACACTGTAACTAATAGTTAACTCCACAATAAGGGGTATACCTTTCATTTTTCTGTAAAATGCTTATCTGTCAGATACTTCTCTAAATCTGAACATTCAGATTAAGACAGACTAGAAAAAAGGATTGGCCATCCACTTCCGAAATAGCAGGCCTCTGAAAACCCTATGCACAGCAGAACAGAATTTTTAATAGAGCCTCTTTTACAATCTTGTTGGATGGACCAACTCTCCACTGTATTTCTGAGACTGTAGATCACACCGGAAGGGAATGGTTGCATCAGATGCAGTAGCTTTGAGATTTAACTTCTATTTATAAGCTTGTGAACACTTGCTTTGCAAATCTGGACATTCTCAACTCTTGAAAGCAGTCTGGTAAGTCCCTCTTATGTTTAGAGCAATTGGCAGGTGCACTTTTATTTTGGAAGCACTCTTGACAAAGTTGAACACCAGTGACAGAATGTTCAGACTGTTTTGTGTTTCGTTGAGTTGGAACGGCCCCATAGTTGACCTTCCAGCTAACAGCTTTTCAGAGGCAGTTAATTGCACGGGAAAAGATTGCCCATTCTTCTCCCGCAGGTACAGATAGTGTTAATATTTGTGCAGAAGAGCCTTGGTGATAAAAGGGAAGCTGGCTTCCCAATGAGGGTCGCAGTCCTGCTCCCATGTGGCTCCCTGCATCCCTCTGGTAACTGTGGCTACCTCTCCAACATTATTTCTCTACCTGCACAGGCTGCACAGGCACCAGACTAATCCCGACCCAACCTTTCCTGGCCATTAGCATGCATCTCACAACTGCTCAATGTCCACCATGCATTTCCACTGTCAAACATGTGTCCCATCAGTTCATTGGGTGTCACTTGGAAAGTGCAAGTTCAAAGATGTAATCACTGAGGATCTCCTGTTCTCCAGGCTGGATCCTATGATCACCACAAGGTTAGGACCATGTGATTCTGACTCTTTCTGGTCTTGTGTTGGGTCAGCTAGGATGTCATAGGAGACATAAGAGAAGCTGTGGGGACATGTGTGCCATCAGGGTGATCAGAAAAAGAGTATCAACTCCTGAAACTCAAGAGTCTTTATGGAATGAAAGCCTTTCTGCAATAAAAAGGGGGGGGGGAAGACTATGTGGAAGGCGGAGAGTTTTAAAAGGACAAAAGTATTAGCTTAAGAAACAAATACAAATATCATTGTTCTTGCCAGGAATTGAATTACCTCCCCCCAAATTGGTGTCACCCTGGTTGTGCCAGATTCTGTGATTTGATGTTATGAGCAGGGAGCATCTGCTAATTGATACATGTTGATTGGCGTCCCCATAAGTTCCTGGGGTCTTATTTTTTTGGGGGGGTCAGGGCTTTCAAGGCAGTTTCCACTGCTTTCTCCATTACCATTGGCTCTTGCTCACATGGCACCTCCTGACGTTTTTCAGGGACAGTCAGTTCTTTTGGGTACAGGGACTTTGTGTGTTCTCTCCATCTTCGTTTGCTGCTGCTTGGATCATTCAGTATATTGCTCGTAGCAGCCTTTGGTATTGCGACTTGAGGCTTGAATTTGTTTTCCAGTTCTTTCAGCTTGAAAATTCTGAGCAAGTCCTTCATGTATAGTCTCCAATCCAGCTCTCTGCACACTACATTATAATACTTTGCTTTGTCTTCTCAAGCTGCCCTTTCAAATCTTGTGTTCATTTCTCTTACTTCAGCAGCTTTTCCTTTTTTTGGCTTCTCAGTGCTCTAGTTCGATTTTCAGAGTCTCTTCTGACATATATTTTGGAGTTCTGCTTTTTTTCCCCTCCCTTTTCTTTGTAATGTCCTTTTGCTCTCTTCGTGTAAAATATCCTTTATGTAATTCCACAACTCATCTGGTCTTGGATCACTGGTGTTGAATGCTTCAAACCTATTCTTAGGATGATTTTTACATTCAGATGGGACAGGATTGACTCAAAGTCATATTTTGGATCTTGTGGACTTGTTTTCATTTTCTTTGGCCTCAATTTGAGCTTTCACATGAGTTACTGATGGCCTGTTCCACAGTCCACCCATGGCATGGTTTTGACTGCTGATACTGAGCTTCTCCACTGATCTTTCCTGCCTTTTGATGTGTTTGCATATTGCTATAAGTTGACCTCTAATTACTGCTTTGGCTGTTTCCCAGAGGTTTTGGTAAATTGTGTTTTCGTTATCATTTGTTTCAAGAAACTTTTTAATTTCATTTTTTATTTCTTCTAGTATCCACTCTTGTTCAAGCAAGGTGTTGTTAAGTTTCCAAATGTATAAGGGTTTTTTTTTCTCCATTATCCTCTTGTTAATAATTTTTAATTTTGTAGCATCGTGGTCTGAGAAGATGTTTTGTATTATTTCCATGTTGTTGGGTTTTTTTTTTAAATTTATTGATTCCTGCTATGTGATCTATGCTGGAGAATGTTCCATGCACACTGGAGAAGAAGGTATACTGCACTTTCTTGGGATATATATATATATACACTATCAAGTTGGTTTATTGTGTGATTTAATTCTTCAGCTCTTTGTTGAGTTTTTATTTCTGGTAATTCTATCTTTTCTTGAGAGTGGTGTATTGAAGTCTCCTATTACTGTAATGGTATTGTATATTTCTTTTTTCAGTTCTGTTAGTGTTTGCTTTGTATATTTTTCAGTCAAAGTCTACAGCCTTCAATATGGATTGAAGCCTAACATCAAGAAAACAATGATTCTCACCACTGGGTAAATTGACAACATTACAATAGATGGTGAAGAGATTTATTTTTTACATATTGCAGTCAAGGACTGCAGCCTTCAATATGGATTGAAGCTCACCATCAAGAAAACAAAGATTCTCACCACTGAGCCAGTTGGCAGCATTATGATAGATGGTGATAAGACTGAGATTGTTAACAGCTTTAGTTTGCTTAGCTCCACAGTCAATATTCTTGGTACCAGCAGCCAAGAAATCAAGAGATGAATTGCACTGGGAAAGTCGGCTGTCAGGTATCTTTTCAGAGTCCTGAAAAGAAACAACATCAATTTGGAGACTGAGATGTGCCTGATTCAGGCCATAGTATTCACATTTTTTTTTTTTTGCTATATGTCAGAGAGCTAGACAATGACTAGGGATGATAGAAAGAGAACTGATTTCTTTGAGCTGTGGTGCTGGAGAAGAGTGTTCAATATACCATGGATGGCAAAGAGAAGAAACAGGTTCATCCTAGAGAGAGTAAAGCCAGGCTGCTCATTGGAGGCAAGGATTCTGAGGCTTTGTCTGACATACTATGGACATATTGTAAGGAGGGACCAGTCCTTGGAGAGGGACATAATGTTTGGAAGGGTGGAGGCACAGAGAAAGAGAGGGAGATCGATCATTGATGAGATGGAATGATACAGTGACTGGGGTAATGAGGGTAGATGTGCAGAGACAGTAAAGTTGACACAGGATAAAGCAGATTTCAGGGCTGTTGTATGTAGGGTCACTATGAGTCACAAGTGACTCCACAGCACACAACAACAATAACAAATATTTCTGTATTTCATTTGGATCATAAATATTTATTATGGTTATGTCCTCTTGTTCTATTGATGCTTTATGCATTATATAGTGACATTCTTTGTCCATTGTGACACTTTTTGCATTAAAATCTATTTTATCAAAGATTAATATTGCTATTTCCTTCTTTTTTATGGTTGCCATTTGCTTGGTATTTTTTTTTATCCTTTTATTTTTAGTGTTTCTTTATCTTCATTTTTCAGGCATAGACAACATATTGATGGGTTTTTTTATTTTTATCCAATTTGCTACTTTTTTTTCTCTTCAGTGGTGCATTTAAACCATTAATATTTAGTGAAATTATTGAGAAGCAAGGGTCTGTTGCTATCATTTTTTTTAGTTCTTTTTACTGTTGTTACTTGTTATTTAGATCCATCCTGCTTTCTGTGGCACCTCTGTAAGGAGGACTTCTTTCAGTGTTTCCTGCAATGCTGGTCTTATTTTTACAAACTCCTTCAGGTTCTGCTTTTCTGAAAATATCTTGATATCTCCTTCATATTTGATGGACAGTGTTTCTAGGTACAGTATTCTTGACTGACAGTTGTAGTGAGTGTTTGATATATGTAATTCCACTATCTTCTTGCTCACATGGTTTCTGCTGAGAAATGAGCACATAATCTTTTTTGCTCTCCCTTATAGGTTACTCTTCATTTCTCTCTAGCTTCTTTCAGAATTCTCTATCTTTGGTTCTGGAAGATTTGACTATAATATACCTTGGTGTTTTTCTTTTACGGTCTATTCTATAAGTTGTTTGCTCTGCTTTTTGAATATATATTCTCATTCTTTATTATGCCTGGAAAATTTTCTTCTAGTAATTCTTCCACAACTTTCTTGGTACCTTTACCTGCTTCTTCCAGTTCTGGGAATCCAATTATGCATGTTATTCCTCTTGGTAGTGTCCCACATTATTCCTAGGATTTCTTCTTTTTCTTTCCTTTTTTGATCCTGCTTTTTGTTCCAGCAGATCAGTGATGACAATTCTATCTTCTATTTTGCTGGCTCTGTGATCCATCTCTTCAACTCTGCTCATATGTCCCTCTAGCATGTTGACGACATCTGAAACATTGGTCTTCATATTTTGGACTATAGTTTCTTGTTTTTCCAGAGCCTCAAATGCCTAATTTGTTTTATCTGCATTGTCTTGGACTTTTTTAAAGTTCCTCTTGGATTTTGTTTGCAGAGTCCTGCAATTCTTCAAGTTTGTCTTTCATGCCTTGAAGATATTCAGTCACTGTTCTTTTGAAGTCTATGTCAGAAAGTGCCATCAGACTTTCTGGCTTCAGCAATTCATCAGTGTCACTTTTTTTGGGGGGGGTGACATCTTGTTTTGGTTTTACATAAGGTGTGAGGTAGTCTGCTCCTTCCATGTCATTGCTGTGGTAGTTTTTCCATGCTTGAGGTCTTAGCAATTTCTTGCTTGATAAATTGGCTCAGGAAATCAATGTTTCAGAGAAAGGTGGGACAGATATCCTATCTGAGTTTGTCTCCAGTCTTTGGACTCAAGGGAAGACATCCTTCGGTTGGGGAGAGATTTGGCCTGGGAATTAGAAGCCTTCTCTGTCAGGGAATTGCTGCAGCTAGGCTGTCCAAAGCGCCTGAGGCTAATGACATCGCAAGCTCTCGGAGGGTGGAAGAAATTGCCTCACCTATGATACTGGTATCCTTGGCACAGTTCAGAGGGGTGGCAGTAGGTTTTCCTCCAGGAAGTGGGGCCAGGTCCTTTAGGTGTGTTCAGGCTACAGGTGGGGACATTCAAGCAGGAGGGTTGGGTCTTCCATGCAGTGGGCTTGGGGGTCCAGGCAGCAGGGCCCGGGACCTCCACGGCATGGAGTTGTAGTCTAGCACTCCCGGCAGGAGAGCGTCCAGGGCACACTAAGAAATTTTTAAGACAGATACTTAGCTAATTGACTGGAAGAAATTCACATGTGGCTTTGACAACATGTGGCTTCAGCCTGTCCTCTTCTTCTGAACCTTGTGGTACTTGGTCACAGCAGCCAGAAGAACTAATATACAGACTGGAGTTGTACTCAGAGGTCAAGTACTGACTTCCTGTGGTTGTGACATCACAGAGGTGAAGGAGATGACTGCAATTACTTTTTGTGGTTGTGACATCACAGAGGTGAAGGAGATGACTGCAGCTGACAGTGAGTAAGCGGTGGGTAGACATCACCTGACAGATTGGAGAATCTCCCATGGCCAGGTCAATGAGCCTTAGAGTCTGCAATTCCCTCAAGCCATTCCATCTTAACATGGAGGCAGGTGACTGGTTCATACCAACAAACAGAAAAAGAGCCCAAAATGAACAAAATTAAACAAACCTAAACTCACTGCAGTCAAGTCGATTCCGAGTCAAGACGGAGTAGAACTGCTCTGTAGGTTTCTAAAGCTATAAGTGTCTTTAGGTGTAGAATGCTCCATCTCCCCCCGATGGATTGGCTGGCGGATCCAAAGTATTGACTTCTTCATTAGTAGCTCAACAGCATAATCAAGACTCCTTTGGATTCGTCAGATGAGTCTACTTCATTGACTAATGTCCATATAAAGAAGCATGCAGTAGAGAAGGTTGGGACATGTGGAGACAGAGGCAGATGTTAGACTGATGTGGCCACATCCCGTGCGTGCTGAGGCCATCAGAAACGGGGAGACGCAAGGAAAGGCGTTTCTCTGAGGCCTCTGGAGGGACCATGGTTCTGTCAATCCCCCGATTTTACATCCCAGACCTCCAAACTGTGAGAGAATGAATGTTTGTGGTTTTAAGACCCCTAGACTTAGGTCATTTGTCACAGCAGCCACAGGGAATGCTTATGTCTCCCTTCATACATCACCATTGTCAGTCCTAGAAGGACAGGAAGTCTTGAGTATAGGAGCAACAGTGATGAGGAAAGCTAGGGCTGAATGAAGGACCCTTGGTGAAGACAGAGCCCTGCAGAGGAAACTGTGGCCTTCATCGTATGTGGTCCAGCTTGCACCTTCCACAGCACAGGAGGACACAGCCTCTCCACTGGGCCTTTCACCATCATGCTGGGAGCACAGCACAGCCCTGCAGTTCCCTCGTATGCAGCGTGTCTGTTGCCTCTTCTCCACAACCCTCCCTCTTCTTCCTAGAGATGAAATATGTTAGATTTCATATTTAGCTACTATTGTGTAGCCTGGCAGATATCTTTTGTGGTGACTTCCGCGGGTGGCCAGGTTGGGCTGAGAGAACAGAGCGCACTGTCTTTGAAAAGAGGGATTTCACATCTTCTCAGCATCTGTGGGAAATAATAGGGGAAGCTTTTCCTTTGGGAAGGAGATTGGGAGGATGGGCTTCTAAGTATTACTCAGATGTGAATGAAGACTCCCCCAGACGGAGTTCTGGAAGGGGACATTGCAGAGGATGCCAAACACAGAGAAAGAAGATTGGCTGATGGTGAGGAGGACTTGGGGCCACAGAGTTTTCCAGAAACCACAGCCAGGAAGCACATGAGTGTTCTATTTTAGGAACCTGAACTTAATAATGTCACTCTCTTTTTAAATTATTATTTAAGTGAACATTTACAAATAAAACTGTGTTCCTCTCATTTGTCTTTAATTCTCATCTCCACTACTCTTTGGATCCTACTCCATCCAATCTTCTAGGCTTTATCTTTGTGCAAATGTTTTTCTTTGACTTTCTATGATTCTCAGGAGTGACAGCGTCCCTGGTGTTCCTCTTCACGTGTGCCTGTAAGTTGAGCTCTGGAGGTGAATTTTGGTGCAGATTTGAAGAGCAACCAAAGGCTTTCATCTTAGAGGGGTATTCCACCATTGTGTCTATTGAACTAGGAAGTCTGACCATCTTCATCCTGTTTTGTTTTGTTGTACATGTTTCAGCCACTTTACTCAGGACCTTTTATTATCCTCATCTCTTTTAGCACAGACAGTGATGGTTCTCCTGGTCTCAGGGTCATGGAGTTTGAGTGATCCAGCAGCTTCTTGAACTAGTTGTTCCAATATGTCTTTACTTCCCTCTTCTTCACTCCAGTTGGGAAAAGCCCAGTAGTTGTGGCTTTGATTGCCACTTGCAAACTAGGACGTAGAATGAGGTCTGAATTCCTTTGAGAAACAGATAATGACCTTTCAGATTCCTCTACTTTCAGACAGCCCTTCCTCTTTAGGCTTTGATTTAATGAGAAAGACTTAACTCTGCATAAAGTATGCAGTGAGGGCAAAGTGTGCTAATAAATTCGGCCACGCCACTGCTAATCTGCAGTCCCAGTAACACTGACAGGAAGAGAGCATCTGGGGTGGTGGCCAAGAGTTCTTGCTCTCACCCCACAAATAATTAGAGAGGGGCTCTGCTCGGCTCTTCACAAGCTCGCTTTCATTAAGGCTGAGCGTGTGCTGGGTCAAATCTTTGCCTTGGGGATAGGTCTCCTGACCATCCCCTTCTCCTCCTGTCTTGGAAGAATTGACAGAAAGACAGATATTCCTGTGCAGCACACAAATCTCATCCCTGTTCTGTTAGCCTTTAGTGCCTGGACTAACCCTTAGCTCAGTTCTTGACCACTTGCCTCAACTATGTCCACCATCATCCACACAAACACCGTCCCACAGCCACTCATTGGGCTTACCAAGACCAGGAGGGTCTCCAAGCTCTAACCCATAAATTCAACCTGCCCTCCCCAGGCCCAGCCTCCTGGATCACCAGTTCATTCCTCAGGGATGCCAACCCAGCAGCAGTGCACTCTTCTGTCCCCTCACCAGCCCAGGCCCCCTGGTCTTCCGCTCTCCGGCTGTCAGTCTTCTGCACCTTTCTCCTTTACTGACTTAGAGGATGGAGAACCCCACCATGGCTGTGTTGATATTGACTTATAAGGCAAGCTCTCATGCATATCAATTCTATGTACAACAGAAAGAAACACTACCTAGTCCTGCACCATCTTGACAGTAATTGATGTATCTGAGCCAGTTGTAACCTACTAAACACACGGTCAAAAGAAACACACATTTTATGTTTCACCACTGGCCTTTTGTGCTGCCAAGGACCAACAGGCAGTGTCATGATGGATGGAGAGGAGATTGAGACTGTCAACAGCTTTATCTCATTTTGATCCTCAATTAACACTCTTGGTACTAGCAGTCAGGAAATAAGGAGACACATTGCACTGAGAAAGTCTAAAGTTAGGAATTTACAAATTATTGAAGACTAATAATGTCACTTTGAGAAGTAAGATGCATCTGATTCAGGACACAGTCTTCCCGATCACTTGCTATGCATCCAAGAGATGGACAATGAATAAGGATGACAGAAAAAGAATTGATGCCTTTGAGCTGTGGTGTTGGGGAAGAGCACTGAACATCCCATGACAGCTAAAAGGACAAACAGATATGTCTTGGAGAGGCTCTGCAGCTGGAGTGCTCTTTGGGGACAAGATTGATGAGGGTTCACCTTACATCCTTTGGGCGTGTTGTTAGGAGGGACTATTCCTTGGAGAAGGACATGAGGCTGGAAAGGTGGAGGGCCAGCAAATAAGGGGAAGACCCTCAACCACGTGGACTGACACAGTGACTGCTGCAATGGGCTCTTGCGTGTCAGGAAGTGTGAGCGTGGAGCAAGATGGAGCAGGGTTCAGATCTTTTGTTCATAGATTCACTATAAGTTGTGCTCGACTCGGCAGCACCTAACAACAACAAGCCTACTGTCATGGAGCTCTGGTGGCCTAGTGGTTAGAAGTTGTGCTATAATCCCAAAGGTGTGCAGTTCTAATATCTCCTTCGATGTGATTTACTGCCTCTGAAAACCCACTGAAGAGTCAGCTATGAGTCAGTTCTGCTTTGACCGTAGACAACAACCAAAACACTCCCTCTGTCATCAAGTTGATGCTCATAGCAATCTCCATGGGCTTCGGAAGCTGTAAATCTTTATGGGAGGAGAGTACACACATTTCTCCATAGGAGCGCCTAGTGAATTTGAAGTGCCAGTCTTTCAGTGTCAGTATCCTGAAATGTTCAGCTCCATGAAAATACACAATCCTAAATTCTCCTTGCCTGCACTCTCTGGTTCAGTTCAAAGAGGTTCTGAAACGAAAAGAAAGAAATGTAGTGACAGGCTAGTTGCCGCAGTCATTATGGAGCATTAAGTCAGAACCGGCTCATAGCTGACACTTCAGTAGGTTTTCAGTGGCTCTCTCTCCCCCACAGAGCAGCCACTGGAGTCACCGTGTGCCTCTGACCTGACCACACAAAAGGCCAGTCCCAGGAAAAGGACTTCTTGCTTGGAAAAGTAGAGGCTCAGTGCAGAAGGTGGCCTTCCCGTGGCTGTGACAAGGGACCCTGTCACAGCAGGGATGCTGAGGACGGCGTGGGTCTTACAGGGTCTCTTCTGCTGCATGTGGGGTAGCTGTGAGTTAGAGATGCCTGGACAGTCCCTTACAATAACGCCACCACTAGCACAACTCCAGAAACTCGAATCTCCATAATGAAATGCCTAAAATATGGCAAAGCACTGCATCAGAATATAAACTCCACCGCAATTATGAACTACCTTGGATGAATTCCAGCTCGGAAGATTAAACCTCTTGCAAGGAAAAGTTCAAAGACATAAAATCCCAAGGGAACCAGTCCCTTTTGTCCACGTTGATCAAAGAATCACTCTCCCAGTGTCTTTCCTGCTCACCTTCAGCCAGGTTGCTCCTGGGTGGCCGGTGCAAGTGAGGATTTGTCCATCACCAGAGGCAGCCTGGGGCTGTGTCTCTATGGGAAGTCATATTAGATCCGTGCAAATGTCTTATTAGTCTAGTCTTAAGGACACTGTTGTGTTAATAGACCTGACTGGTTAATACTGTCCTGGCCCCAAGCCCATCACAGTCAGGAAATGGAGCCAATCTTTGATCCCTAGAGCAACTGTCCCTGGCCAAATGATCTTTCTCCAACCTGATGTTGCCAAAGCCTCTCCAAAAGAGGCAGCTCCGATGGAAGGAAGATGGGAGGAGAGACCTGTGGACGTTGGTCCCACTGAGGCCGCTCATCCAGCGCCCAGGGAGGAAGGCACAGACTCGGTAGAAGAGGTTGCTGGGCGTGGCTCTTTCGGAAGGATTTCCATGCACATGTTGGCAGAGCCCACGGACCTGCATCACTCCTGAGCACCTCTCCATGGCGCTGAGTGTGTGCTATGCAGGACTGAGGGTGGTACCCAGTCACCAGAGTCCCCACATGAATTGTGACAGGTTTTCTCCAATGGACCCAGCCTGATGTCTGAGCTTCTGCTGAGGGATTCTCCAGATTGGAGATCAGCCCTGAAGGACGTCTTCTCCTGCTTCTCAGGTTGTGAGGAGATCTAGTGTTCACAGGGCCGCTATGAGTCACAATTGACATGATGTCACCTAACAACAATATCTATATATTTACACACATATTGCTGCAATCCTGAAGGTATACTGTTCTAGGCCACCAGATGCTATGTGAGAAAAGGAGGGGCCATCTCCTCCTGTGTGATTAACTGCCTCTGAAAACCCACCAGAGGGTCAGCCAGGGGTCAGTTCTGACTCAAGAGAACACAACAACAACATATATATTTATGCATTTATTAATTTTATGAATAATATCTATTTACACATGACAAGTAGAAAATAGGTTGATAAATAGATAATAGATGGATAGATGGGAGGGTAGATGAAAGGAAAGGAATGAGAGGGAGAGAGAGAGAACACATAGAGGGAGGGAGATATGGGAGGGTAGATGAAAGGAAAGGAATGAGAGGGAGAGAGAGAGAACACATAGAGGGAGGGAGGTACGGAAGGAAAGAAGAAAGGAAAGGAAAGGAAGGAAGGAAGGAAGGAAGGAAGGAAGGAAGGAAGGAAGGAAGGAAGGAAGGAAGGAAGGAAGGAAGTGATTGTTCTAGCTGGTGTTCTAGAAGTAGAGTTGAAGTGTCAACCCAAAGGCCAGTCAATTGAATCCATCAGCTGCTACTCAGAAGAATGGTAGAAAATCTCTCCATTGCCATTTACAGCCTTTGAAAACCCACTAGAGGATCAGCTTTGAATACCTTCCAACTTGATGGCAATGACTTTGAATCATATATATGTTGTTGTTGTTGATTATCTTTGAGTGGAGCATGACTCATAGTGACCCTGTGAACAAAAGGCCTGAAGCCCCTCTACAACCATCGACATTTATCAGATTCATAGAGTTTCTGGAGGCATGTTGTTTAGAAAGTGGATGCCACTCCTGCTTCCAAATCTGTCATAGTATTTAGATGTCATTGACTCACCTGCGATGTATAATGACCCTGTGTACCACAGCTCTGAACCCTGCCCTGTCCTGAGCCTAATTCCAACACACCAACCCCCATTGCCCCAGTCACTGTATCAATCCATCTCATCCTGGGTCTCCCTCTTTTGCACTATCTGTCCACTCTGTCGAGCATGGTGTCCTTTTCCAAGGACAGATTTCTCCTGGCTCACAGAGAAAGAGCAAGACAGAGAGCTGGTGTTTACCGTCGAGTCAGAACTGTCCTATAGCTGACCTTCTGGAGGATTTTCAGAGGCAGTTATTTGCACAGGAGGAGATTGCCCATCCTTCTACTGTGGAGCAGCTGCTTGCCTCAAACCACGCACCTTTGGGATTGTCGCATAGCTCCTTACCACTAGGCTACCAGAGCTCTATCCCTCCACCCTTCCGAGCATGATGTGCTTCTCCAGGTATAGGTTTCTCCTGGTGGCCACCTGCCCAAAGGCTGTGAGACAGAGCTTCAGAATTCTAGCCTCCAAGAAGAAACTTGATTTTACCCTCTCTAAGACAGACTTAATTTGTTTTCTTGGCAGTCCATTGTATGTTCAAGACTTTTCTCCAGCACCACAATTCAAAGGCATCTATTCTTATTCTGTCATCCTTAGTCATTGGCATGCTCTCTGATGCATAGCAAATACTTGCAAAGATGGTGGATCACCTTAGTCTCTAGACTGACATCGTTACTTTTCAGCATTCTGGAGATAGCCCTGACAGCAGATTTCCCCAGTGCAATTCATCTTTTGATTTCCTGACTGCTGGTGTCAAGAGTGTTGATTGTGGAGCTG
>NW_006399814.1:3770229-3790871 GCF_000299155.1 Elephantulus edwardii | reverse complement strand
TGTGGATCACAACAAACTGTGGCTGACTCTGAGAAGAGTGGGAATCCCAGAACACTTGATTGTGCTTATGTGAAACCTATATTGGACCAGGAAGCAGTCATAAGAACAGAGCAAGGAAACACTGCATGGTTCAAAATTGGGAAGGAAGTATGCCAGGGATGTGTCCTATCTCCATATCATTTCAATCTATATATGGAACAGATCATTCAGGAGGCTGGGCTCTATAAGGAAAAATGTGGCATCAAGATTGGAGAAAGAATCATCAACAATCTGTGTTATGCAGATGACACAGCTCTGCTGCTGAAACTGAGAAGGACCTGAAGCGCTTGCTGCAGAAGGTCAAGGACTGCAGCCTTAAATATGGATTGAAGCACATCAGGAAAACAAAGTTTCTCACCACAGGTCCAGTGGGCATCATCATGATAGATGGTGAAGAGATTGAGATTGTAAACTTTAGTTTGCTTAGCTCCACAATCAACACTGTTGACACCAGCAGTCAGGAAATTAAAAGACGTATTGTGTTGGGAAAGCCTGCTCTAAAGTACTGAAGAGCAACATGTCAGTCTGGAGATTAAGGTGTGCCTGCCTGATCCAGGTCACGGTCTTTGCAATCACTTGTTATGCATCAGAGAGCTGGATAATGACTGGAGATGATAGAATTGATGTCTTTAAGCTGTCGAACTGGAGAAGAGCAATGAATATACCATGGACTGCTGAGAGAATGAACAGGTTTGTCCTAGAGAGGGTGAAGCCAGGCTGCTCCTTGGAGGCAAGGATTCTGAAGCTTCATCTGAAATACTTCGGATATGTTGCAAGGTGGGAGAAGATCATTGTGCTTGGGAGGGTGGAGGGATAGTGCCGGTGAGGAAGATCCTGAATGAGGTGGATTGATTCAGTGACTGGGGTAGTGGGGGTAGGTGTGTAAGAGGCAGTGCGATTGGCACAGGATAGAGCAGGGTTTAGGGCTGTCGTACATAGGGTCGTTATGAGTCACAGGTAACTCGGTGGTACAAAATAACAACAACAAATATACACATGGCAGGAATCTGTAAGGTGGGCGTGCTTGTTCTGGTTGAGGGTCTGGTGGAATGTCTTGTTATTTTATGATTCAAGTCTCTTGTTTAGTGTCAACATGACATTCTTCTAATCACACAACCCTGTCCCGTCAATTTGCTGCACTGAGGTAATCTAGAGTTGCTGTGATGCTGAACCCTGTGCCATTGGGGTGTCAAATGCCATAACGGTTGTCCTTGATAGACAGTGTTTGGTGGAGTTCCAAGTTTAAGAGTGGTTTTGAAGCAGGAGTGGCATCCACTTCCTAAACCGCATGCCTTTGGAAACTCTATGAACTTGGAGAAATGATGTTAGTTACAGAAAGGCTTCAGACCTTTTGTTCATAGGATCACTATGAGTCATATTCAACTCGAGGGCAATCAACAACAAATTGTGCGTGTGTGTGTGTGTGTGTGTGTGTGTGTGTGTGTGTGTGTGTAGATAGATAAAGAAATGATATAGAGATAGAGATAGATGATATAGTTAAAGAATTCATCCTACTTCCTGAAAAGCACTCTTCGCACCCCTGTAGATGTGACCATCACCCATCAGCTCTGTCCTAGTGGAGGCGTCTGCTCCCTGAGTGGCCGTGTCACCTCCACAAACTAAAAGCACCATTGTCTGTGTGTGAAGTCAGTGCTGTGAAGTCCAGGGTCCAAGAAAATGTGAGAATGGAGAAGCAGAGCTGAGCCTGTAAGGAAACCTGGCCATCGGGTGGCTAGTGTGGCATCTGAGTAAAGCCATGAATGACATTGTCGTCGCTGTAAGAGACGGGTTCACCTGCTGGTCTTGGAGCAGATGGTGCTGGGCCTGAACTGCTGCAGTCCCTGGCCCTCCAACCACCACTTACAGCACCCTCCCTGGGGCAATACCCTGGTCCTGGTATTGTTCTTGCCGCTCTCTGACCCACTAAACACCCCTCAGACCGTGTCCTCAATCAGAAGACCCTTGTCTTGTCCTTCTGTTGCAGTCCCTGACCCTCGACTTATAACCCCCTCTGCAGCCAAAGGGTTCTGGGTTTGTCCTCTTGCGGCTCTCTGACCCACTAAACACCCCTCAGACCCCATCCTCAATCAGATGACCCTTGTCCTGTCCTTCTGTTGCAGCCGGCTTTCCTCTCTGATCAACATACACAATGCAGTCCCATCCAGCAGAGCAAGTCACCCGGATTTTCTTCCCTCTTTCTAGCTTGCTGGCCTTGGGACCATCCCTCGTAACCCTCCAGAGAATCAGTTCAAGTCCCAGGAGGTTGAGCATCGGAAGGGCTTCCAGGCCTGGCTGTACTTGTAAACTCCAAAACCATGTGGAGAAGGCCATGCAGGCTGACCTGACGTAAACGGCAGCCTCCGACAAAGCACGGGTGTGCCCTCGTGCGCCGGCTTCCTCCCCTGGGCTCTCCTCTGCCTTCAGATCCACTTCTTACTTTGTCACTTCTCCCAGAGTCTGCCTCCCCGCAGCCATCCTCACTCTGCTTCCTCTTTTAGCTTTCCCCGCCTCCAGTTGCCTCACTGACATCCCAGGGACCCCAAGGTGACAGGTGTGATAGATGAGGTGTCACACACCTGCCACCACCATCTCATAAACGCAAAGATGCAATCCTGTCTCTGGCTGTGACTTAGAACCTCAGCGCCTCCAGCCACTGCCCTGCGGTGGTGCTCTCAGAAACCTCTGATGGGCGGTGTGTCTGCGTCCACGCAGTCAGCTTGGGGGCTGCTTGGCAAGGCATGTGCACTGGGGGACCAGGAGCAATGATCCTCATGTTGGGGCAGGAATGACTCCAGGCAGGAAGGGGACCCCAGGAGGCAGGGTTGTCTTGGGGTGGGGTCATGGAGGACGATAGTGACCCTCAGAGTTTGGTTCTATTTGAAGAGATATGGGGGACCTCCAAGCGGCACAGAATCAGACAGGACTGCTCACACCCAGGTTCTGAACAGATCCCTCTCTCTGGTGGAAGCCAGAGGGTTTGACGGTTGGCTCTGCGTAGAAGTAAGAACAGGATAATCCTCACAGAAGAAGTCCAAGACAATAAAATCCCCTCCCTTCCCCTCCGATCTGGGCTCCACCACCAATCAGCTCCAACATGGAGAGGACAGAGAGGAAAGGACAGACAGGACTCCCTCACGGGTTCAAGTAGTAAATCCATTCAGCTGCTACTTGCAAGGTTGAAGGTTCTAGTCCACTGAGAGGCATGTAGAAGCAAGGAAGACTTAGCCATCTAGTTATGAAAAATAAGCCTATGAAAACTTCATAGAGCCCATATGTCTGCCGTCTGAGTCCGAGTCTGTGCTCAGTCCACTCTTTAAAGTTCCCAGAATTAGGAGGGTGAGGGCCCACATTGTATGATGGGCTTACACCGACAGAAAGAACAGAGGCATCACTTTCAAGACCAAGAGTCCCCAGACCCAAATCAGAGAATGTTCGGTTGTTTACGTGCATTTGCAAGTTGGACAACGCGTAGGGAAGAGGATCAAGGAGTCCGTGTCTTTGAATGGGGGTGTTGGAGAAGAATACGGGATATCTCGCAGACTGCCAAGCGAATAAACAAATCTGTCTACATGGAAGGCAACCAGACTGCTCCTCACAAGTAAGGATGGTGAAACCTTGTCTCACTTACTTTGGGCATGTTTTCAGGAGAAACCTGTCCTTGGAAAGAGACAAGGCTCTGGGAAACGTCGTTGTATCTATGTACTATCAGCTGGAACCCACTCACAGGTGGCCCTCTAGCAGGTTTTCGGGGCAGTTTAATCATGCAGAGGAGACTGCCCTTCTTTCGCTCATGGAGCCGCTGGTGGATTCCAAATGCGGACCTTTGGGTGCGCAGTACAGTTCCTTCCCACTAGGCCACCAAAGCTCCCTGGGAAAGGTAGACTGTCAAAGAAAGACCTTCGAAACAAAGGACTGGCATGGTGACCACCACGAGCGTGCAAAACAAGGTCCAATTCAGAGCTGTTACTCATAGGGTCACCATGAGTCATAGTCAATTTGATGGCACCTAACAATACCACCACGACAAAACCCCCCAGTTTCCAACTGAGACACATCCCTGGGAATAAAGGTCAGGATTCCATCACACATTTACGAGGATACAATTCAATCTATTTTAGAACCGATTCAATTGTGTCTTCTTTCAGAACAGAGCAAGGAAACATCGTATGGTTCAAGATCAGGAAAGGAGTATGTTAGGGATGTGTCCTGTCTCCATACCTTTTCAAACTTTATGCAGAACAGATCATTTGGTAGGCTGGACTTTATGAGGAGGAATGTCACATTAGGACTGGAGGAAGACTCTTCAACAACCTGTGTTGAACAAATGACAAAACCCTGCTTTCTAAGAGTGAGGAGGACCTGAAGCACTTGCTGAAGAAGATCAAGGGCTTCAGACTTCAATATGGATTGAAGCTCAACAAAAAGAAAACAAAGATTCTCACCACTGGGCCGATTGTTAGCATCATGATAGAAAGAGATTGAGATTATTGACAATTACAACTTGCTTGTTCTATTATCAACACTCTTGACACCAATAGTCCAGAAATTAAAAGACAAATTGCATTGGGGAAATCTTCTGTCAGGGGCATGTACAGAGTACTGAAGAGCAACAATGTCAGTTTAGAGACAAAGGTGAACCTGATTCAAGCCATGGTCTTCACAATTACTTCGTCTGCATCAGACAGCTGGACAATGTCTAAGGACGACAGAAGAATTGATGCCTTTGAGTGTGGTGCTGGAGAAGACCACTGACCATACAGTGGACTAAGAGAACAAACCTCAAAAGAGTGAAACTAAGCTCCTCCTTGGAGGCCAGGGTTTTGAAGCTCTGTCTCATCTTCTTTAGGTTTGTTGCCAGAAGGGACCAGCCCTTGGATCGGCCCACATCATGCTTGCAAGTGTGGAGTAATAGGGCAAAGGAAGGAGACCCTGGATGAAATGGATTGACACAGTAACTGGGGTGATGAGGGTGAGAGTGTTGGAAACAATGAAATCGGCTCAGGCTATGACGGGATTCAGAGCTATTGTACAGAGGATCACTATGAGTTGCAGGCAACTCGATATTATGTAACAACAATAATTGACTCTGTAACAGAAGCAGTTCCAAAATGAGCTGCCCCTTTTTCTGTGTCTCTGTGGGCACGTGTGTGCCTCCCTCAGGGTCCAGGGTACATGGGCATCCATCAGGTGTTTTTAGGCCCTATCATTTCTGATACCTGTCAATCACTCCTATCTCACCTCACTTCCCCAGCCCCAACCAGGCATGCCTCTCCCAGCCAAAGCTCCAAGTGGTGCTTGTCCAGGTTCCCAAACAGAGCCCATGTCACAGATGGCACCCCAAGAAGGTAACAGAGCAAAGCCTGCTGAGAGGGAGGAGGAGAAGCTGTGGTAGGGAAAGGGCCCCTTACTGGACAGATAACCACCAAGGGAAGCGCAGTCAGGGTGGGTCTCCATTAGCTGCTGGTGAGTGGATCTCCATCCTAGGAAGGTATGACTGGGCAAAGTGTTCCCCAACTGGCTCCTTCTGGACATTGTGCTTCTTCAGGGTGGGGGGCTCAGGAGTATGCTGACCCCACATACCCACATTGGGCTCCACACCCTCAAAGACCATGTGGAGCTCACATATCAACCCTGCACTGTGCCCCTTCCACTGAGCCCGAAGGTATGGGAGCCTCTGTATCCACAAACCCAGCTCTCCTCCTTGCCTGAGGAGTAGCAGGACAGCCAGGGGACAGTGGGAGACCAGGGTCAGTGACATGAGTGCCCAGGACTCAGGGTCCAGCTGTGAGGCCACCTGGAAGTTCCCATCTGTGACTCAAAGCTTTGGGTCTCCTCTGAGGACACTTCTCATGCATGGCTCTCCTCTGACCTCCCCTCTTTGCACACCCAGTGGCCCTATTCTCTAGGGGTTCAGCTTGACATCAGGTCTGCGGGGAATCCATGTCCAGAGTTTGCTCCCTACCAGCTCTGTGCCCAGGAAATGTGGTGACCACTCCCTCTGAGTCCTGATGTCCAGCAGCCAGTGGTACACACTTGGCACTCACTCTGTGAACAGTGGATCTGAGGCATCCCACACGTGACCCCTCAGGGTCAGGCTGTACACAGCAGGAGCTCAGTATGTGCACAGTGGGTCCGAGGAATCCTGCACATGACCCACAGAGTCAGGCTGTACACAGCAGGTGCTCAGTATGTGCACAGTGGGTCCGAGGAATCCTGTACATGACCCACAGGCTCAGGCTGTACACAGCAGGTGCTCAGTATGTGCACTGTGGGTCCGAGGAATCCTGCACATGACCCACAGAGTCAGTCTGTACACAGCAGGCGCTGAGCCTGTGTGCAGCAGGTCTGACAAATCCATAGTAAATAAGAGGTTCCTGTGGTCCTCAAATGCTGGCCTTGTGTTTCTCACAGTCTGAAAGAGAAGTGGTCAGGGGGTGACCCCACGGTCACACAGCTGCCCCTGATGGAGGGCCAATGACCAGGCTTCCTGGCACCTGTGCCCTCTGCTGAAAGCCTCCCTCTGGGCCACGGCCCTGATATCAAGGGGGGCAAGGATGAGGAAGAAGAGTCTCACAGGAAAACATCGGTCAGCGTGCCTGGAGAGACAGGAAAGGGGTGTCCTGGCCTCATTTCTCAGAGCTGGAAACTGAGGCACAGGTAGGGAGAGTTGTGCCCAGGTGTGCAACACAGTTGTGTAATCAAACAACGCAAAGCTAAGCCCACTGGCCTCATGTCCACTGTCATTCTCAGCGATGTGCAGGGCAGGACGGATCTTCCCGGGCTGCGTCCAAGGCTGTCACCACTATGGAAGCAGACACCCCACATTTCTCCTGGGTGTAGCTAGTGGGTTAAGAGTCATGCACTTAACCACTGCATTACTGAAACCACATCCCCGCTCGTGGAGCTGCCATCCCTCAGCCTGGCCTCCTGGGCTGACCACACCAGCTCTGGGCAGGAGAACAGCTGGGGTTCAGCCAGGCTAGTGCCACAGTCTGGGGTCTCAGTCCACCACTCCCTATGCCTTGAAGAGGGCCTGAGAGGACAGCCTCCTGATCTCTTAGAAGTTTCTTACCTAGAAGTAAAAAAAAAAAAAAAACACAAAAAAACCTCGGTTGCCTTGGTGACCAAGAGGGACCTGTCATCACTCAGCTCAATGTTCTCAGGCTGCAGTGCTTCCAGCCACACCCCACAGGAAGGTGATGTCTCCACCACGGGCTTCTGCAGATCCCTGAAGAGGGCAGGAACTCAGAGGACAGCCTGGATCCCTCTCCAGCCCTCTTCCCCGTGAACTGAGTGTGAAGAGAAGGGAATCAGGTGAGACCTCCCTTTACCCAGATCACGATAGCCTTGCTATCTGCCCAACTGGCCAGAAAGCTGCTGGTGACAGTGTGAGTGCCCCCAGCAGGCTGAAGGCCTTTGTGGAGAGTGACTGTGGTGCACTGATTGGAAGGGAAGATTGAATGGTGTCCCCAAAGAGACATGCTGATGTCCTAACTCTTGTCCCAGTGAACTTGAATGTGTCGGTGTTTGGAAATAAGGGTTTTCTTGTGATGTTAATGAGGTCTTAGGGAGGAGGGTGAATTGTATAAAGTAGTATCTTATAAAGGGAGGAGCACACACACACACACACATACATAAACACGCGCGCGCACACAAATTCCCTAGAAATCAGGAAGAAGGGTCTCCAAGCCCAGGAACACCAAGGATTGCTAATAACTACTAAACACTGAAAGGCAAAGAGGGCCCTTTGTCTAGAGAGGCTGTAGTAGAAGGTTAATACCGGCGAGTCCCTCAATCCTTGTGACCCTGTGGACAACAGGACACAGTGCCTAGCAATGTACCACCTCACAATGCTTGAGCCAGTGGTCAGTGGGCCTCTTTGAGGGTCTTCCTCTTCCCCCCGATGCTCTCGAGACACGATCCTCTTGATTTGGATTCACACCCCCTGAATTGTCAGATGAATTTCTGCTCTTTCAAGCCCTGGACCTTGTGGCATTTTGTCTGACGGCACAAGGAGTCTGAGATGCAGCCGCATTCAAGTCTCTGCTCTCCATTAGAGTGGTGACCTTGCCAGGGTGTCCTTTCCTTGCCTGGGAGATGCTCTGGGCTCCCTGGTGGGCTTTCTCAGAGGCCTCTGCTGTTCCCTCCACCTCCTGGTTTGTGTCCTTGATGGAGCTGCAGCCGCTGCCATCACAAAGCTGTCCAGACCCATCTGGGTGGTCCACGTGGACAGCACACCTTCTCCTTCCAGAAGCCTCTAGGCTGAAACAAGCCACCTATCCCAGGAACCCAGCAGGGACACAAAAGGAGACACAAGGCTTCCTTGACAGATCTGCACCCCAGAGACACTCCCTGCCTTCGCAGAAGCAGGCACCACAGCACCCGCACCCCACCCGCGTCCCTGGCTTGGGCACGTCAGCCGGTCCCCTCAGGTGGGCACAGGCGAGTCCCTCAATCCTGGTGACCCTGTGGTCTGTCTCTTCATGCTGGTAAGTTTCCATAAGGCGAAGAATTGGAGCTTATTCCAGTACTGAGGACCCAGAGAACAATCTAGGGGTCCTTTCCAGTTCCTGTGTCTCCAGGGATGGAAAGAGGAGAGAGCTCAGGATGATAGGCAGTCAGCCAAGAACACCTGAGCCAGGTAAGCTGCACTGCAGGGATTCCAGGGACAGTGACGTGCTTACACGAGCCAGCCTTTTAAGGGGCAGAGGCTACCATCTCCCCTCCCCGGTGCAGAGAGGCAGGTGAGGGGATGCGGGAGCCTTGCCCCAGGATTCCCTCCCACCAGCTCCCCAGCTCCCACGTGCAGGCGCGCACACCCTTACCGTGCTCCGACCATGGCCGGGAGTGGACTCTGGCTCAAGTGGACCCTGAAGGTCAGAGTGGCTGGGATGTGGGTTCCCGCGGGTACAGAATGACAGGCAGATAGATGCCTCCTCACCCTTCTCCTCGAGCCGCGGTGAGCCTTCCCTGAAGTTAGCAATCAGACCACTGAACAATGAGGGCTTTGTGCTCACATCCGGGAGGACCGGCCTCTGGCCCATCTCTAGGACGCACCTGGAGAGGTCGTGTTTTGGGTCAAAGCCACATCTGTGCATTGTACATACTGAGGTTCCTCGGTGGGTCGCCTTCTGAAAGCCACTCCTTGAGCTTATCCCATTGAAGCACCACATCCTTCGCTCATTTGCCTCCTGCACCGCTGGGTTCAGGCCCTGGAGGACACACAACCACACACGTGCACCAAGAGCCCTACTCCCCCTCCCTGATCACTGCGTGTGTTGTTGCCGCCGCTCTTGTGTCCCATCAAGTCACACCGATCCACAGGTGACCCGCTGGCAGGTTTTCAGAGACAGTGAATCCCATGGAAAGAGATTGCCCATCCTTCTCCCACAGCGCAGGGTGTGGATTTGAACCTCATGCCTTGGGGATTGGAGCCCAGCTTCTGACTACTAGGCCACTAGAGCTCTCTTTGGGTGCGTTGTCATATACCATCGAGTTGGACTCGATCTCGAGGGGAGATTGCACATCCTTCTCCCTCAGAGCAGCTGGTGGATTCGAACTGCATGCCCTTGAGATTGCAGTGTAGTTTCTTAGCACTAAGCCAGGTGTTTTTGCTGCTGCTACTGGTGGCAGTGGGCTTGTTTGCAGTCAGGGTTGTACAGGGGAGAGTGTGAGGCCTCCCAGGGGCCCATGAGCTGCGGCTGTGGCATCAACAGCACCTCTGCCACCTGCTCTGGAAGGTGCGGAGAAGCTGGTTCATCTCTCTGCACTCCATCCTCACCTTCCAGACAGGACCCCCGAACGAGTGGGAGGACCCGGCAGATGGGACAGATTGCCTCGCAGATGACCTGCTTCTCAGCCGCTGCTCTTCTAAGTTCAGATGAGTCCCGAGAGCTCGGAAAGAATCATGGTTCTCAGTATTTAGAGTTCTCAGACAGGATGAGCAAAGAATCATGGTTCTTAGAATTAAGAGTTCTCCTGTAAAATGAGGAAAAGAATCATGGTTCTCTTGTGACTGAGATATTTCAGGGACCCCATGTCATGTATTGTTTTATGAGTTCATTGTTTTTCAGTGCTGCGTAGTATTCCCTTGTGTGAATGCACCATAGTTTTTCTATCCATTTGTTTGTTGATGGGCACTGGGGTTTTTTCCATCTCTTTGCTGTTATATGCACAGCACCACTGTTACAAAGCAGGTCTGACATGAGGGTTTGGGAGGAGAACAGGAAAAGAGTGGATACATAATGAACACTGCACTGCAACGGATGAAGGAAAGAACTATTTAAAAGGAATATACAATTGGGCAGCATATGTACGTCAACAACCCAGAATAAGAGGTACATTGCAAAGAGGACTGGGGGAGGGGAGGGAGGTAATTGTGCCACAATGAATGAATATTTAAAAAAACAAAAGAGTGAACGGGGTGGGGGGAAGGGAGGGGTTAAAAATGTGCAACAATGAATGAATGAAAATCTAACATTTCTGTAAACTTCTGTTAAAATCACAAAATAAAAAATTATTAAAATAAAAAAATCCTAGTTCTCAACATTTAGAGCTCTCCCATAGGATGATGGAAGTGGGTTAAGACAATCTTTAGACCTCTTTCCACAAGGACACTGTGCCACTTTCAAATCCCAAACAATGCTGCACTTTCTCGCCTTTAGCCAGTGTAGACATTTTACAGCTATGCCGTGTGAACCAGTTTCATTGAAAATCTTTAATATTCCAGAACCGGCACACTGGGAGTTTCTCCACCTGCAACTTTGTCACGAGGTGTGGACCACACCCAGAGTGGCCTCCAGTCCCAGGTGACGCTCAGACCCCAAGGGGAGCGTCACATTTCTCAAGCAGGCCTGCAACTGGCCTGAGATAGCAGCATTGAAGGCACACACAGCACGGCTCTGAGAACCCATTCCAAGCCTTTCCTAAATATCTGTGCCCCTGGTCTATAGAAATAGGATTAAAAGCAACTTCTGAAACATTAGTTCTTTGAGCGCCAGTTTACAGAGCAAATTGGTTTTCCATTAGGCATCGTGTGCTTCACGGCACCCGTTACACCCCCAAGGCAGCACCCCTCTCCACACTCCTCCCCATGCACCCCGTTCCCTCTCCTTCTGACCTGTGCCTTTCCATCTTCTGAAACTCACCCCTGGACAAACGCCGCCCTTTGGTTTTAACTCAGTTGATTTTCTAAGGAGTGTTTCCTTCCCTGGTGTTCTTGTAACGCGAACTCATTGCCAGCAAGTCAGAACTAGCTCAGAGATGAGCCCCCCAGGTTTTCAGAGACTCTAAGTCACACGGGAGGAAATGCTGTGTTTCTCCCATTTGGTCCAATAGTGAAATCTGTTTGCCTAAAGGGGAACTCTGGCCGTGATGGGAGCACACGCGACTGCTAACCGGAAGGTCGGTGCTTGGAGCCCACCAGCTATTCTGGGAGAGGAAGCGACAGTCCCCTCACCTAAGGACCTACAACCTCAGAAACTGCATGCAGAGTCTCCTGGCACCAGAATCAGCCCGAGAGTGAGTGTGCTTTTGTGTTTATGGTTTGGGTGGAAGTTGAGTGATGGTGACGGCTCGGAGTTCAGTTCCAGGCCTGATGCAAAGAGCCTTTCCTCAGCTGCCAGGACTCCGAGTGGGTGAGGCAGGCTCACAGTGGCAGAGGCCCCAGGGGATCAGCTCAGAGCGTCATCTGAGGTTGAGTTCCCACCTTCCCCTCCCCAACATGTTCAGCTCTGTCCTCAGGAGAGTTCTCACCCTGAAGCTGGATCGGAGGAGACATTCTGGGATTTCTGAGGACAAGTGGCAGAGACCTTGCAGCTTCCATGAGGCGCCCTTGAAACCCCAGCCCTGGGGAAAGTCAGATGGCATGCAAGCAACCGCCACGACGTGAGGAAGCCCAGGCAAGCCTGGGGTCAGTCATCGGTCAGGAGAGAAGGGCCCATACTCAATGGAACTAGCCGCAGAGAGGAAAAGATGGCCACAGAGTCCACTCTCCCGGTCCCAGTCAGCACCCGACGCTGCAGGACGTAAACGACCTCTTTCCATCCCAGCCTCTGACAAGCTGCTCAGTGGCCCATGATGCTCGGCCCCCAATGCTCTGCCTCGGGTCCCAGCAAACGCACTGTTTGCTCTTCCCTCATTCACGACACAGGCCTTCTCCGGCCGGATGGCCCACTCAGTACTGGACATTGATACGCTGGGCCTCACCTCCCATACCTGGCCACCCTCATGCACAGGCCTGCCCAGCCAGGAACCAGGAGGGCCTGGTGCCAGCAGCACTGGCCTGGACTTTGTTCAGAAGGGAGTGTGGGGAAGCCCATGTGGGCTCTACAAGGATGGCATCCCTTCCAGACCACTTCTATGTACACAGCGGCCCTGCGTAGTGGACAGAGGGAGTCCTTATGCCCCCCTCCTGGTCAGCAGCCCAGCTGTCCACAAGTGGCCATACTCAGTGCTATGTACACCAGGACGGGGTTCCCCTTAGACACTTTGTCTGCTGAGTCTCTTGTTCTTGGATGTTCAGGTGTTGAAGCCCCAGAATGCAGGCAGAAGCCACCCCCAGAAAGAGGAGAAGATGGCATAGCCTGACTTACAGGTCTGGTCACCTGTGGCCAGAGCTGGGGCGGGCAACCCAGTGTACAGGCCCCGGGACAGGCATGGGCCCATGAACCCCCTGTGTGTGCTTTAAAGCCAGGCTTCAATGGGGACAATCCTGCCAGCTGGGTGGAGGCCAGACAGACACGGAAGAGGGAGGCTCTGGAGGAAATCTGGAGGAAATGTCTGCAAACCTCTCCACTGTCTTTAGAGAGTTCTGCCTCAGGGAAGCTTCATCTTACTGATGCAATTATCCCAGATGATGATGCAGTGGTGTGTGTGTGTGTGTGTGTGTGTGTGTGTGTGACAGAGAAAAAAGGAGAGAGGCATGAAGGGAGGGAGGGGAAGGGAATGGACAGAGGGAGGTGGGGGAGAAACAGAAAGAGAGAAGGAAGATATGAATTGAGGGAGAAGGAGAGATTTTACTGATGTGTTTGTTACCCAAGGACCACCTAGTTCTTTGAATGACTCACACGCCCTTTCTGTACAGGTTAGCCATTCAAACCACCACTGGAATCACAGCAGCTCCATGGAAAGAGAGAGAGAGAGAGAGAGAGAGAGAGAGAGGGCGGGCGAGGGGGAGAGGGAGGAAGAGAGAGAGGCAAGGAGGGGGTGTGGAGAGACAGAGAGAGACAGACAGCAAGACAGACAGACAGGCAGAAAAGTGAGGAGAGGTCTGAGGTCAAGGGTCTGGAAGTCTCTTGTTGCTTGTTGTTGTAAATCAATTTAATTCTCATTTTTTAAGATAAATTTTATTCATTCATTCATTCATTCATTCTTTTTATGTGTGTACCGTCAAATTGGATCTGGCTGGTATAGGAGACGATTGTTCCTCCTTCAGCAGAGCATCTGGTGGACTTGAACCATGCACCTCTGGGATTGCAGTGCAGTTTCCTGCCACTAGGCCACCAGAGCTCACCTTAATTCTCATTTTACATAGAGTTTACAGAGACTGAACTTTTTTATCTGCCCTTCCCTACAACTTCTGGACACAGACATTGCAGGAACGCCCAGGTCCATCCTGTCCCAGGGTCGTCCTGGTTCATCCTCTCACCCAGGGTCCCTATGAGCTGGAATTGACTCCGAGACATCCTCCAACAACAGCATTCTGCATAAAAGGAAAAGGAGGCTCAGAGAAGACAGGCCTGCTGTCTCACAGGAAGTGACAGAGCCACAGAGCCTCTGGCTTCTGAGACCAAAGTCCAGTGAGCTTCTCCCAGGTTCTCTTTCCAAGACAAAAGATGAAATCTGAGCCGCATCAGGGCTGGGCTGGCAGCATAAAAGCATGTGTCCTTTTAAATCCCCTCTTATGAGACAGATGTATCCCCACTGGAACTTCCTCTTCCCTTTTCTTCTTTTCATTCCACTCAATCAAAGTGCCTCTTTGAGGGCCCCGGCCTTTCATGCATCCTCTGTGGATTGTCCACACTCACCATTTCCTAATGGTCTTCTCTGGACCCTCACATGGACCCTTCCTCCTTCAGATGGGCTCTAGGGTTGGGGAGGGTGCAGCACCCTGGAGGGTGAAGTGGCACGGGGGGTCCTCATCTCCTCTGATTGATCCCCCTAACATTTCCGTCTCACTGGCCCTCACTTCTCCTTCCTTCCTTCTCTTGGGACTGGTCCCCAGAACACCATGCACCCTCAGAGCTCTAAGCTGTCCTGAGTTCTTGGTGTGCTCACTGGAGGTGCCAGGCCACCACAGCTCTGAGCTAGAGGTCCCAGGTCCCAACCTGGACCAAGCTCAGACAGTGGAACACCTGGAAAGGTCCCCCTAGACATCTGGCCTGCAGAGTCACCCAGGCTTCTTCTGAGATCTGTTCAGAAAAAGTCTGTCTCCTCCATGAATGAGAAATATTCCACCACATGAAACCCAAACCCCGTGTCACTGAGGTGCATCAGACTTAATGACCTGTTATTGTAGACGCCCTCGAGTAGACTGTGACTCACGGCATTCCTGTGAACCACAGATCGCAACTCCGCTCCGTGGACTGCTTCACCATCTCTTCCATGTTCAAGCTCCTTGTCACAGTCACTGGGCCAATCACCTTGCTACAGACACTGGACAAATCTGCCTTGTTGTTACAGTCACTGGTCCAATTTGCACTGCTGTTACAGTCACTGGGCCTATCCACGTTGTTATTACAGTCACTGGGCCAATCTGCGTGGTTGTTACAGTCACTGGGCCAATCCGCCTTGTTGTTACAGTCACTGGCCCATCTGCACTATTGTTACAGTCACTGGGCCAATCCGCCTTGTTACAGTCTCAAGGCCAGTCCGTGTTGTTGAGGGTCTTCTTTTTCTCTGACTCTGCACTCACCCCAGTGTGCTCAAAGTATGTGAGACGAAGTTGCACCTTCCTGGCCTCTAAGGAACTCCCTGGAACTTCCTCCAAGACAGACCCACTTATCCTTCCGGCAGTCCGTGGGATACTCTGGACTCTTCAACACAACTCAAAAGCATCAATTCTTTTTCTTTATCCTTATTCATTGTCTAACTTTCAAATGTGTATGAAGTAAATTGAAATACCAAGGCTTGGATACCAAGGCACACTTTAGTGACCCGTTGTTGTTGTTGTTGTTGTGTACCACAGAGTTGGAACCCACCCAGAGCTGACCCCTGGCAGATTTTCAGAGGCAGCTAGTTGCACAGGAGGAAGTTGCCCATCCTCCCATGGAGCAGCTCATGGATTCGAACCCTGGGCCTTTGGAATTGCAGTGCAGCTTCTTGCCAGAAGGCCACCAGAGCTTCTTACAATGACCCTATGTTATTGTTTTCAAGTGCTGTTGAGTTGCTTGCAACTCATAGCTACCCTGTGTACTACAGCTCTGAACCCTGTCCTATCCCGAGCCAGTCTCACTGACTTGGACACAGCTACCCTCATCGCCCCAGTTACTGTGTCAATCTGTCTCATCTAGGATCTTCCTCTCTTGGCCACATGCCTAAATATGTGAGACAGAGCTTCAAAATTCTAGCCTCCAAGGAGCAGCCTGGTTTTACCCTCTCCAGGGTGAACCTGTTCCTTCTCCTAGCAGCCCATGGTATACTCAATATTCTTCCCTGATTTTGACAGAAACAAGTTCCAATGAGCAGTGAAAGCTCCTTGGTGGCAGCTGGCAGAAAGGTCTCTAATCCAATGGAAGCCACATCTCAGAGAACACCACCATGCCCTGACTCAGTGTGACAAGACAGGGGCACCTCTGTGACCTCAGCCAGCAGGACTTGGGCGACTCCCACAGACAAGGAGTGGCTCCTGGAAGAGGCAACAGGAAGCATGGTACAGCTTCCTCGCAAATGTGAGTGTGGCTGTGCATCACACCATTCCAGGCTCCTTGGCAACATAGTAGCAGCTCAGCCCACAGCTGACCCTGGTTCCCTTGAAGTGCCACAGCAGGACCTAGAAAGCACCTGGGCCCGTACACCTCGGTCTCCCTCACGCACATGGCAGCTGATCCACGAAGAAGTGCTGTGAGAACTGAACAAGGGCTCCTTAGACAAGAAACGGAGCCAGCACCTGGGAAAGAGCCCTCAGTGCATCTGCCACTGCCCTGGCTGTCCATGAACTACAAAGGCTGAGGAGGGGAGGGAGAAGCCTGAGATCTCAGCTCCACCTGGACCGCTCTGTGTCCCGACAGCTGTGTGGGCTGCTCAGTCTGACAGCTTCCTGTCCTGCCTTTCTGCCCTGGATCCCAGGACACTCCACAGATACCACATCTTACAGCCCACTCTTGCCTGCTCCAAGGAATGTAAGTGAGCAAATAACGTCAGCCAGCGTCTTAGTCACCTGGTCTGAGCAGAACAGAGACTCCCCAAGACAGGTGGCCTTAAAAAACAGAAATTCGTTTTGTCCTCCATCTGTAGACCGGAAAGTATGACCTCAGGGCATGGCTCTGAGACGCTCCCTTGTCTGTTTTGGCTTCCAGTCACAGCCCAGGATCCCTGCAGTTCCGGGGCACGGAGATGCATCTACATGTACACCTGTCTGCATCTGGCATCGCGCCCCGTAAGTGTCCTGGCTTCTGCTCTGCTCTTCTCAGAGCTCAGAGGTGGTCATGTTAAGGATGGTCCTTCTGCTCCTACGACCTCATTGATGAAACAAAATAAAAATCCTTATTTCCAAAAAAGATTGCTTACCTGGGTCTGGAATTCAACACATATTTTCAAAAAACTTCATTGTCCTCAAGTCGGAACTGATTTGTATCTACTGAGTTTCTCTAAGAGAGGGAAGATTATCCACCCTTCTCCCTCTGAGCCGCTGGTGGATTCGAACCCCTAGAGAGACATGGCCTTTAGATCAGCAGCACAACTTCCTGTAACCACACCACCAGAGTCCCTAAAACACGTTATGTCATGTGCCATCAAGTCGAAACAGACTCACAGCTCACCCTCCAGAGGGCTTTCAGAGGCTGTAGTAAATCTCGCCTATCTCTGTCCTGCAGAACAACTAGTAGATTCACACTACCAGCTACGTGGTGTTTGGGCAGTACAGCTCCTTGACACAAGGCCACCAGAATGAAAAATACGTGTGGTGGTGATGGTGTTATATACTGTCGAGTAAGAACCAACTCATGCCTGGGCCTTCAGACAGAAGGAGAGACTTCAAAATCCCTGCCTCCAAGGGCAAACTTCATTTCACCCTCTCCAAAACAGACCTATTTGTTCTCTCTGTGGTCCCTGGTGTGTTCAGTACTCTTCTCCAGCACCACAACTCAAAGGCATCGATTCTCCTTCTGTCCTCCTTAGTCATTGTCCAGCTCTCTGAGGCATAGCAAGTGATTGTGAAGACCATGGCCCGGATCAGGCACCCCTTAGTCTCTAGACTGACATTGTTGCTGATAAGTCCTCTAGAGAGGTCCCTTACAGGAGATTCACCTAAAACAATTTGTCTTTCGATTTCCTAACTGCTGGTGCTAAGAGTGTTGACTATGGAGTTGAGCAAACTGAAATTGTTAACAATCTCAATCTCTTCTCCATCTAACATGGTGCTGCCAATTGGTCCACTGGTGAGAATTTTTGTCTTCTTGATGTTGAGATTAAATCCATAGATTAAAGCCCTTGACCTTCTGCAGCAAACACTTCAGGTCCTCCTCAGTTTCAGGAAGAAAGGTGTGTCATTTATATGATATAATTGTGGATGAATTTTCCTCCAATCCAGAAACCACATTCTTCCTCATAAAGTCCAGTCTCCCAAATTATCTGTTCTGCAAATAGAATACCTATGGAGACAGGACACATCCCTGACATGCTCCTTTCCTGATTTTGAACTATGCAGTGCTTCCTTGCCCTGTTCTGACAACTGCTCCATGGACCAAGTATAGGTGTTGCATGAATACAAACAAGTGCTCTGGGATTCCCAGTCTTCTCTAGGTTAGCCACACTTTGTTGTAATTCACAAAGAGATTATAAGGAATTGCTGTTGTTGTGTTGTTGTTGTTAGTGGTGGTGTGTATCATCAAGTTGGAATGAGCCCATAGCTGATCCTTCAGTGAGTTCTCAGAAACAGTTAATCACATGGGAGGAGATTGCTCATACTTCATATTTTAGGAGGACACAATTCAATCTACAGAAACCAAGGAATGATTGTATGTTTGAGTTGCTGTTAACCAGGTTATTATCAAATAAGAAAATATATTACAAAAAAAATACAGACCAATATCTCTCCTTTTCAATCTATATGCAGAACAGATTATCCAGGAGGCTAAGCTCTATGAGGAGAAATGTGGCATCAAGATTGGAGGATGATTCATCAACAATCTGCGTTATGCAGATGACACAACCCTGCTTGCTGAAACAAAGCGCTTGCTGCAGAAGGTCAAGGAGGACTACAGCCTTCAATATGGATTGAGGCTCAACATCAAGAATACAAAGATTCTCCACTGGGCCAAATAACAGCATCGTGATAGATGTTGAAGAGATTGAGATTGTTAGCAGCTTTAGTTCACTTGGCTCCACAATCAACACTCTTGGTATCAGCACCCAGGAAATTAAAAGATGAATTGCATTGGGAAAGTCTGCTGTCAGAGACCTCTCCAAAGTGCTGAAGAGCAATGATGTCAGTCTGAAGACCAAGGTGCACCTATCCAGGTCATAGTCTTTGCAATTACTTGCTAAGCATCAGAAAGCTGGAAAATGGCTAGGAATGATAGGAGGATTGATGACTTTGAGCTGTGGTGCAGGAGGAGTATTGAACATATCATGGACTGCTAGGAGAACAAACATGTTCGCCCTAGAGATCATGAGACCAGGCTGCTCCTTAGAAACAATAGTTTGACACTTTGTCTGACATACTTTGGACTTGTTGCAAGGAGGGACTAGTCCTCAGAGAGGGATGTCATGCTTGGGAAGATGCAAGAACAAGTGCAAGAGAGGAAGACCCTCGATGAGATGGATTGTCTCAGTGACTGGAGTAATGGGGGTACATGTTTCAGAGACAAAATTATTGGCACATGATAGAACACGATTTAGGGCTATTGTACATAGGGTCACTATGAGTTGCAGGCCACTCGACAGGACATAACGACAATAACAGCAACAACAAACATCTCTCATGAATATAGACATAAAAATCCTTAACAAAATCCTAGCCAATAGAATCCAAAAGCACATTAAAAAAAAATTAATCAGGACCAAGTGGGATTCATGAGAGGTATGCAAGGATGGTTCAACATAAGAAAAACTGTCAACATAATTCACCACATTAACAAAACAAATAACAAAAAACATACGATCCTAGCAATTGATGCAGAAAAGGCATTTCGCAAAATCCAACTCTCTTTCCTGATGAAGACACTCAGCAAAATAGGAATAAAAGGGGATTTCCTCAACATAGTGAAAGGTATATGTGAAAATCAAGAGTCAATATTATTCTCAGTGGAGAAAAACTAAAATTATTTTCCTTTTGAATAGGAACCAAACAAGGATGCCCACTGTCAGCATTTCTACTCAATATTGTATTGGAAGTACTTGCTAGGATAATATGACAGGGGAAGGAAATAAAAGGCACCCAGGTCAGCAAAGAGATGGTTAAACTCTTGTTATATGCAGATGATATGATAGTGTACTCAGAAACCTCAAAGACTCAAGAAAAAACCTGTTAGGGCTAGTGAACCAAATTAGTAGTTTGGCAGGACATAAGACCAATATCCAAAAATCGGTGGGATGGAACTCAGAGAAGGAAACCAAGAAAGCATTATTACTATTTACAAAAGGCAACAACAAATCTAAATACTTGGGATTGAGCCTGACCCTAACTAAAGACACAAAGAAAGTACAAAGAAAACTACAACACACTTCTTCTAGATACAATAAAAGACCTGAATAAATGGGGAAATATGCCCTGTTCATGGATAAGACTCAATATTGTGAAAATGGCAATCCTACCAAAGGCAATCTAAATGTTCAACACAGTCTTGATACAGATAACAAATTTCTTTTTCAAGGTGATTAAAAGGGACATTGCCAAGTTCATTTGTAGAGGAAAGAGACCCCAAAAAAGCGAAACACTTCAGAAAAGCAAAAATGAAGTGGGAGACATAACACTCTCTGACCTCAAAACCTACTAGATAGTGGTAATAACCAAACCAGCATGGTTCTTACTGGTACAATGACAGGGACATAGATCAATGGAGCTGAATCGAGAACCCAGAAATGGATCTCTCTATCTATGGTCAACTGATATACAACAAGGAAATGAAACCTATCAAATGGGGTAATGATAATCTCTTCAACAAATGGTGCTGGCAAAACTGGACTGCTGCCTGCAGAAAGCTGAAATAGGATCCACATCTCACACCATACACAAAAATCAATTCGAGGTGATCAAAGACCTTGAAGTAAAGCCCCAAACCATAAAGTTTATAAAAGACAAACTGAGAGCAAACTTAGATGGTCTAGTGTACGGAATAAAGAGGCTGCCGAATACTGCCAGAAATGCACTATCTGGAGAGGGTAAAATTGATGAATGGGGCTTTCTAAAGATTAAATATCTGTGCTCATAAAAAGGTTTTCCC
>NW_006399814.1:3753814-3768504 GCF_000299155.1 Elephantulus edwardii | reverse complement strand
CCATGCGATCCAGCTGTTCCACTACTACTTATGTACCCTCAGGAGTTCAGAACTGAGACACAAACGGAGACTTGTGCACCAATGTCTCTAGCAGCATCATTCACCATCCCAAGAATATAGAAACCGCCCAACTGTCCAGCCAGAATTGAATGGATTGAGAAAGTGTGATACAGTCCCACAATGGAATGCCACGCAGTACTCAGGAGCCACGATTTTGAAAATTACTACACAACTTGGGAGAGACTGGAGAGCGTGATGAACATACTCAGTATCTTAAGGACAAATAATGCCTAAGATCATTGTTGTAAAAATATAAGGATAACTAGTAAAACAGGTGCGGGGACCCAAGCGGGAAATGGGTGGGAGCAGAGGGGTGAGGATGGGTAGGGGAGACACCACAGGGCTGCACAGTTTGGTGGGTGGAGAGAGGGGGTGAAGGAAATGAGAAGAATCTGGCAGGGACCAGACAGGGTAATGATGGGCAAGGTCCAATGGTGATTAATTTTACAAAACATAACTCATTGGAATGATTGCGTGAAACACAATGTGAATGAAGAATAGTGTCTAACACAATGTATACAAATTTGGTGAGCAAACCAATATAAAATTGAAAAATTAAAACAAAACAAAACCCCTTAAAAATAGTTTTGAAAAAGAAGAAATATAAGACTTAGAATAGATAGTTAACTTGATCTTAACGATAAATGAAGATAATCAGAACTTGTCTTTCTTACCGCAGGAGAGAAGGGAACACCGTCTAAAATGGGAATTGCTTGGAGGTAATGCATGGTTACCTGACTGCAGGGTCACCTGGTCTCAGGGGCTGCACTTGACCTGGGCTGCAGTGGGAGAGGATGTGAGTTCTCCTCTGCTGTTATTTTTTTGGTTTTGGACAGGTTTACCAAGAAGCTTTAGCAAACTGTACCTTCTTTGCCCTACTACAGCCTGAGTTACCTACAACACAAGGATGAACTGCAAATAGGTGGTTTTCTTCCCAGAAACAGGTCTTTTCTCTTTTTGAGTCATTTCACGCAAATCGTCAGGATTGACAACAAGCTGATGTGCTCCTATGCATGCCTGTCTTGGGCCTCTAGCGGTGGAATAACAGAAATATCACAGGGGGGTGGCTTTAACAAACAAAAATTTATTTTCTCTCAGTTTGAAAAACTAGAAGTCTGAATTCAGAGCACTAGCTCATGGAAAAGGTTTTCCCTCTTATCTTTTCAGCTTCTGCTTTCTGACCCTTTACAGAGCTGTCTGTTAGTCAGCATTTCTCTTGCCCCATCTCTGATTCTTACTTTGATTGGTTAATCTTTTCTATAATTCTTATAAGATATATATTGTCGAATGAACTTGCTCTGTAAATTTACAGCAAAAACATAATAAAAAAGCACAACCTGCTGGAATCCTACCTCATTAACCTAACAAATACAACCCATTTCAAAATAGGCTGAACTGTAGGCATAAAAACTGGGGTTTCTGCATGTATTTTGGTGGAGAGAATTCAATCTATGATATTTCACCATTCTGCACCAAAACGTTCTGTATTTCCACATGTAAAACACATCCCACCCTAGTGTAGTCTTACATCAACTCCAGCTCCAAACTCTCATCTTCTGAATCATCCAAATCAAATATGGTTGAGACTCTAGGCATATGGCATCCTGGAGCAAAGTTCCTCTTCATCTGTGAATCTGTGAAGTCTAGACTACACGTTTTCCATTTCCAAAGTGCTGTAGTGGAACAGGCACAAGGCAGACAGTTACATTTCCAAACAGGGGAATAAAGGCACAGGCAAGTTCAAAACGCCCCGGCAGAACAAACCACATTATCTGTGGAAGCTTTTTTCTGAGACCATCGGAGCAATGACCCTATCTTCCAATCTGGGTGCTGGTCAACCTCTCTGGATTCTCGGTGGAGTCTCCACAGCATTGGACTTCTGTTCTATATTCCAGGACTTGTGTAGATACCCCATCCTCCTATTTGAATATTAGCCCACACCGTTGTCCCCAAGAGGCATGTTCTTTTGCTCTTTGGTTCTAGAAACCCTAACTGCTCAGGTCTGAGTGGCATCCCCACACTCTGCCCTAAAGTTGATGAAGATCAGGTTCTTTGAAATCAATGAACTGAGGCCCCACCTCAGAGCCCCTCGCTTACCCACGCTCCTTCTGACACGTCTGTTGATCTCTGAGCTGTTCCAGGGATCGGCCTTCTATTCTCTCATCAGCCTGTTTTCTGCTTGCAGAATTCCAAGGTGCAGTCAATGTCACCTCTCATTCTTCCTCCTGCCCCATCAGTAAGCTTAGGGTTTCCAGCTGCGGTCTTTTCTCAGGTCATCAACCACAGGCTCAAGTTCAAAATGTTCACATTCTTGGTGAACTTTCTAGGCCACATGTCCTTAGTTCATACAGTAGAATTTCCCAAATCTATAAATTATATTTTCTTTTTTAAATTCACTTAAATTTATTTTAAGTTCATCTTTTTAACATTTCACTATAAATGGCAAGAAAAAAATTACATGGCTCCTTCAAGATTTTTCTTAGAAATCTTCTTCATGAAATATTCAAGTTCAATACTGACAAATTCTTCCTTCCACCAAGTATTTTGATATAATTCAGGAAAGTTCTTTGCCATGTCATAGAAAGCATTACCCTTCCTTCTTTAACCAACCACGTGTAGATCATTTATATTTAAGGCCTCGGCTGAAGCACGTTTAACATCTTCATTTCAAGCAACCTTCTGTTGCTGGCGTAATATGTATTATATCAGATGATGGAGGCTTTCTCTAGAGCTCGCCACACTTTTTTCTGAGCCCACAGCTATTTTTATTATCTGTAATTCTACCAATGTTGTATTGCTATACGCCGTCGAGTTACTTGCGACTCATAGTAACCCTATGTACAACAGCTTGAACCTTGCTCTATCCTGAGTCAACCTCATCATCTTTGACACACCTACCCCCATTACATCAAGTATATGCACCAACAGCCAGAGCCAAAGAGGAGGAAACAGAAGATTTCTACCAACATTAACAGGCAGAGATTGATTGAACATGCAATAAAGATGCATTAATAATAATAAGTGGTTGGAATGCAAAAGTTGGGAATAGAGAAGGATTAGCAGTTGTAAAACATGGACTTGGTGACTGTAATGAAGCCAGAGATAGAATGATAGAACTTTGCACAATCAATGACTTATTCATTGCAAATACAACTTATAAGAAATACAGACTCAGGCTCTAAACATGGATTTCACCTGATGGTATGCATAGGAATCAGATCGATTACATCTGTGGGAAGAATGGCTGGAGAAGCTCAGTATCAGCCGTGAAAATTAGCCAGGTGCTGATTGTGCGACAGACCACCAATTACTCATAAGCAAGCTAAAGCTGAGGAAAATTAAATCAAGTCCGTAGGAACCAAAATTTGACCTTGCGTCTATCCCACATGAATTTCAAATCTATCTCAGGAAAAGGTTTGAGGCCTTGGACACTAATGAGTGAAGATCAGTTTAGCTGTGGGAGGATATCAAGAATATCATCCAAGAAGAATGAAAAAGGTCATTACAAAGATAGAGGAGGAAGAAAACACCAAGATGGATGTCAGAAGAAATTCTAAATATTGTACTGGAGTGCCGAGAAGCCAAAGCCAAGGGAAGAAATCAAAATATTAAGGAGTTGAACAGAAGGTTCCAGAGGGCAGCACAGGAAGAAGAAGTAAAGTATTACAAGGAAATGTGCTGGAGTCAGAAAATCAAAATGACCGAACTGGCTCAGCATTTCTTAAGATCAAGGAATTGAAGAATAAATTCAAACCTTGAGTTGCAATATTTAAGGATGCTTTGGGCAGAATATTAAACAATCTAGGAAACATTAAAAGAAGATGGAAAGAGTAAACTGAGTCACTGTACCAAAAGGTATTGGTGGACACAAAAATTTAATGACACAGTGTATGAGCAAGAGCCTGTGGTGATGAAGGAAGAAGTACAAGCTGCTCTGAAAGAATTGGCAAAAACAAGGCTCCAGGAATCGATGGCATACCGATTGACATATTTCAACAAACAGATACTGCACTGGATGTGCTCACCAAGTTTTGTCAAGAAATCTGGAGGACAACCACCTGGCCTACTGATTCGAAGAGATCTATACTTGTTCCCATTCCAAAGAAAGGTGATCCGATAGAGTGTGGAAGTTATCGAACAATATCATTGATAGCGCATGAAAGCAAGATTCTGCTGAAGATTATCCAAAAATAACTGGAACAGCACATCAACAGAGAACTTCTGAAGTGCAGGCTGGGTTTAGAAGAGGCCATGACACTATGGTAGCTAATGTCAAATGTATCTTGGCTGAAAGCAGGGATTACCAGAGGAATGTCTATCTGTGTTTCATTGACTATGCAAAGGCTTTTGACTGTGTGGATCACAACAAACTGTGACTGACTCTGAGAAGAATGGGAATCCCAGAACACTTGATCGTGCTTGTGTAAAACCTATACTCGGACCAGGGGACAGTCATCAGAATAGAGTAAGGAAACACTGCATGGTTCAAATTTGGAAAGGGTGTGCATCAAGGATGTGTCCTATCTCCATATCTTTTCAATCTATATGCAGAACAGATATCTGGGAGGCTGAGCTCTGTGAGAGACTTGTGGCATCGGGATTGGAGGCAGACTAATCAACAATCTGCGTTATACAGATGACACCACCCTGTTTGCTGAAACTGAGGAGGACCTGAAGTGCTTGCTGCAGAAGGTCAAGGCACCCTTCAATATGGAATGAAGGCCAGCATCAAAAAAACAAAGATTCTCACCTCTGGGTCAATTGGCATCATCATGATGGATGATAAAGAGATTGAGATTGTTGACAGCTTCAGTTTGCTCGGCTCTATAGTCAACACTCTTGGTACTAGCAGCCAGGAAATAAAAAGACAAATTGCTTTGGAAAAGTCTGCTGTCAGAGACCTCTCCAAAGTATTGCAGAGCAACGATGTCAGTCTGGAAGTTACAGTACGCCTGATCCAGGCTATGGTCTTTGCAATTACTTGCTATGCATCAGAGAGTTGGACATGACTGGGGATGACAGAAAGAGAGTTGATGCCTTTGAGCTTTGATGCTAGAGAAGAATATTGAATATACTATGGACTGCTAGGAGAACAAACAGGTTCATCATGGAGAGGGTTAAATCAGGCTGCTCCTTGGAGGCAAGGATTCTGAAGCTCTGTCTGACATACTTTGGACACGTTGCCGGGAGGGATCAGTCCTTGGAGAGGGATATCATGCTTGGGAGGGTGGAGGGACAGTGCAGGAGAGGAAGACCTTCGATGAGATGGATTGATTCAATCACTGGGGCAATGGAGATAGGCTTGTCAGAGACAATAAGATTGGCAAGGAATAGAACAGGGTTTAGGGCTGTTGTACATAGGGACGCTATGAGTTGCAGGTGACTCGATGGCACACAACAGCAATCCCCAGTACCCTACTCACTGAATCTCCTGTCATCCCTAGTCATTGTCCAGCTCTCTGATGCATAGCAAGTAATTGCAAAGACCATGGTCTTTTCAAAACAATCCGAGGGTTTTTTAATGAGACATACTTCAAGTCTTCCAGCCTCTGCTCATTTGTTACCAATTTCCAAACTGCTTCCACCTCTTAGCTGTGTACCAGAGCGCTAATGAATGCTTAGTTCTTTGAAAACAAACCCATCGCCCTCTAGCAAGAACTGAGTCACAGCTGATCCTCCAGGAGTTCTGGTGCTGCTGGACTAGAAATAGCACAGGAGGCTGGGTTTTAAACACACTTTGTTATCTCAGGTTTGCTGTTTGTTAGTGTTAGCTGCCATCCAGTCCGCTATGAAGCATAGTGACCCTTCGGACAATAGATGGAAAGCGCGCCCTCTCCTGGGCCATCCTCGTCATCGCCACAGGGCTCAAGCCTCCAGGTGAAGCTCCAGGGTCAATTCATCGTGTTATAGGTCCTCATCTCCTTCTCTGGCTCTGCTTGTCCAAGCATTTCTCAGCTTAGGTAAGACAACTGAACTCCTAGTGCCTGACGTCTCCGGGGGACAGCTTTCTCTCTGGACTGGACTTGGAGGAAGGCCTTTGTCTGTCTCAACATCAGCCTCCTGGTGCCTTGGAGACTTCTCTGTGGATTGGCATCTCTTATCCCACCTCTGCTTCCTAGCTTGCTTATCTAATCTCTTTTATTATAGTGTCTCAAAAGAAATTGACTCAAGGTACACCTTATGCTAACCCTGTCTCATTAACATAACAAAGGCAACGCGTCCCCAAATAGAACCAGCAGAACAGGCTTTGAATTTACAGCACTTGTTTTGGAGAGAGACAGTGCAATCTCCACCGTCCCCACGTCCCGGGAGCCTTCTTCCTGGTGCCTCTCCCTCCGTGAATGCTCTCGTCTTCCCCTGAGCGCTTCCTCACCAAGGAGTCTTGCTGGTCCTTCCCACTCACACTGTCTCCTTCCTGTAATTGAATGCACAGTTCATTAAGATCTTTGTTCCTGGCGGAAATGTTACAGGGGAAGAAAAAGCTGTTGACAATTTTATTTTTAAAAGTAGCTAAGAATAGGGTGAACCTTGTAAAAATAGCAAGCTGGAAACAGGATTGTGCTCCAGGCCAAGTTCTTCTTTGAAAAATCAGTCTTTGGCAAAAATTCAGGAAGAATAGGGTCCATGGCTTTGGCTCAGATCCCAGTGAATGATCCTGACAATGAGATTTCAGGGACAAGAAAGGAGGCGAAGGCCGGGTCCTGGATGACCCACCACTACCTTCGTGTTCCTGCTAGTTCCAGTCTATCCTACTCCACTCAGTGCCCCTGTTGTCATACTCTGATCTCCAGTCAGAAGACTCGGAAAATACAGAACCAATGGCACCTGTTAGAGAAATCATCAGCCCTCTAAGTCAGATGGACACATCACCTGAAGAACTACAGGAAATCAACCCTGAAGTCAACATCAATAACCTCAGAGCTGGGAGATGATGCCGAACGAGCCAGCTTCCGTAGGAACCCCAGCAGGTGTAACACACATCGACAGTAGACTTGGGAAGCCCAACGTTCTTGTGCTCACCTACTGATGCCCACGTAGAAGGGACAGAAGCTATGGAGCCAAAAAGCTGAGCCCAGGTGGCCAAGAAGCATGAGAGGGGGCTGAGAGTAGAGGCTACCCGCATAGAAGTGACAAAACACAGCCTAAGGGAGGGCTTCTGCGGCCTGCGTGCCGTCAGAATGATGCTCAGTCAGGAGCTCCAGGGCTCTCAGGACTCTGGGAGGCTGTGCGTCCTTGTGTCTTGAGTATCCTGTGTCCAGTGTCTCCTGAACCGCATGGAAGGAGATGTGTCACTGAGCTGTAGAATGAGTTTACACGAAAGAGCTGCAGGATCCTTGAAGGCAAAGAGCCAACTCCGAGAGGCTGTGAATGGGCCGTGTAGATCTGAGAGAGTCCCTCAATGTGAGTCATGCTGGTGACGGTGGGATCTGGGTGAGAGACAGCAGGAAAGGATACTAGGTAAAAACTCAAAGCCTGAAATCACAGCCAAGTTACGGAAGGAAACTCCTCATGTGGTGGCTCTCCGAGGGCCGGGTCTGAAGGGCCTGGCTGAGAGGAAGAAGGCAGCCTGTGTCCAGCTCTGGGGCCCGCTCCGAGCACCCTGAGACCTCAGCAGAGAATGGGCCAGCACTGTCTTCATGGAGCATGCTCTACCGAAGAAGAGGCTTGAACGCAGGAAGGAAGCCAACCCAAAGAGCAGGTGTCCTGCGCCATGGGGAAGCAAATGTGTAGGACTTGTTTCCTGAATGCCTAGTTAGCACCTACTGTGTGCATGACATGCATTTGCTTCTGAGCTTATGGACAGATGTTAGCCAAGTCCAGCCCCTGCTTTGAGGCGCACGAATGGAGAGGTGTGTTGCCAGCTAATTGCATCACCATGTGGCCAGAGGTACAAGCAACGTGCTTGCCTTCCAAGAGTCCAGAGGAGAGGCTCACAAGGGGTGATGCTGCTGCTATGATCCTGGACCCTGAGATTCGAAGAGATGTGGAAGTCTCATTCCTGGATGGGTACAACATGGTCCAGAAACAAGAGATGGCAGAGGTCTCCCTACCAGCACCGTTGGTATTGTGCCTGGACTGATCTCCTCTGAAAGTGGCTCTGAAGCAGAACATGAGCTCGGGCACAAGTGCAGCTTTGAGCTGATGTTCTGTGGTGGTAGAATGAATCCATAACTTGTGGGTCTTGAAGATTATGCTTCTGACTAAGAACGATCAGAACCAAGGCATTCATTCAACGAAACCCCAGTGGTCACCTTGCATATTCATTGTTCCTCCAGGGCTGAACCCATGTGTCCTCTCTCTCATCACCCTTGTTCCATGGACACTTCTCCAAAACTCACCAGAATAAGTCTACTTCTGGAAGCTCTGGGATTCCTCATCAAAGACTATGCTGGGGCTCTGTCCTTGTCTCCTAGACCCCTATTACCATGCCATTTCCTGAACGATTGACTTCTCCTAGTCAGCACCTACATCTTACCGAGGTGCTGTCCTTAGATGGCCAGAACCCACTTCCTACAACTTGGTAAACCAGAAGGTCAACAGTTTTAGTCTGCTTGCCTCCACAATCAACATCTTGGTACCAGCAACCAGGAAATCAAAGGATGAATTGCATTGGGAAAGTCTGCTGTTAGAGACCACTCCAGAGTACTGAAGAACAATTAAGTCAGTCTGGACACTAAGGTACGCCTGATCCAGGCCATGGTCTTCACAATTATTTACTATGCATCAGAAAGTTGGAAATTGACTAAGGATGATAGAAAACGAATTGATGCCTTTGAACTGTGGGACTGGAGAAGAATATTGAATATATCATGGACTGCTAAAAGAACAAATAGGCTTGTTTTGGAAAGAGTGAAACCAGGTGGCTTCTTGGAGGCAAAGAGTTTGAAGCTCTGTCTCACATACTTTTGGGCATGTTGAAAGAGAGGACCAGTCCTTGGAGAGGGCCATCATGCTTGGGAGGGTGGAGGGACAGAGCAAAAGAGGAAGACCCTCTATGAGATGGATTGATTTAGTGAGTGGGGTAATAGGGGTAGGTGTGTCAAAGACAATGAGTTTGGCACAGGATAGAGCAGGGTTCAGAGCCATTGTGCATAGGATCTCTGTAAGTCACAAGTGTCTCGACGGCACATAACAACAACAACAACACTTCAGCTAACCTTGAGGCAATGGTGATGATTTGTTCATTTTTAGCTGCCATAAAGTTGGCTCTAACTCATGTAGAGACAATGTGTAACATAACTAAACGCTATTGGGTCTTGCACTGCCTTCATGAGGATACTAGAGTCCGTGGTTCCAGCCACTGTGTGTGTCAAGTGTCTCCTGTGCCAGGGGCCTCATCTTCCAGCACTACATGGGACAATATTCCACTGTGGTTCGTGATCTTTTCACTGACTAAGTTTGGATGTAGAGCACCAGATCTTCTATCACTGTACCAGACAGCATCCCTTCTGTGATTCATAGAGTTTTCAGTGACTAACTTTCAGAAGACATCTCCAGGCCTTTCTTCCTAGTCTGTCTTAGTCTGAAAGCCCCATAGAAACACATGAGTGACCCTTGGGGTATTGGAAGTACTGGTGGCCAGCTTTCCATGATCACAGCAAACCCATGAGCCACCACAGTGTGACACATGTAGCATGGCTCACTGTGACAGATGGTGACTGGGGACAGGTGCGGAGGCCTAGACATGGCGTTCCTTTCCTGCAGCAGGGATCATTCTGAAGCCTATGTTGGACAGTGTTCAAGGTCCTTGAGCCTCCGTAGGGCACTGTGGAAACTGAACTGATTTCTCCCTCTCCCCCGACTGCCGTCACCATGTACATCTAGACCCTCTCCCTCACTCTGTTATCTGAAGCTCCCACCCCTTGCACATGTATCTCTGGCCCAAATTCTGCCTGTAGGAGACCTGTTGTTGTTGTTATGTGCCGTCAAGTCGTTTGCGACTCATAGTGACCCTATGCACAACAGCCCTAAACCCTGCTCTATCCTGCGCCAACCGCACTGCCTCTGACACACCCATCCCTATTACCCCAGTCACCGAATCAATCCATCTCATAGAGGGTCTTCCCCTCCTGTGCTGTCCCTCCACCCTCCCAAGCATGATGTCCCTCTCCAAGGACCTCTCCCTCCCTACAACATGTCCAAAGTATGTCAGACGAAGCCCCAGAATCCTTGCCTCCAAGGACTAGCTTGGTTTAATCCTCTCCAAGAGGAATCTGTTTGTTTTCTTGGCAGTCCATGGTACATTCAGTACCCGTTTCCAGCACCACAGCTCAAAGGCATCAACTCTCCTTCTGTCCTCCCTAGTCATTGTCCAACTCTCTGATGCATAACAAGCGATTGCAAAGACCATGCCCTGTATCAGGCGCACCTTAGTCTCCAGAGAGACACTGTTGCTCCTGAGTACTTTACAGAGGTCCCTAACAGCAGACTTTCCCATCGCAATAGGCTTTTTGATTTCCTGACTGCTGGTGCCAAGAGTGTTGACTGTGGAGCCGAGCAAACTGAAGCTGTGAACAATCTCAATCTCTTCGCCATCCATCCTGACGCTGCCAATTGGTCCAGTGGTGAGAATCTTTGTCTTCTTGACATTGAGCCTCAGTCCATACTGAAGGCTGCAGTCCTTGACCCTTCGCAGCAAGTGCATGAGGTCTTCCTCAGTTTCAGCAAGCATGGTGGTGTCATCTGCATAACGCAGATTGTTAATAGATCTTCCACCAATCCTGATGCCACAGTTCTCCTCATAGAGCCCAGCTTCTCAGATAATCTGCTCTGCATACATGTTGAAAAGGTATGGAGACAGGGTGGGAGCACAAAAATTCCTTCTGATGTTCACCGGTGTTTTACTCTTTCCTTACAGATAGAGCTAGTCAAAAGCAGAGGCAGCACTGGGACTGATCCTTCCCACAGGAAGTAGGCTTTCTGCTTGTCAGGCTCCTGTCGACACCCAGACTGTTGGGGAATGTTGGGGAGGAGGGAGGGCCTCTGGCGAGGACAGATCGCCTGGCTCCAGATAAGTGCAAGCCCCCCAAAGGCCTTCAATACCGGGTAGAGAAAGCTCCCCTGTGTTTGGCCGGACAGTTGAGAAAGCTCACCACCTGGAAAGATGGCTGTGTGTCTGTTGAGCTGGAAGTAGTCTGCACGAGGCTGAGGTTCTCCTATCCAATCTACATGCCCCATGTCTGCAAGCCCACCCTATCCTGTCTTCCTCTTTACTCCCTCGTATGTAAGTGCACTGCAGCCCCCCCCAAAAATTGAGCGGGATTGACTCTCTGGACAGCTCCCACAGTGGTGGGTCTCCGTCGTGCCTACCCCCATCAGGGTGTCATTGTTCATTGCCAGCGAATGGACAGCAACACCAGACAAAGGACGTCCACTGCCACTTTTCTGTCCCAAACTTAGCCAGCTTGAGCTTAACTCCTAAGGTCAAACCCCAGCCATTCTGAGACAGGAACAGTTGACCGAGCTCACAGGTTGGTGAGGACTGAGCGACTTGGTGTGTCCAACAAGGGGTGCTCTTTGCAATGGGCGGCAGTGGACACCCTCTCCTCATAGCTTCTGGTCCTATTTGAATAGAGCCAGCATGCAGTGGACATCCTCCGCTGGTAACATTCATGCTTCATTTACTATTACTGTTGTTACTACCTGTCAATGAGTTAGCCACCAACCGATGGCACCCCACACAAAACAGAATGCTATTCGGTCCTGTCAATTCTTTCTGGTACAGTGACTCTCTGTTTCCCCTCCATCTTCTTTTGATGCTTTCTGGGTCATTCAGTATATTGCCCATAGCATCTTTCAATCTGTGACTTGAGTCTTGAATTTGTTTTTCAGTTCTCTTAGCCTGAGAAATGCAGAACAAACTCTTCTCTTTTTATTCTCCAATTCCAGCTCTCGGCACATCCCATTATAATACTTGGCTTTGCTTTGAAATCTTCTGTTCAGATCTTTAACTTTGGCATGCTCTTGTTTTGTTTTGGCTTCTCAGCACTCCAGTGCAAACTTTAGAGTATCTTCAGACACTCATTTCAATTTTTCCTTTCTCCTATGTTTTTAAATAACCTCTTACTCTCTTAATGGATTATATGCTTGATATCATTTCAGAACTCATCTGGTCTTCAATCATGTGTCCAATTCCGCAAACCAGTTCTTAAGATGATCTTGAAATTCAGATGTCAGTTTGAGGAGTAAGGTGCACCTGATTCAGGCCATGGTCTTTCCAATCACTTGCTATGCTTCTGAGAGCTGGACAATGAATAGAGATGATAGAAGAATTAATGCCTTTGAGTTGTGGTGTTGGAGAAGAGCACTGAACATCCTATGGACGGCCAGGAGAACAAACAGCTATATCTTGGAGAGGGTGAAGCCGTGGTGCTCTTTGGAGGCAAGAATGATGAGGCTTTTCCTCACATGCTTTGGGCATGTTTCCAGGAGGTGCTATTCCTTAGAGAGGGACATGATGCTGGGAAGGGTGGAGGGTCAGTGAAGGAGAGGAAGACCCTCAGCTGGGTGGACTGACACGGTGACTGCTGCAATGTGCTCTTGTGTGTTGGGAAGTGTGAGGATGGAACAGGGTTCAGATCTTTTGTTCATAGGGTCACTATGAGTCGTATTCAACCTGACGGCACCAAACAACAACACTTAGCCCCATACTTGACCCTGATCAGCTGCACACTGGACAACGTGACATTTTAAACCACAAATGTTCACGGAAGTGGAGCACCAACTCTCTCTTCTTAGCCTGTCTTGATCTGGAAGATGTGCTGAAAGTTTGTACAGTTTCACAGCAAGGCAATTCAGAGTCTCTGATGACAAATGGTGATGGTTCATCAGCTGAATCTGCTGGAGGTGAACCTGACTCTCTCACGTGGAAAGCAAGCTTTGTTCCCTGGACCCATCAATGCCTCTTTGCTTGCGTAATTCTATAAAGCCACTATTGAAGCCCTGCTGGGTGCCTCCTTTGATTTTAGCCTTGTGAAAATGGTACCTCATCTGAGGTTGTGATGTAGCTCATGGATTTCCCTCAGGCTGTAAATGAGGGGCTCGAGGCACAGAGAGCTTCCCTAACTGGCTGGAGGTGGCATAGCTGAGTATCCGCCAAACCCAGGCACGTCTCCATGGCCCAAGCTTGCAGATGCCTTAGTCTACAATCTCTCAACACCCAGAGAACTGGAACCCAGGTTTAATAGTGAAGAGACACGGGCCACAGACTAGTAACCATGGAACTGGACCACAGCTTTAATAATAAAGATGCAAGACATCATGAAACTCCACGCAAAATTATCAAGACATGCAGGAAAAAGACTGATACGCAGGAGATGGTTCCCCCATGTTTGACAATGAGCATGCCTGGGGAACAGACAGAAACAGGAGGATACACCCCGTGGTTGGTGACAAAGGTGCATTCTTTACAGCCCAGTGACCAAGAGATGGAACTCTAGGGTCAATGGTGAGGACGCACTATAGGGACAGTGCTCCACTCTTAATGATGAAGGAGTTACGTACATGGGACGCTGGAAATTCTGCTATTTCTATTTTTCTTACCTTCTTTAAAATTGGTTTGCTTACAAAGTTTATATACATTGTGTTTCACAGTATTCCTCATTCATATTGTGTCTCATCCAATCATTCTCATGCATTATGTTTTATAAAATTAATCGCCATTGGACCCTGCTCATCATTAACCCTGTCTTTTCACTCAGATCCTCACCTTTCTGCTCCCACCCCTCCCCTCCTTGAGTCTCCCATACATGTTTTCCTAGTTATCCTTCTATTTTTAGAATAAAGGTCCCATGCAGTATTTGTCCTTATAATATTGAGTTACTTCACTCAGCATAATGCTCTCCAGTCTCTTCCAAGTTATGTAGCATTTTTTTTAAATCATTGATCCTGAGTGCTGCATAGTATTCCATTGTGTGAATGTACCACAATATCCCAATCCATTCAGTTTTGGTTGGACCAACAGTTCGGGCTGTTTCCATGTTCTTGTGATACCGAATAACACTGCTCTAAATATTGGTGTACAAATCTCTGTGTCTCAGTCCTAATTTCCTTGGAGTATATTCCAAGCAGTGGAATATCTGGGTCACATGGAGTTTCTATATTCAACTTTTTAGGAAGCACCAAACTGTCTTCCAGAGTGGTTGTAGCATTTTACAATCCCACCAACCATAGGTGAGCGTTCTCACCTCTCCACATCTTCCCCAACATTTATGCTTGTAGACCTGCTAAATTTTACCACTTCAATGCGTGTGAGATGGTATCTCATTGTGGTTTTGATTTGCATCTCTCTAATTGGCAGTGATTTTGAGCAATTCTTCATGTGTCTGATGGACATCTGAAGATCTTCGTCTGTGAAAAGTCCTTCCATGATTTTTGCCCTTTTTGTACTTGAGTTATTAGTCTTTTTCTTCCAGAGGCTCGGAAGTATTCTGTAAACTTATTAGGAGACAGTATTGCCAAATGTTTTTCCCAGTTGGTAGGTTTTCTTTTACTCTGTTGGGAAAAGTTTTGATGAGCACAGAAATTTAAAAAGGAAAGTCCTATTCATCCATTTTTTTTTCATTTATTCAAGATTTTATTTTTAAGATGAAATGACTGGGACAAGTTAGATGTACATTTTTTTACTTGTT
>NW_006399814.1:3732865-3753714 GCF_000299155.1 Elephantulus edwardii | reverse complement strand
AGTTTTGATGAGCACAGAAATTTAAAAAGGAAAGTTCTATTCATCCATTTTATCCTCTCCAGATTATGCATTTCTGCCTGCATTTGGCAGCCTCTTTATACCATAGACTAGGCCTTCTAAGTTTGGTCCCATTTTGTCTCTTATGAACTTCATGGTTTGGGGATTTGCTTTGAGGTCTCTGATCCACCTTGAGGTGATTTTTGTGTCTGGTGTGAGATGTGGATCCTGTTTCAGCTTTTTGTAGGTAGCAGTAGAGTTTTGCCAGCATCCTTTGTTGAAGAGGTTGACATTTCCCCATTTGATAGGTTTTATTTCCTTGTTGAATATCAGTTGACCATAGATAGAGAGATCCATTTCCGGGTTCTTAATTCTCTTCCATTGGTCAGTGTATGTACCTGTCATTGTACCAGTATCATGTTGCTTTGGTTATTACCATCTATGTAGCTGATTTTGAGGTAGGGAGTGCTATGCTTCCCACTTTGTTTTTGCTTTTCAGAAGTGCTTTGTTTATTTGTGATCTCTTTCCCCTACAAATAAACTTGACAATGTCCCTTTCAATCACCTTGAAAAATGAATTTGGTATTTGTACTGGGATTGGGTTGAACATATAGATTGTTTTTGGTACGATTGACATTGTCACAATATTGAGTCTTCCTATTCATGAACAGGGAATATTTTCCCCCAATTTCTTTAGGTCTTTTAATTCTTCTATTTATTGAGAAGACATTTCTACCAGAGTATTTTTAGGCCGTCTGGCATGATGGTACACTGACATCACAAATGTATTAGACGCAGCCCTACTTACCAAAAATATCGCTAGTGTCCATATTGTCTCTTGCTCTCAAGTGAAGGAGCTGTCAGGCACAACAGGACTGCAGCTCCGGTCAGCCTGGCGGAGCACCGAGGACACAGGCCTGGCGGAGCACTGGGGACACAGACCTGGCTTGGGTCTTGGTGTGTCCAGACAGCTTGGCTGGTGCAAATGACAGTGCTGTTTTCTGAGCTGTGTTTGGACAGACGATGGCAGGGAGCTGGGGCTCAACCTTAAGACTTTTAGTACCCAGGAGGGGGGTTCCAACATAGGAGAGAGGATTAAACCAACAGGGATGTAGAGTAAAGACGGGGAGGAGTCAGGGGTGAGAAAAAAAGAATAATTTCTCAGCTTTCCTGAAACAAAATGAGAGAGATGGTGCTGTGTATAGACACCTTCAAGTTGATAGTAACCTATAGTGGCCTTATACAAACAACAGATCTGAACTTTTCCCTATCTTGTGCCAACCTCATGATATCCAGTAGGCTGATATGAGAAAATGGGCTCCATCAAGACAAAAACCAACTCATAGCTGACCCTCCAGCAGGTTTTCAGAAGCAATAAAGCATGTGGGACCTGCAGATAGGAAATGAAACAATGATTAGCATTAGGGAAATCTGCTGTCAGGGACTTCTTCAGAGGGCTAAAGAGCAATGCTATCAGTCTAGAGACTAAGGGACACCGGATCCAGGTCATGATTTTCATAATTACTTGCTATGCATCAGAGAGCTGGGCAATGACTAAGAATGACAGAAGAAGGATTAATGCCTTTGAGTTGTGGTGCTGGAGAAGAATCCTGAAGGGTCATGGACTAACAAGAGAACAAAAAGATTTATCATGGAGATACAATGAAACCAAGTTTCTCCTTGGAGGCTAGGATTTTGAAGCTCTGTCTCACAAACTTTGGGCACAAGGCCAAGAGCAAACAGTTCTTGGTGAAGGACACCATGCTTGAAAGTGTGAAGGGGCAACACAGAAGAGGAAGACCTCAGATGAGATGGATTGATACAGTAACTGGGGCAATGGGGGCTGGTGTGTCAGAGTAAGTGAGACTGACTGAGCACAGGGCAAGCTTCAGAGCTGCTGTACACAGGGTTGCTATGAGTTGCAGACCACTTGATGGCACATAACAACAACAGCTAGCCGAGATCGGCTGCATAGCCACCAGCTGAAATGAGGGGAAGGAAAGAAAATGATTACTGCTCTTCTAAGTTGTGGCTATGTCACCTCTGACTTGTGTGTCACCCTCGTGTGCGGAGACACAGTATCCTTGGCTGGAATCTTCATGGAGACAGGTGCACGCTGCTCTCCTTCAGGTATGCTGGGAGGGGAGGGGCGTGAATCACCAAGCCTCAAGCTAGTAATTGAGTGCTTAACTGTTTGCACTAAAAAAGAATGCCCATTTTTATTGTATTGGCTATTGTTGTAGACTGAGGGTAATGTATCTTAATTAGTAATAATAATGAGAGAGAACACCAAGAATGTATAAGTTAAAAGAGGGCAAGCAGGAGGAAAACAGTTCTCAAACGACTGAAGCACCGATCTCAGCTTCCCTGGGCCTTTACTGAAAATTACCAGGGAGCAAATCACAAAGAGAATTCTATGCAAATGAAGCCAAGCTCTTTCTGTTGAAAACCTTGTGCTTGACTCAGGAGGGAGGCCTTAGCAAACACAATACAAGAATCACATAAATGCCTAAGGTTTGCCTTGTGACCACCCCTGTAAACATTTAAGGTTTGTCTTAGTGCTTCAGGGTGAATTCCAGCTTGTATCCCCACCTCCCTCATATCCTGATATAGTGTTTGGTGTATTACAAATATTTAGTATGAAGTCTGGCTTCCCACAGACTATACAAAGGCCTCTGACAGTGTGGATCATGACAGGTTATGGCTAACATTGAGAAGCATGGGAATCCCAGAGCACTTAACTGTGCTCACAACAAGCTTATACCTAGACCAAGAGGCTCTTGTGTGAACAGGGTAAGGGAATAATATCGCCACTGTTGATGTGCCATAGAGTCAGAACCAACATATAGCTGACCCTCCAGCAGGTTTTCAGGAGAAGATTGCCTATCATTCTCCTGTGGAGCAGCTGGTGGCCTTGAATTGCGTGTCATCACGATTGTAGCACAGCTTCTCGGCAATGGGCTACCAGAGCTCCCTAAAGGAACACCACATGGTTTAACATTAAGAAGGGAGTGCACTAGGGTTGTATTCTCTCTCCACAGCTATTCAATCTATGTGCTGAGCGAATTCTTTGAGAAGCTGGACTCAAGAGGGATATGGCATCAGGAGTGGAGGAAGACTGAATAACCTGTGTTATGCAGATGGCACAACCTTGCTTGCTGAAAGTGAGGAGGACTTGAGTCACTTTTTGCACAATATGTTGCTGTCAATATGGATTGCATCTCAATGTCAAGAAAACACAGATTCTTATAATTGAACCGACCGGCAACATCATGATGGATGGAGTCAAGACTGAAACTGTCAACAACTACCTTTTACTTGGATCCACGATCAGCACCCTTGGTACCAGGAAATGAGGACACACATCGCACTGGGAAGGTCTGCATTCAGGAACCTCTGCAAATTATTGAGGAGTAACAATGTCAGTTTGAGAACAAAGTTGTGTCTGATTCAAGCCATGGTATTTCCAATCACCTGCTATGCATCTGAGATCTGGACAATGAATAAGGATGACAGAAAAGGAAGTGATGCCTTTGAGCTGTGGTGTTGGAGAAGAACCCTGAACATTCCATGGAAGGCCAAATAAAACAAACAAATATGTCTTGGAGAAAGTGTAGCCAGAGTGCTCTTTGGAGGCAAATATAAGCTTTGCCTCACATAGTCTGGGCATGTTGCTCAGAGAGGCTATTCCTTAAAGATGGACATGGTGCTCAGAATGGCAGGCGGAGGGTCAGCGAATGAGAGGAAGATCCTCAAGCAGATGGAGTGACACGGTGACCGCTGTAATGGGCTCTAATGTGACAAGAGGTGCGAGGAGGGCACAGGAGAGGACGGGGGCAGATCTGTTGTTCATAGAGTCGCACTGAGTGTGGTTTATCCTTGACTTGAAGGCATCTAACAAGCACAATTTGTTTGCACGTTCAGGGTTTCCTAAGAAAACAGTACACCCAGTACACCACACCGCCCCCGGTAAGTTGTCATATGACCATCTTGGGCAATTGACTATAGAAAAGCCCAGAAAGGAATGCTAAGGAGTGAGGGTTTGGGTTGTTGTTTTTGTGTTGTGTGTTTTGTTTTTTTAAAAAAAAAAACAAAAACAAAAACAAAAAACCACCAAACAATTGTATGCCCCATCAGGCTGCCTTTCTGAGGGAAGCGAGAGAACAGCTATAAGACACACAGCCTGCTTCTCCCTCACAAGTATTAACACGTAATAGGATCACAAGTTCAGCAAGTTTGGAGGGCACTGGGTAAGCATAGGGTCGCTGTGAGTGGGAATTAAGTCTAAGACAATGGGTTACATCAGGCAAAGTACGCTGCTGCTTTCGTGAATATTTTTGCAACTATTAAATATTAATTTTGAGGCACACAAAAGCCTGAAAAATATCACTTTAAGAGGAAGTCAGCAGCCAACACCCCTCTGCAATGGAGCTATTTCATACGCGTGTGTCAGTCACAGAGCCTCGCTGTGGATTCAGGGAGCTGCACAGCTCATCTCAAGGCTGTGTGTCTCTGGCGGTTCGAGTCCACTCCACTTCTCTGGTGGAGTCACTGTGCGGGAGAAAGGTGGGAAAGCTCCTCTCATGTTGTTTACAGCCTCTGAAAGGCCAGTGGTCAGCGATGAGTTTGAGTTTGATGAATCATGTCAGGGCTAGGAAAAGTAGGGGTGGATGCAAAGGACTGGAGGTGAAACGAGGGGCAGAGGTGGCATGAGCAGTGTGAAGAGAAGCCTTGAGGGGTATCTTAGACTCCCAAGAAACCCCATAGTCCCTCCCTCGCTCCCTCCATATCGCTGACCTGGGCCTGAATCAGAGCTGACAGATGCCCCACAGAGTATCAGAGGCTCTAACTTGCAAGGGAGGAAATTGCCTTCTCTCACTCATGGGTTAGATTTGCTAGGGAGATTCAACCGTTAGGGTTAGGTAAGGCTCCCCAAAGGGCTGTGCCACCCAAACCCTAAGAATGTGCCTTTAAAGCCCAGACACTCACCCTCTTTTCCTGGCCTTGGTGGCTGGAGTTCCAGGTTGGCCCGGAAAGATGCAAGCAGAGGTTCTGGAGGAGGCCTCCTCGTGCAGGCAGCCCTGGGTGCTCCTTGGGCCCCAAGGGGCTCCTCACCTGGTCACCCTGTGTGGGGCCCTCCACGGCCACTTTCTTTTTTCACTAGACACCAGCCTGCAGACACTGGACAGAGCCTACCTTGTTCCTATACATCCTCATTAGTTCCACTCCCAGGCTAAAGCTTCAACAGGTGTTTGGGAGACACAGTTCCATCTTTTGTAGAGGTGAGGCAGCCCGGGGCACACCTAGCCCACAGGTTACATTCCTGGGTCCTGGGTGAGAAATCCACCTGGGGAGCTCTTCCTGTCCAATAGCCCCACCCTCAGCCCAGGCTGGTGTCCTCACCTCACCTCACCTCTCCCTGGTTGAGGGAGGGAGTCCTGTGCCCGCGTGTTGTATAGTTGTATGTGTTGACCAGCAGGACAGCGGGCAGGGGGTGGGGGGAGCTAGCACTACTTTGGCGATGAGAGAACTTGTCCTCTTTCCACACGCTGCCCTCTGAAAGGCCACAAAGCATCAGGAACACCTTATTCCACGAGGTGGGACAGAGGCCTCCTGGTCTCCTGACTCAGCCCCGTCTCAGAGTTCTAGAGAGTGAAGATGACAGTGGCGCCTGGTGCCCTAACACACAGCATCATTAAGAAGCCCATGGGTTTGACTCCTAAGCTCCCACCTGAAACTGGGCTCTGGTCCCAGCAGGACTGTTCCCAAGCATCCAGGTGGACTGCATGAGCTGGACCCCAAAAGGACAGGCGGCCTCCGAGAGCAGGGCCAGGTGTTGACCCGATGGGGCTGACATTGAGGCCAGCCTTGACTCTGCACAAGGTCCCCCCAGTGAGGCCCCCAGCAGCCTGGCTGCTGCTTTGACTGTGAGCCTGTCTTGAATCAGCCAGTGTAATCCTCACACAAAACCTCAAGAGCCAGGAAGGGACACAAGAGGTTCCCCACCAAGGTCAATGTCCTGAAGCGTCATCATCTATAAGAACCTGGTGAACTTGTTAACAATGAAAAGGTGTTTTGTGACTGTCTGCTGTGGGCTGAACCCGTTAGATGGTGCCAAGTCACCCAGGACTGCTGTGACCAAAAGCTACCAGGTGTACGTGTGTTCAGGGGGGTGGGGTGCTTTACAGTGTGTCGCCCCAGTTCAGCTGGTTGGCAGTTCAGGTGTGGGCTTTCTCATCACCATTGGGCAGGGTCCTTTCTTGTCTCCTCCTATTTCTGCAGCCCTGGGCTTACTTGACCAGGAGACGGAGCTTCACCTGCCCTCTTCTCAGTGTGTGATCCTGTGTCTATGTTGTTCTCTTTTCTAAAACTCAGAAGGGATTAGGACTGGAACCCACCCTGTTGTTATATCATGTTGAGTGGACTGTGACTCACAGTTACCCTAGGGACAACAGCTGTGCACCCTGCCCTATCCAGAGCCAGCCGCAATGTTTCTCACACAGCTGCCTCCACTGTCGTAATTACCCTGTCAATCCATCTCATCCAGGGTCTTTACCTTGCACATGTGTGGCTTGCATTGCTGTTGCTACTGCCGGCTTACAATGATCCTCCACCGTTCCAAGCATGATATACTTCACCAAGGACTGGTCCCTCCTGGCCGAATGCCCAGAGCTTCAAAATCTTTGCCTCCAAGAAGCAACTTGATTTCACCCTCTCTAGGGTAGACCTGTCTGCTCTCTTGAAGGTCCATAGTATTTTTAATACTCTTTTCCAGCATCACAACTCAAGGGCATTGCCTCTTTTTCTGTCATCCTTAGTCATTGTCCAGCTCTCAAATGCATAGTAAGCGATTGTGAAGACCATAGCCTGGATTAGGCACACCTTAGTCTCTAAACTGATATCATTGCTCTCTAGTACTCTGGTGAAGTCCTTGACAGCACATTTTCTTAGAGCAATTCATCTTTTAATTTCCTAACTGCTGATGCTGACACAGTTGATTACTATGAAAGTTTGTATGAAGTTTATCTTCCAATATGACTTTTCCAGCCATTAGTTAGCTGCTCTTATGTAGATGGGTAGGAATATGAGAATGTGGCCTGTTAGCTTATCCAGGAGGAATTGATTATCTACCATTCCACAAGGGGATTGGCCAGTCTCAACAATGAATGGAGTAGCTTTAGCCAGAAGACTCAAGAGCTTGCCCTGCCAGAAGAGGAAAGAGACTCCTCCCAACCCGGTGAAATGTCGGACATGCTTCTAGAGACGTGACGTGAGATGAGGTGAGAAGTTCTTGACTGTTTTCTGTTTTCAATCTGGCTAACGTGTGGTTTAATATGGTTGTGTGTGGGCTGTGAACTGTTAGATCAGATTTTTGACCCAGCAAAGCAGTGGGTTTGGTGTTGAGATGATTAGGAGGAGGCATGGGAATGTTGGGGACATGCCTGACCTTATGGGAACTGGCTTCGTGTTATTGATGCTATGGATGGAATGATTCCCCCCGTGAAGTTGAAAGAGGTCAGATGTGGCCCTCCTCATGTGGCCCTTGCTTTTAGACAGCCTGGGACCCTCCCTGCTTGAGAACAATGTCGTCATTTTCCCTGACAACATCGACAAAGAAAAGGCTCCAAACGGTTCACTATCACAGCTATTGAGACTACAACTGAGTATATCTTTTATTACGGACCCAATCCAATGCATTAAAATTAGTTACTGATAATAAATCTTAGGGAAACAAATTGGAAATCAACAGCACAATTCCTGGGCTCCAGGTGGCCATGGGTTCCAAGGTCCAGCCAGGTGTCAAGTCCAGCTGCAGATAGTTGCCCTGGATTACTTCACTGAAGCACAGAGGTGGGTGGCAGGAGTGTAGATTTGGAAGCAACCCTTTTAATCCAAGAAGGAAATGTTTGGACAAAATTACAGGCAGTCACAAAGAGGATCCAGTTCCGAAAGAGAGCTCCTGAGGTGGTTTGCCTCATGGAGGCATGGCTGTTGTTGCTGTAGTTACAAGCGGACAAGTTCAGGTTTGACCCATAGCAACCCTGTACAACAATGCAGAACTGCCCTGTACAGTTTCCTAGGAGTTCTGGTGGCACAGTGCATTAAGTGCTGCCCTGCTAACCAAAGGTCAAAGGTCAGCAGTTGGTATGCACCTCAGGAGAAAGACCTGGTGTTCTGCTTCTCCTGAGCTGCAGAGCCCTGGAAACTGGATGGGAGGTCACTGTGCACTGGAGGGCATACCGCAGCAGCTGGCTAATGTGACTGGTTGAGTGGCTGGTTGGTTGATTGTTTAGATGGTTGATTGTTTAGATGGTTGATTGTTTAGTTGGTTGGTTGATTGTTTAGATGGTTGATTGTTTAGTTGGTTGGTTGATTGGTTGGTTGGTTGTTTGGTTGGTTGATTGGTTGGTTGATTGTTTAGTTGGCTGATTGATTGGTTGTTTAATTAGTTGATTTATTGGTTGTTTGGGTGTTCAGTTGCTTGGTTGGTTTGTTTGTTGGTTGTTGGTTGGTTGGTTGGTTGGTTAATTGGGTGGTTGGTTAGTTAATTGGATGGTTGGCTGGTTGGTTGGTTGGTTAATTGCATATTGGATGGATGGATGGATGGATGGATGTATGGATGGATGGTTGGATGGTTGTTTGGTTGATTGGGTAGCTGGCTAGTTGTTTTCAATTGTACAGAATAAATTGTCAGGTACTATTGTCCTTTGGCAGCCCTTTGGGACACTGTCATGCGGAATGAGGGCTTCAGTGTGGATGAAAGGCATTCACTACAGTTCACAGCAATGTGGCCCCTCAGGGCTGGACCTGCCATGAGCCTCCCCACAGCCAGCTCGGGCCCAGCCAAGCAATCGCTCCCAGGTCAGTCTGGACCTCTGATAACATCTTGGGAATCAGGGACTGCAGCCACACAAAACCGTCCACTGTGTTCTCAAACTGTTCCCAAAGTTACAGCGTTCTTTCTCATATTAATCAAAACCTGTCGTCCCGAAACTTCCATCTGTCACTGTGTCTCCTTCACCATCAGTCAGTCACATAGAACAAATCTGTTCCCAGCCTCCAGGGCAGGCGACAGATCCTTGGGCGTTTGAAAATAGCTCTCACTGCGAGCTGCCATTCTGAGTCCCTTAACCTAGACAGAAAGGGGAGAGCCACCGGTTGATGGGCACCTACTCTTCGCTGAGTGTTATTTCCAGTTAGAGCCGAGCCGAGCGGAGAGGTGAGCGGTCAGGTGAACACATGTACTTGATGTGTTCAGGGAGGAGGAGGTGCTGCGTGCTGTCTTCGGTGTACCTCTCAAGGTCACCTGCTTATAGTGCTGGCCTAGGTAGCTTCATGCCCCAGACTCGTCACCATCACTCGGGGGTGGTCGCTTCCTGTCATCAGCTGCCTCTGCACAGACACCATTGACATGGAGTTGACTGAATCCTGGAGATTCTGTGAGCAGCTCACAGGGTCTTCTGTGACTGTGTTTTCCTAAATTCGATCCTCAGGTCTTTCTCCTGAGGCACTTGTGGACAGACCTGAGCCTACAGCCTTTGAATGAGCATTCTATCACATTAGCGTCCAGTGACTCCTGCCCCACCTCACCCCGTCACAAGAAGGGGTGGCTTTCTTCATTGCTGTTGTATCAAGTGCGTACGTTCAGCTTAACTAGCAGAGTGCCAGCCCAACAATGCCTTCAACAAACAGGTTGCTCAGGAGCCTGGGGTGGAGAGTAGAGCACTGGTTAAAGCTGTCCCCAGAACCCAAGTTCTGTGTCTCTATCCCTCTCTGCATTTGTGCGTGTCCCCAGTGTGTGCCTTCTGCAGGTCCTTTCCGGAAGCACAGCCTCCTGGTAGAGGAGGTGGGAAGCGCTCTTCCCGAAGGTACTGGATTGTTCTTTTCCACAAGGGCCTCTCAGCCAGAACAGGGCACTTGGCCCTGAAGACCACTGACTGGCCATGGGCCATGTGGGCTGGGCGTAGTCAGTCAAGCTTGCTTCCTCTCTCCTCCCTGGACCCTCTTCTGCAGGATCCACCTCCGTCACAGCCACCTGCAGGCCAGGAGCCAGTCAGCAGGAGGCCAGAAGGGACATCCACCTGACCTGTAAGTACCTATGGGATGTGACCCTCAGACAGGAAGTACACTGAGGTGCAGATGCTAAAACATCTCCTTTGGAAGCATTTTCCTCAAAGATGCATCAGTGATTTCAGCCTGGCTGCAGCGACTTGATACTGGGTTTCGGACATTACCAGCCAATGAGGTTTGGTGAGACCCGCAGCAGGGAAGAGGCTGCAAAATGTTCAATGAATATGTTGTTGTTGTTGTTACGTGCCGTCGAGTCACCTGTGACTCATAGTGACCCTATGTACAACAGCTCTAAACCCTGCTCTATGCTGTGCCAATCTTATTGTCTCTGACACACCTGCCCCCATTACCGAAGTCACTGAGTCAATCTATCTCATTGAGGGTCTTCCTCTCCTGCACTGTCCCTCTACCCTCCCAAGCATGACGTCCCTCTCCAAGGACTGATCCCACCCAGCAACATGCCCAAATTATGTAAGACAGAGCTTCAGAATCCTTGCCTCCAAGGGCAGCCTGGCTCCACCCTCTCCAGGATGCACTTGTTAGTTCTCCTAACAGTCCACGGTATGCTCAATACTCTTCTCCTGCACTAAAGCTCATTACTTTCTATCATCACTAGTCATTGTGCAGCTCTCTGATGAATAACAAGTAATTGCAAAGACCATGGCCTGTATCAGGTGTACCTTAGTCTCCAGACTGATGTCGTTTTTCTTCAGTACTTTGGAGAGGTCTCTAACAGCAGATTTTCCCAATGAAATTTATCTTGTAATTTCCTGGCTGCTGGTACCAAGAGTGTTGATTATAGAGTCAAGCAAATTGAAGCTGTCAACAATCTCAATCTCTTCATACAGTTTTGGAAAATTGAGAGAACAGAGAGGAAAATAGAATGATCAAGAAATAGATGGGTAAGGGAGATTCATGGAAAGAGGGAGCAAAGAAGGAATGTTGATATGGATAAATGGATGGATGAAAGGATAGATAGATGAAAAGGGATGGATGGATGGATGGATGGATGGATGGATGGATGGATGGATAAATAGATTAGTGAATCAGTGGGTGGATGGAGAGATAGGTGTATGGATGAGTGGTCGGTTGGAGCAAGGAATGAAGGAATGAATGGATGGATGGATGGATGGATCAATGGATGGATGGAGGGAGGGAGGAATGGAAGCATGGATGGATGGGTGGGTGGATGGATGGGTGGAAGGTTGGATGGGTGGGTAGGTGGGTGGATGGATGGATGTTGCGGTGAAGGGATGAACATGTAGAAAGAAAGATGGGGGAACATGGGTGAGTGGATGGATGGGTGAGCAGGTGGGTGGATAGATGTTGTTGTTGTTGTTGTTGTTGTTATGTGCCGTCGAGTCACCTGCGACTCATAGCGACCCTATGTACAACAGCCCTAAACTCCGCTCTGTCCTGTGCCAATCGCACTGTCTCTGACACCCCCATCCCAATTATCCCAGTCACTGAATCAATCCACCTCATAGAGGGCCTTCCTCTCCTGCACTGTCCCTCCACCCTCCCAAGCATGATGTCCCTCTCCAAGGACCGGTCTCTCCTCACTACATGTCCGAAGTAAGTTAGACGGAGCCTCAGAATCCTTGCCTCCAAGGAGCCACCCGGTTTAACCCTCTCCAGGACAAATCTATTTGTTTTCCTAGCAGTCCATGGTATTCTCAGTACTCTTCTCCAGCACCACAGCTCAAAGGCATCAGTTCTCCTTCTATCCTCCTTGGTCATTGTCCAACTCTCTGATGCATAACAGGTGATTGCGAAGACTATGGCCTGTATCAGACGCACCTTAGTCTCCAGAGAGACACCACTGCTCTTCAGCACTTTGGAGAGGTCCCTAACAGCAGACTTTCCCATGGCAATGCGCCTTTTAATTTCCTGGCTGCTGGTGCCAAGACTGTTGACTATGGAGCCAAGCAAACTAAAGCTGTGTACAATCTCAATCTCTTCACCATCCATCCTGATGCTGTCGATTGGTCCAGTGGTGAGAATCTTTGTCTTCTTGACATTGAGCCTCAATCCATTTTGCAGGCTGCAGTCCTTGACACTCTGCAGCAGGTGCTTCAGGTCCTCCTCAGTTTCAGCAAGCAGGGTTGTGTCATCCGCATAACGCAGATTGTTGATAAATCGTCCACCAATCTTGACCCCACATTTCTCCTCATAGAGCCCAGCCTCCCGGATAATCTGTTCTGCATAGTTTGAAGAGGTATGGAGATAGGATGCATCCCTGGCGTACGCCCTTCCCAATTTTGAACCATGCAGTGTTCCCTTGCTCTGTTCTGACGACTGCCTCCTGGTCCAAGTATAAGTTTCGCATTAGAACGATAATAGATAGGGTGGATAGATAGATAGGGTGGATAGATAGATAGATAAATAGAGGAGTAGAAGGACAAAAACCTGTATGGTCAGATAATAGAAGCAAGCAGCTCAGGTGAGTACTTGTTTTCAAAGACTTCCTCAGTTCCGACTGGGTCTGCCTTGGTTGGGGACTGTCCAGGAGGACGCTGAGTGCTTGCTGTCTGGGTGACAGAGCTGAAAAAAGGTGCAGTTCTCAGAAGAGGGGGGGTGGCTGCCCCCACTCTCGTGCTGAGATGCATAGATGGAAAGGCACCTCTCTGGAGTGAACTCCATTTCTTTGGCTCACCTGACATGCTTTCTGCTCTTGGTCTTGTGTTCATGGGAGAGTCACAGGGCAGCCACTCAGTTAATTTGCCCTAAAGCTCTCCCCCCTCCCCACACATATACATAGTGAGTTTGCTTCTTAGTGTCCTTGTCTGAGACCTGGGGCCTGGACTGGGAGTCAGGGGTGTTTCTTGGAAGGGGACTAGAGTGTGGAGGTGGATAGAGAACTTGGACCAGTCACACTCAGGCACATCCACCTGGGACTCCCCCAAAGCAGTTGTGGTTTTAATTCTAAGGCAGGGCTGAGAGTGAGGGCGAAACTTAGCAAGGCAGAGCTGGAGCTCGATTGTGCTGGGCACTGCGGCGCTGGGTAAGCAGTGGGCACTGTGCAGACCACTCGAAGCTGGAGGCTCTGCTGCAGCAGGTGCTGCAAGAGGCGGGTGGAGGCAGGGATTAGCTGAGATGCTGCAGGAAGAACCCTGCAGAGGGAAGCTCTGTGCACTTGGTGGAAGCAGGGCTGTGCCTGAGGGGAAGGGGCAGGTCGTTTGGGGAGGTGCTGGCTCTGCTTTTGTGTTTGGTGTTTGTGAGGAACAAACTTCCCAATGCAGCAGCCGATGATTTCTCTTCCTTCATCAAGAAACTGAGGTGGGTGCAGGGGTCTTTGCTCACTGCTTTGACAGGGGGGGAAAGTTTCCGTGATGTGACCAGGATGTAGGTGTGAGGAGCAGAGGGTCCCCACCGCCTTCCCCCAGGCCCACTCTGCACAAGGGCACAAGGGAGCAGTGTGGAGCTCTGGCCTGGGCCTGTCACCCAGCCCCTTGGAAGACCCCTCCTCAAGTGTGTGCTGAGGGAGCGGTAGGTCTAAGGCCTGAGAGGGGAGCGCCTTCCTAACCTGGGTCAGCCAGGTGTCCCCAGACTCCACCTTCCTCAGGATAATGGGGAGAGGACCCTAAGAGGGCTCGGCCAGGTGCATACAAGGTCTCAACATTCCCAGTATCTCCTGCAAAGAGGAAGGAGCCATCTCCACAACCCTAGGCAGGCAGGGCAGGGCCCACCACACAGCAGCAGATACAGAGCTACGTTCAGTGGTTCTCAAAAGTCTGCATCCCCGGGGCTGCACCCATGGTGCTCACTGAGATTCCCAGGCCCAGGAGTGTGGCCACAGGGAGCAGATCTATTTGTGGGCAATTTGGGCCTCTCCAGTGATTCTTTCTCCTCAGGTCTCAGGGAAGATCTGGAAAGTTCCAGGCTGCCTCAGGTGTGCTGAGGACAAGAGGAGTTTCAGAGGATCACGTTTGGGTAGCCAGGTGAGAGTCTGGCTTGGAGGGGTGGGAGAGGAAGTGGGTGAAAGCAGAAATGCAGGGGAGGCCCCACAACTGCTCACCAGCCCTGCCAGGAACAGCCTTCAGTCCCAGGGCGCCTCTGGGCAGTGGGCACACCCTGGGAAGGTTGTAGAGATTCCGCTTCTATTTGATGAAGCTCGAGTACACACACACACACACACACACACACACTGGCACATACACACACTACTAACAGTCACACACACGGCTGGTTAGTGACGGCTTAGGTTCACACACCCCAGCACCCTAACTATGCCCACTACAGACCACACCTTCTCACACTGTATGGACATTCCCAGGATATGGCGGACATGGGCCATGTATAACCTCAAAACTGACTTCTAAAAGCAGGGGTACAGAGGAGCAGCTTCTAAATCCCTGATCTGAGAGGGAGACGTCTCCTCCCAGCCCCTGGCCAGCGAGGTGGGAGAGCTGCCCGCTTCTGAAGCAGATGCCAACCGCCCCACCAAGGCCTGCCCGGAACACACGGCCGATGCCAAACAAATGCATGCTTGTATGCTTCAGTTAGGAGTTAGAATAAGAGGATAATATTTTATAAAAAAAAAATCCCAAAAAATATTACATTGGGAGCTATTTGCTGGCACAAAAATAGCGTGAAATGATACTGAAACATTAAATTAAAGGATCATCCAGAATTGTGGGAGGGAAGTAAATGAAACACACACACAGCTTTCATTTCTAGCTCCCGGAGCGATGTTGCTCTGGTGGCATGGTCCGTGGAGAATCATGCTGCTAATTCAACCACTCCTGTCCGGGTGTTCGAATCCACCCGTGGATCTACAAGGGAAAGACGGACAATCCCTCGTGCAGCGTCCAGTCATCGATAACTTTCCGAAGGGGCAGCTATGAGCTGGTCCCAGCCTAGGTGCGATGAGTTTGAATGTTTCTAGTTGTATTTCGGTTGTAAGTAGAGTAAAATGGAATGGAGTCTTAAAACGCATTGCTAATATCTGAGTCGTGCAATGAGGATCTATTAGAGCCCCACATGAGCTGATCAAAGGAACAGCCCAAAGTCTGGAGCACCCAAGGTGTAAGGAAACACGAAGGAGCCTCCCTGATTTGGAGTAAATATCAGCGGGATCTCCTGAATGCTCTTCTCAATCCCGAGGATTGAAAGTAAGGAAAATAGATGAAGAATAAAAGTTACTGGAATCAGAACAAACATGCAACCTAAGAGAGAAAATCCATGCTCTCCAAACATTTGTGAACACTGGGAAATCTCGTCTTCATCTCTCCTAGGAAAAACCCCAACAAAATCATAAAAGCTGAGATTTCACAGAACACTTCTGTCAACTAAATTCACTTATTTCTAACTTTTAAGTTAGAAATATCTTACAAATGAATGTGTGTACACACACACACCCACACACACACAGAGAGAGAGAGAGAGAGACAGAGAGAGAGAAATGGATGCAGGGCCTCAATAACAAACCTCAAAGGGACAGGACTCAAACTGTACTGAAAGGGACAAATGCTTACCTTCAAAGTACTTTTTTCCCCCTAATTATTTTTTTCCTTTTCATTAGTTTATTCACAAAATTCTAATACAAATTCTTTCCATTTCCCTCCCCCCCTCCCCCTATCAGATTCTACAACCCAGTGATTAATCCCCTCTTCCCCCTTCCATCCACATCCCTCTGCTTCCACCTCTCCCACCCTCCTGGATCCTTCTACTCCTTCTATAATAATGATTTTGTACAATATTTATCCTTATGTGACTGAGTTGGTTCACTCAGCATAATGCTCTCCAGTCCCTCTCAAGTTAGATAATACTTTACAAAATCATTGCTTCTGCGTGCTGCATAGTATTCCATCGTGTGAATGTACCATGATTTCTCAATCCATTTGTTTGGATAAAAAGAATGACTTAATCAATTCGAGATAGGGAGCATGAAACATGATTATATAGACAGCTCACCAGCTGGTGGAAGGCTGAGTGGGTACCCACATAATGGAGATAGGTCAGTATACAGACACACCCATAGGTATGTAGGTGCATGTGTGGACAGACAGACAAACATGACCCAAAAATGAGAAGAGAACAAAGCAGGAAAGATTGATGATGTTGACCAGCCCATCTTTGCCATCACTGCTGACCATTCGGCCCTCTGCTCCATGCACCTCCAACACTCTTCTCCTCTAAAGACACCCCGCACCCCCTCTCGCCTGTCTGCATCCTGACTCTTCTAGTGAGACACCTCACTCTGGGTCCTTTGATGAGACAATCTATCCTCAAGAAGGTGTATCAGACATCGCCTCCTTCAGATGCTTTCTCTGACTGCAGCTCTGAAGTAGGCCAGCCCCTGTGTGGTCCCATCATGCTTGGGCATCATTCCTTTCCTGATTCCTATGCATTTGGCTGTTACCCTTAGAATGTCAAGAGTCTTTCCCCGAAACAAGAAGACCCCTCGAGGTATAAGCCCGGCTTCCTTCTTAAGCATAAACACACGGTAAACTAGGGTGCCTTGGTCCTATTAGCATTCAAAAAACGATGACTATCCGCGAGACAGACGTTGATGAATTAGAAGCATGCGAAACAAAAGAACCAATACATCAATCGAAGGCTTGCTGCTTAGAACAGTTGAAAACCAAATTCGTGCAGTAAAATATCTTCTCAGTTAAGATAAAAATAAAAACATAAAATATGTAACTACCAGATATAATAAGGAAGACATTTTGTCAACTGGTGAAGTATTTTAAACTAGAGAAAGAAACTATGAGCCAGGCAACGCCAGAACATTAGAAGCCCTGGGTGGGGCAGATGTGGGAAGTGATGGTGGACTCATGAATCACCAGAAATTCACCCGGGAAGTAGAAAGCTCGGAGAGACACATGGAATGCAATGGACATGGACCAACTCGGCTGCCAGGATTCCATGGTTTGCCAGTTATGATGTCGTTGTCCCCTTGATGAGATGTGTTGGAACTGTAACCAATCCCAAGCTGAGAGACCTGATAGGCTGTAATCATCTCCATGATAAGGTGAAAGGGAGGTCTGTGGGATTGAACACACTGCTTTGTTCCATCTGGATCCAGCATTGAGCTTGTCACAATCTGACCTCACTGGACTTGAACCAGTGACCTGCTGCACTGTCTGCCCCTCTGAGTGCGCACCTTCAGAAGTCCGCTCTCTGACCTGTCCACATTGAACCCCGCACTCCTTGCAGCTCTGGGCAGCAGGAGAAGCCGCCCTCTTTAACTCTCACCCGTGAACTTAGAAAGTGTCGGCCTCCATGGTGGCTCAAGGCATTTGCTCGAGAGAAGTCTCTCTTCTGCTCAACACTCACACTCACACACACACGCACACACACACACACTCACACTCACACACTCACTCACTGTGAAGCACTTCCTGAAGAAGGTCACAGCTACCATCTTCAATAAGGATTACATCTCAACATCAAGAAAATCAAAATCCTGCCCACTGGATGCATAGACAAGAGCATGGCAGGTGGAGACAAGGCTGACGTTATCGGGATCTCACTTCACTCGGATCCACACTCAACATCCGTCACAGCAGCAGAGTCCAAATATATGCTGCATCAGGGGAATCTGTTGACCAGAGCAAGGATGCAAGCTTAAAGACTAAGGTGCACCTGATAAAAGCCACGATGTTTTAAATTGCTTCTCAGGCATCTAAAAACTGGACAAGACAGGAGGACGACAGAAGACTCGAAGCCTTTGAAGTACAGTGTTTGGGGAGTCATGAACAGCCAAGACAATAAACAAGTCTGCTCGGAGGTAGTCAACTAGGACGGCCCTGTGGGCCCAGGGTGGTAAAACTTCATCACATACACTGTGGGCACATTGCTGTTGAAATGGGGCAGGAGCACCATCCAATGTTTAGGCTGTAGATTGGCACGCAATTAAAGCAGGGTCTAATTTCAGAGTAGAGGCAGGTGTGGCCCGCCTGTCGGAGGAGCACACGGTTCCAGACACAGAGCAGACCCAATGTCCGGGGTTCTCAGAGGCTTCTGTTCTGGAAGGAGACCCCTGGCTTTCCGGAGGTGCCTCTCTCAGCATCGGAGAATACCCGCTGTGGACAGCACCTGGCTCCACCAGTGATGACCAGGGCAAACGGTCAAGTGGGACGATTGGAGCGGGGCACCGTGGGGCCTGGGGCTTGTGGTTCAAGGCAGAAGAGCGTTTTATACTAACCCACGCATGATGCCAGCTGATATATGAAGCTTTAAAGAGTTACTTCTGTAAGGGCTGCTGCCCAGGGAGGCAGTCCCACCTGATGTTATGGGCCATCTAGAAAATTCCAAGTTACAATGACTCCATAGAACAAAGTACATCAGCTTTATGGGGCTTCCAGGGTGTAACCTTTACAGAGCACACAGCTTCATCTTTCTCCCATGGGGCCAGTGTTGGGCCAGAGCCACAAGCCTTTCCGTTAATGGTGAGATGCTTAACTTCTACACCAGAAACACTCATTGCCTTAACTTTACCCCAAAGGTTCACTGTGATGGTACTGACATCGAGAAGCCTATTGTCGTGTGAGATGTGCACTCACAGCAGCCCTGCAGGGCAGCCTGGACCTGTGTCCTATGGAACGTCCAGCGCCACACACCTTCCAAGCTCAGGCCCGCAGGCCCTTTGCCTATGCAGCAGCTGGTAAGCGACTGGGAAAAAGCTTAGTGTCTGGGTCTCTAAGGCTGTGAAGACCCACTGGCCTCCACATGCTTCTGGTGCGTTGAGGGGCTGCAGGACAGAGCCGAGCTCCCCGCAGGGCCTCAGAGGCCTCACCTCTGTCTGTCAGTGTGGCTGGGGGTCTATTGGTCACTGTGCCACCAGCTATTCTTTCTGGTCATTGAAGTCCACTGTTGTTGAATCACAAAATAAGTCCAAGTTCATTGTTCATAGTCACTACCCCAGGTCCACTTGATGGCACAATAACAACAATAGCTGTTGCATTTGTTCTAACACATAGTGACAGCCCAGAGCAGATGGAACCGCCCCAGAGTCCCCAAGGCTCTGCTCTGTGGAGTGGACAGCCTCGTCTCCCTCCTGAGAAGTGGGGGTACGCAGGACACTTCAGTTAGAGGCTGAGCACTTAAAACACTTCTCCAACAGGACTCTTGGCATGATATTCTCAAACACGAAGTCCACGCTCGTCCTACTGATGTCAACTCACGTGGACGCTCCATGGGTTCTATGAGGCTGTGAATCTCGGTTATGAGAGGACACTGACTCATTATTCCCCTTCAGATAACTAACGGCCTTGTGCTGTGGACCCTGGGAATGGCACAACACTTACCCTGTGAACCACTGACCCCCTCCCACACTGTGCACGCCCTAATTCCTGTGTTAACCATCCCTCCGTCTCCTCCCAGCACTGTGGACCTGGGAGGGGGGGTTCCATACCCACCTTGCATCTCCCTTCCCCCCATTTCTAATAGCACACAAATCCCCCTTTAGGGAGCACTCAGTCAGTGCCACTTTGGAAGGGACTATCTCAGATCCAGACCCCAACAGGGTTTCTGAGCCATTAAAACCAGCTGGGTCAGGGCCACCACATGAAGGACATGTGATCCAGGTATAATTCCATCAATGTGGTCCACAGAGGACGGCTGGCCACTGGAAGGAGTCCCCTGTGGTATGGTGCTATGCAAATGTGAAAAAACAAAAACAAGGGGTCCAGATATAGTGCTAATGGAAGTGTGAACACGTCAAGGGGCAGCTAGAGCCCCGACGGAGGCACTGATATGTCAAAGGGTACCAGCCAGAGGCGTTAGTGTGACCGTGGCTGTGCCAGGACTACCCACTGTTGTCAAGGCGATTCTAACAAGGCAAACAGAGCGCACTAATTCTTTATTAAGTCTTTTGGGATTTTGGGGTCCCTGGCATCAAGATAAATGGGAATACTGCAGTGCATGCATATCCTAAGCATGTGAGGTGAAGCCTCATTTTGCCTCCAAAGAGCACTCTGGCTGCACCCTCTCCAAGACACATCTATTGGTTTTCTGGCCGTCCATGGGATGTTCAGTGTTCTTCTCCAACACCACAGCTCAAAGGCATCAATTCTTTTTCTCTCATCCTTATTCATTGTTCAAGTTTCAGATGCATGGCTAGTAATTGGAAAGACCATGGCCTGAATCAGATGTAACAAAACAAAATATTCATGTCTGTTTTCTGTACAGAGGTAACTTGTGGTGGCTGTGATGCTGAATACTGTGACACTGATGTGTCAAATGCATTAATGGTCACCCAGGGTGGACAGTGTTTGATGGAGCTCCCTGATTAAAACAAGCTTGGAAGCAGGAGTGGCATCCACTTCCAAAATAACTTGCCTATGGAAACCCTATGAACTTGGAGAAACAAAGAAAGTTATACAAGTGTCCAGGTCTTTCGTTCATAGGGTCACTATGAGTCGCCTATGTCTCCACAGCACTTAACAACAATAACATAATAGACATATGTAGATAAGAAAATAGATGATGATGAAGACAATAAGAAAGAGAAGACGTGGAGGCATGCACAAGAACTGCAGTCAACAAAGATCAACACCAGTACAGACTAGCAATGTCAGAAATAACATGGATTTATATTCAGCTAGACAGGCAGACAGGCAAAAAGGAAAGAGAGACAGAGAGAGAGAAAGAGAGAGAGGAGAGGAGTGGAGAGGAGGGGAGGGAAGAGGAAAGGGAGGGGCAGAGGGAGACAGGCAAGTCCTAAGTGAAAAAAACAGCGAACTTTATTAAATGCAATGAAAGATTATTTGAAAAGATGGAGTGATTCACTCTGCTATTAACCAAATAGAAAAATTTAACACTTGTTATTT
>NW_006399814.1:3719374-3732765 GCF_000299155.1 Elephantulus edwardii | reverse complement strand
TATAAATATTATTTTTCATTTTCTTTAAAAAACAACTGAATGTGGAAATTATTGAACAATATTGTTAATATCACATGCAAGCAAAATACTGCTGAAGATCATTCAAAAATGGCTGGAACTGTACATAGATAGGGAATTGCCAGAAATTCAAGCAGGATTTAGAAGAGGTGGTGGCACCAGGTACATTATTGCTGATGTCAGATGGATTCTGACTGAAAGTAAAGAACATCAGGATGTCTATTTGTGCTTTCTTGACTGTGCAAAGGCATTTGACTGTGTGGATCGTGACAAGGTGTGGCTGACACTGAGAAGAGTGGGAATCCCAGAGCCCTTGACTGTGCTCATGTGGAACCTCTACCTGGAGCAGGAGGCTGTTGTGTGAACAGAGCAGGGGAGCACTGCATGGTTTGGAATTGGGAAGGGAGTGTATCAAAAATGCACTCTATCTCCATACCTGTTCAATCTATATGCCGAGCAAATTATCCAAGAAGCTGGACTCTGTGAAGAGGAATGTGGCATCAGGATTGGAGGGAGACTCATTAACAACCTGCATTATGCAGATGCCACAACCTTGCTTTTTGAAAGTGAGGAAGATTTGAAGCACTTGTTGCAGAAGATCAAGGAATACAGCCTTCAGTATATATTAAGTCTCAATATCAATAAAACAAAGATTCTTGCCACTGGACCAATAGGCAGTGTCATGATGGATAGAGGAGATTTAAACTGTCAAAAGCTTCATCTTGCTTGGATCAACAATTAACAACCTTGGTATAAGCAGTCAGGAAATAAGGAGACACGTTGCACTGGGAAAATCTGCAGCTAGGAATCTTTCCAATTTATTGAAAAGTGATGATGTCAATTTGAAGACTAAGGCATCCGATTCAGGACATGGTCTTTCAAATTACTAGCTATGTATCCAAGACCTGGACAATGAATAAGGATGACAGAAGAAGAATTGATGTCTTTGAGCTGTGGTGTTAGAGAAGAACATGAAAAGCCCATGGACGGCCAAGAAAATGAACAGATCTGTCTTGGAGAGGGTGCAGCCATGGTGCTCTTTGGAGGCAAGAATGATGAGGCTTTTCCTCACATGCTTTGGGCATGTTGCTAGGAGGTGCTATTCCTTGGAGAGGAACATGATGTTGGGAAGGGTGGAGGGTCAGTGAAGGAGAGGAAGACCCTCAGCCAGGTGGATTGGCAGGGTGACTGCTGCGCTGGACTCTTGTGTGTCAGGTCGTGTGAAGATGGCGCGGGACAGGACTAGGTTCAGACCTTTTGTTCATAGGGTCACTATAAGTCATACTCGATTTGATGAAATCTAGCAACATTTTTTTAAAAATTGCTTAATTTAGTACAATTCCAATCAATAAGCCTTTTGAGATTGTTAGGGAAATGTGTTAAAATCCGTCCTACATTTATCTGGAAGAAATAAGAATTCTATTACGTCTAAGTACAGAGATGAAGGAGAAAGAGAACTTGTCCTGCCAGGGATTAAAGAGGATTTTAAAACGGCAATAAAAAAATTAGCGGACACAGATGCAAGAATTGACAAATGTGAATGAAAGAGAATCAATAACCCAATAACCACCCAGCTTAACGGGAGATAAGGAAGCGATTACAAAACAACAAGGCAACGATAGATTTTTTTAAAATGGAGGTGTGAAAACGGGTCTTTAGAGTAAAATTCACTTAGTTCCTCACTTCACACAATGTGCCAAGATGTCTTCCAGATCAATTAGGCAGTGAAAGGACTAAAATCATTATAAATAGAAAATGCAGAAGTACACATTTAACTGACCCAAGATAGGGAAGATTGTCAGGGTGGAAAAGAAAGGAATATGCCATTTTCTAAAAAAAAAAAAAAAAAAGGAAGCAACAGAGGTGAGGCGGGGGATTTAGAGGGAGTGGAGACTAACCACCCTGGCCCTGGCCCTTAGCCTGTACACCACCCCCTACCTTCCTCCTGCCTCTGCCCTGTCCCTCCCCTTCCCCTTCCTCCTCCTCAACCTCCTGCCTCTGCCCTGTACCTCCCTTCTCTTCCTCCCCTCCTCCCTCCTCTCCCTCCCTCCCTCTTCCCCCTCCTCATCCTCTCCCCATCCCCTCTTTCTTTACTGTTTCTCTCTCTCCTTCCCTCTCTTCCTCCTCATTTCCCTCCCTCCTCCTCCTCTTTCTCCCTCTTCTAAGGATTGATTGCCCCCTTTCTGTGCCAGGTCCCAGGCGTCCTGCCTTGCGTGGGTGGTTCATGAGGACTCTCAACAGCTCACCTGGGAAATTCTCTCCGCGTTTTTCTGAGTCAGGGGTTCCCTGGCCTGGGTTTCCCTTGGTCCCAGTTGGGAACTCTTCTGGGATCTATATGCTCCTTGGACACTGTCTTCAGGAAGCCAGTAAAATTGTGCCTCTCTAGTTCTTTTTACTGAACTCACACAATGTCTGATTCTGGATAGGGACAATTAAGAGTTTTACTTTAGACTTATACACGACTAAAGGAGGGCAATTTCTCCCAACCAAGAGAGAGAAATAAAATGTCAAATCTACAAATGGGAAGAATTTCAAATTATTCAAGTACTCTCTCTAATTAGTATTCTGAAAAGGCAAGAGCAGAAAGTCAAAATCTACATTTAAATGAAGATCTTCACAGTTCTGGCATGGGCAGTCTGAACCTCAACCTCCTGGGCCCCAGGGAGCTGGACTTTAAGGTCCCCAGAGACTCACAGGGCTTCGTTTCCCCTCTGCTGGCCAGAAGGGAAGCAGGGAGAGGCCACTAAGACTTCCCTCCCCTCTCTGTAAAGACCCAAGTGCCCACTCAGGGTACTCCCAGCTTAGACCAGGCTGCCGGAAGCAGGCCTTGAGCAGAGCGGGTGGTTGTTTCAAATGCAGATAGCTCAGCTTGTTCCTAGGGTTAATGATTGGCATTCACACTCACAAAGGTTAGCTTCTCCCCAGCCCAGGCGCTTGGCTCTAGAAATGAAGTCTCCCCCCCAACCTCTTCCTCCTAGACTTGGGGCCTCATAATGCCAACTCTGTTGATATCTCTGTTACGTGGGCACCTGAGAGTCCTGGGAGGACCCTCATTCTGTCCACAGTGCTTTATAAACTGTCTTTACAGAAGCATCTGTCCAGAGAAACAGAAATCAAGGGCATTGTTCTGACCAAAAGAGAAAGAAAGTTAGCAAACACCGACAATCACACAAGAAGTCCTGATAGCCTAGGGGGTTACTCATTGGGCAGTTAACCAAAAGGTTGGCAGTTCAAATCCACCAGTCCCATCTCAGAAGAAAGGTAAAACAGTCTCCTTCTGTAGAGATGTAGACTCAGAAACCAAGAGAGAGTTGCTCCAGGTTGGAGGTGTTGAGATGCAGACTTGTCTAAGGCCACACACATCATCAAAGGGTTGGGATTGACTCTACCTCAGGGCTTTGCTTTAGGGCTGTGAAGTCCCACCCAGGAGCTCTGCTCCAACCTCCTTCCCGGATCCTCCTTCGGCGCTGGGCAGACTCACAAGGATGCCAACAGGATCGAGAGGACCTGTGTCAACCTACCTACTTTCCTCAGGAAGGTCTCCACGTCTGGGCATTGCCTCCTGCAGGAAGCAAGAAAGACTGCGTCCCCTGTGAGTCAGAGCTGAGTCCAGTGGAGACATGCCCGTCAGTCATTCGCTGAGGCCTCCCTGTACCAGAACACATCCCTACTCCCAGCCAGTTGGTGAGCAGGCCTCACTGGCTCCATGCTCCACGTGGGAAAGCAAAGCCAAGCTGCTCTTTAGAAAGTCCAAGTGAATGCCGAGCCCACGCCCATCAGCTAATGCACACGGAGTTAGGATTTATGGAGGTAAACCCGTCTGACAGCATAGCACACTGCTCTCGAAAGTGCCGGGGTATAAGGGGGGAACCCACCAAATGTGTGTGTATATTGTGAACGGAGTGAATGTAAAAGAAACACCACTAATGCCGGCATTTGTCTGAGCCCTGGTCTTGTCTCTGCGGGGAATTTGCTGAGTGAGAGCTCATGTCGGAGGCCTGGGTGCTGAGCCCTCAACATCTGCGGCGCTGCGCAACCTTCACACCAGGGCAAGAAAGAAAGCTCATCATTTTAGGAAGGGGGCAAGCACGCTCAGCAAAATGATGCATTTTTCCAAAATTGGCGTAAAGAGTAAGTGGCAGAACCCCCAACTGAGCTGTTGTCTGTATCCGCAAAAGACCTTGGACTTGACCTTAATTCTTCAGGGTCGCGTGTTCACACTAACGCTCAAGCCAACCAACACGGTGACCACCCTGAGTCCCAGGGAAATGCCACGGGAGAACCAACCGCCAGCCCCAGAGAAAACACTCACAGTTTATCGATTCCAACCCTTGAACAATACTGGGGGAACCTTTGCTAATTTAGGATCCTGTCCACATAGAAAATTAAGAACTGAACTGAGAATTAGGGATTTCCAAATAAATTTGGTTTGAACTCAGAGGTCCCTCTACAGAAGAATCTGAGGCACACTGTGTCCAGGCTCCGGCGTGGTACCCCTGTGGGCACTGTTCTCTGCCTCTCCGATCACCAGGAGGAGGAATCCGCTCTGCCAGCAGGAGGTTTGGGTTTTGGTGCTAATAAGCAGAGCTCACACACTTTCTTAGGAGCAAAAGAATTTTTAATGCATAAGATACTCCTATTTCTAGATCTAAGGAGGTTAAAATAACCTTACCCAATCTCTTGGCATAACATAATATTGGAACCTTGAACCTGGAGTTTAAACCAGTCTCTTACTAAAAGTGGCATTTAATTTGAACAATAGTTTCTCTTAATCAGTAATGAAGATTTGCTTTGGGCATTGTACTCTTTTAAAGAATTATCTATGTGAAGTTTCAGCAACAGAAGCACCAAAGGTCCTAAAAAGGCAGAATATAACTTATATCTGTGTCTCAGGGGTCTATTGCTGCCATAATAGAATTATTATGATGACTCAGTTTTATCAAGCTGAAACTGATTTTCTCACTGTTTAAACTAAACCACTATCTTTGAGATCATTCTGAATCACAGTAACTCTCTAATTGATTTCCAAGAGTATAAATCTTAATGGTGGGTGATTTTTTCATCTTTCTCCAGGAATCCACTGGTAAATTTGAACTGCTGACCTTTGGCTAACAGTGAAATACACTAAATATTAGATGACCAAGTTCCTTCCAGTATGTTGTTGTTAGTTGCCATCAAGTTGAGTAACACTGTGAACAACAGAACTTCCCAGACCCACTTGAGCCTAATTCCGCAGTCACTGTATCAGTCCATCTTGTTGATGGTCTTCTTGTGTTTCACCAACCCGCCACCTTTCCAAGCACGAGGTCTCCTTCCACGGACTAGACTGTCCTCACGACATACTTAAAGTCTGTGAGACAAGGCTTCCTCATCACTGCCTCCAAGGAGCTGCACCTTCTCCAAGACATATCTGTTTGTTTTTTTGACAGTCCATGAGCCTGTCAGTGTTTTTCCTCCAAAACCAGAACTCAAAGGCATCAAGTCCCCTCCTGGCATCCTTATTCATTGTCCAGCTCTCAGCTGCAGAGCTTGTGATTGGAAAGATCATGACGTGGGTCAGGTGCCCCTTAGTCTTTTAAACTGACATCATTTCTCTTCAGGGAGTGGTCCCTGACAGCAGACTTTTCCAGTGCCGCACATCTCCTGTTCTTCTGACAGCAGGCATCAAAGGTGTCAATTGTGGATCCAAACAAGATCAAATAATTGACAATTTGTCTTTTCTCCATGTGTCATGATGTTGCCTGTTGGCCCAGGGATGAGGATTTTTCTTGATATTGAGGGGTGTTCCATACTGAAGGTAAGAGTCTGAAAATCCAAATTCAGGGTACCGGCTCTTTCAGCTCCAGGAGCAAGTCATTGAGTCCTTCCACCGTCTGTTGGCCCAGCATTTCTTGGGGGTCCATATGCTTTGGCATTAATCTTCCCCTCATCTAAGAAGTTCTCAGCACAGAGACACCAAAGGACATGGCCACATCCCAGGCCTTCTTTGTTGGTGGCACTGAGGTCCATCCCTCTCTGTTCATTTCCTTCACCTTTTATCTCTTGTAAGATAAAATATGACATAGGCCGCACCCAACGGAAATCCCATTAAATCATCTCAGGGCTACAGTCTGAGTAACGGTGCTGCAATCCAATTCAATCCCTTTACAACTGATTGATCGCACTGGATTATCCCAGAGGATGACCATCATTGCTGGAGCCTCATTGTCCCACGGTCAGTGTCCCCGAGTCGAGTACCACTCAGAGTGACCCTGTGAACCATAGATCTGAACACTCCTATCTTGTGCCGTCCTCACCATCGCTGATGCACTTAAGCCGTTGCTATGGTCACCATATCAATTCATTTTGTTAGAGATCTTCCTCTCTTTCACTGACCCTCCACCTTTCCAAGCATGATATCACTTTCCAAGGAATAGCCTCTCCTAGCAACATGTCCAAAGTATGAGACAAAGCTTCACCACCCTCGCCCCAAGCCGCACACTGGCTGCACCCTTTCCAAGACATACTTGTTTGTTCTTTTGGCAGTTCGTTTACAACCACCAACTATTCAGGACTCTTCTCCAACACCACAAGTTAAAGGCATAGACTATTATTCTTCTGTCATTTTTAGTCACTGTCCAGGTCCCAGGTGTATAACAAGAGACTAAAAAGACCATGGTCTGAAGTATGCACACCTTAGTCTTCAAACTGACATCATTGCTTTTCAGTATTTTGGAGAGGTCCCTGGAAGTGGCATCCCAAAGCAATGCTGCTGGGACCAAGAATGATGTTTGTGAACCGAGTGAGATGAAGTCATTGGCAGTCAATTCTCTCTCCATCTTCAATCCTCTCTCCATCTATCATGAGGTTGCCTGTTGACCCAGGGGTAAAGGGCCTTTGTCATAGTAAAATCAGGAAAAGTATGTGATAAAGTTGTATCGTTTCTCCATATCGATTCAGTCTGCATGCTGAGAAAATACTTCAAGCAGCTGAACTCTGTAGAAAAGCATAGCACCAAGATTGGAAGACGATACATCAGCAAACTGCTTTATGCAGATGATGCCACCTTGTTTGCAGAAAGTGGTAAGAACTTGAAGCACCTGCTGAAGAAGATCAAGGAGTGCACAGTTTTCAACATGGGTTATATCTGAGCATTAAGGAAGCAGAAATGTTCACAACATTGTTAAGTGCTGTCGCGTGGACTACGACTCACGGTGACCCGATGCACAACAGCTCTGAACCCTGCTCCATCCTGAGCCGATGTCAGTAACTCTGACTCATCTACCCTCATTACCTCAGTTCCTAAGTCCATCCATCTCACCTGGGGTCTCCTCTCCTGCGCTGTCCCTTCACCTTTCCAAGCATGATGTCCTTCTCCAAGGACTGGTGCCTTCTGACCAATGTATGTGAGATGGAGTCTCAAAATCCTTGACTTCAAGGAGCATCTTGGTTTCATTCCCTCTGGGACGGACCTGTTATTCTCTTGGCAGTCCATAATATGTTCGATACTCTTTAGCACCACAACTCAAAGGCCTCAATTCTTCTGCTGCTATTTTTGATCATTGCCAATCTCTCTGATGCATAGCAAGTAATTGCAATTCCCATTGCAAAAAAAAGTTGTTCCAACAGAGTGTGGAAATTTTCAAAAGATATCACTAATACCACACACAAGCAAAATCCTGCTGAAGATCATTCAATAGGATTAGAGGAGGCAAAGAACTATCAGAATCACAAACTGAGTATAGACTAGGATATGCACTAGGGATATCATCACAAATGTCTGCTGGACCTTGGCTGAAAGCAGAAAGTACCAGAGGAATTCTATCTGTGCTTCACTGACTATGCAAAAGGCATGTGTGGACCACAACAAATTGTTCTTAACCTTGAGAAGAATGCGAATCCCAGAAATACTGTGTGCTTGGAGAAGCTGTACTTGGACCGGGAGGCAGTCATCGGAACAGAGCAAGGAAACCTTGCATGGTTCAAAATTGGGAAAAGTGTACACCAAGGATGTATCCTATCTCCATACTATTCCATTTATATGCAGAATAGATCATTCAGGAGGCTGGACTTTATGAGGAGGAGTCATCAACAACCTATGTTATGCAGATGGCACAACCTTGCTGAAACTGAGAAAAGTCTGAAGTATTTGCTGAAGAAGGTCAAGGGCTGTCAACCTCATTAAGAATAAATCAACATCAAGCAGCTCAACATCAAGAAAACAAAGATTCTCACCACTGGTCTAATTGGCAGCATCACAGTGAAGAAGATATCAAGTTTTAAAGCAATTTCAGTTTGCTTGATTTCACAATCAACGCTCTTGGCACCAGCATTCAGGAAACCAAAAGATTAACTACAAAAACACAATGTCAGTCTAGAGACTAAGGTGTGCCTAATCCATGCCCTGGTTTTTGCACTTACCTGTTACGTATAAATGAGCTGGGTAATGACCAAGATAATGATGGAAGAGGAATTGCTGCCTTTGAGCTGTGGTGCTGAAGGAAGTCTTGAACATACTGGGCAGTCTATTGGATGGCCAAGAAACCTAACAGGCCTGTTTTGGAGAGGGTGAAAGCAAGCTGCTCCTTGGAGGCCAGACTTTTGAGGATCCATCTCACATACTTTGGGCATGTTGCTCAAAAGGACCAGTTCTTGGAGAAGGACACCATGCACAAGAGAGGAAGACTATATGGTGAGATGAATTGACATGGGAATAGAGGTAATGAGGGTGGGTGTGTCAGAGACAGTGAGATTGTCCCAGGATAGAGCAGGGTTCAGAGCTATAGTTCATAGGGTCGCTGAGTCATGGTTGACTTTATGGAACATGACATCAACAACAACAATGGCTGGGTCAGGCTCACCTTAGTCTTTAGACTGAAGTCATTGTTCTTCAGCACTCTGGAGAGGTCCCTGAGTGCAGGATTTCCTAATTCCTAATGCAATTTACCTTTTGATTTCTTGACAACTGATGCCAAGGATGTTGATTGTGACCAAGCAAACTCAAATTGTTAACAATCTCATTCTCTTCTCCGTCTATCATGGTGCTGCCAACTGGCCCAGTGGTAAGAATCTTTGTTGTCTTGATGTTGAGCTTCAATCCATAATGCAGAGCACAGTCCTTGGCCCTCTGTAGCAAAGGCTTCAGGTCCTCCTCAGTTTCAGCAAGCAAGTTGTGCCATCTATATGGTGCAAGTTGTTGATGAGTCTTCTTCCAGTCCTGATTTCAACACTGCAGCATCATGATAGAAAAACGAAATGTCAAGGATTTCATTATGCTTGGGTCTCCAGTCAGCACCCATGATAGTAGCAGTAAAGTAATGAAGAACGTTTTCACATTGAGAAAATCTGCTGTCAAGAACCTCTTTAAAGTTAAATGAAAAAAGCAGAAGTTTAAAGCGCAACTGGCTCAAACCAGACTTCATATGCACATGAAAATTAAACGCTGACTAAAGAAGACCAAAGGAGAGTGGACGCCTTTGAGTTGTCCTGCTGGAGAAGCATATTAGGTCTACATGGGCTGCCTAAAGAAGCCAGTCTGTCCTGGAGGGTGGGCAGCCAGGATGCTCCTGGAGTCAAGGAAGGGCAAACGTCATCTCACATGCTTTGTGCCTGTTGTCAGAAAACACCATTTCTTGGGGAAAGACAAAGACCATGCTAGCAAAAGTAGAGAGTCAGCAAACAAGAGACAAATCCCCAAGGAGCTCAATTTGCATAGTTGCAGTGACAATGGCCTTGAGCATGGAGGAATCGTGAGGGATGACACCAGTGAGGGCAACGTTTCAATCTGTTGTTTCTAGGGCCTCTAGGACTTGAAGTCGACTAGACCGCACTCAACAGTAACAACTGTCCCAACCAACTTTTATTTCCTCGTCTTTTCTATCCCTCATCCTTATCTTACCTGAAGACACGTTCCACCTTCTGCCCAGACTCCAGATTTCAGAATCTCGGTGCTACACTCACTCATTTATTTATAGATCCATTTGACCAGTAAGGTTGACCACCTTAGTTTAGTGTCCTGATTCCACTCTAAGAATGACCACAAGGTGAGAGTCGTACCTTGTTGACCAAATATTTCAAATTATTGTCCCCCCCCCCAAAATGTGCTACATGTTTAGCCCTTACACGTGTTGATGTGCATCAGAGAGCTGGCCAATGACCAAAGATTACAGAAGAAGAATTGATGTCTTTGAATTGTGAAGGAGAGGAGTACTGAACATAGACGCCCAGAGAACAAACAGATCTGTCCTGGAGAGGGGAGATGGTTTGCTCCTGGAAGGCAAGGATTCTGAGGCACCATCTGCATACTTTGGACACGTGGCCAGGAGGGACCAATCCTTAGAGAAGAATATTGTACTTGGAAGGGTGGTGGTTGTTGTTTGTTGTTTGGTGCCGTGGAGTCGTAGACGACTCATAGCGACCCTATGAACGACCAGCCTGAGCACTGCTCATACATAGTTTCCGAAGGCAAGCCATTTCGGAAGCGGATGCCGCTCCTGCTTCCAGGCCTGATTTAGTCGGGAAGCTCCAGCCAACACTGTCCACCATGGGCACCCATTACCACGATTGGAGGGGCAGCAAATAGAGACAGACCCTGGATGAGATGGATTGACACAGTAACTGGGGTAATGAAGGTAGGTGTGTCTGAGACAGTGAATCTGCCTCAGGATAGGGAGGGTTCAGAGCTGTTGTGTTTAGGGTTGCTGTAACTTGATGGCAAATACAATAACAACAAGCATGTGAATATGCAATGTTTCTATGCTCATAACACACCCTTATATGTTTTTGTCAGCTGTACAGCTTATTTTTATAATCATGTTATGCTGTTTAGTATATAAATGGGTAAATTACTTGAAAGAGGTATCTTATTTGTAAAAAAACATGTTAATCCCGCATAGAAACGGGAATTTCCTTTGTTATGCTCATCAAGCCCCGCTCATGTAGTTGTTGTTGAGAGCTGTCTAATCAGCTCTAACTCACAGAGACCGCAGGCATAATAGAACGGAACCTCACTTGTTTCAGCATCTTCCTTACAGGCTCTGCTTTGCCCAAAGCCCTTTATTACAGCTGCTGTGTCATTTCACCTCATGACCGTTCTTGTGCTGATTTCACCAAGCATGATGTTTGATGCCCTTCTCTGGACACGTGTTCCTCCTGAGAATATACCCAAATTTCCTGGAAAAGGCTCTGTATCTTTCCTTTTAAGGAGTATCCCACTTGTACTTCTTTCCAGATGCATTTATTTGCTGCTTCTTTTGGCATTCCATAATATAATTAGGAAGCTCTGGTGGCCTAGTGGTAAAAAGCTGTGCTGCAATCCAAAAGGCATGCAGTTTGAATCCAGAAGCTGCTTTGCAGGAAAAGGATGGGCAATCTCCTCCCATGTGATAAACAGCTTCTTAAAACCTGCTGGAGGGTCAGCTGTGGGCCAGTTCTGACTAGAAGACCCACAATAGTGAAAACATACTATTCATTCTTCTCTAGCACCGTAATTCTAAGGCATCAGTTCTGCTTTGATCTTCTTTATTCATTCCCAGTGCTCATATTCATTTAAGACAATTTCAAATACCACCCATGACTTGGGTCAGGCACATCTTCGTCTTCAAAATGACACCGTTCCTTCTGAATGCCTTAAAGAGGTTCTTGACATCAAATTTTCCCAACACAATATCTGGTTTCTTGACTACTGCTCCTTTGAATATTGATTGTGGATCCAAGTAAAATGAAATCTTCTACAATTTCAATCATTTTTCCTTTATCATGACTTTGTTTCTTGATCTAGTTGTGAGAATATTTGTTTCTTTGATGTTGAGGTCTAACCTGCCCTGAAGACTAGGACCTTTGATCTCCAACAGTAGGTACTTCAAACTGTATTTACTTTCATCTCAAAAGATGCCATTGTAGGATGGGTTATAAATCTAATCCTTTCTAGGTTATAGAAAAGACCAGAACAGACACAGAGGTGAAGACAGGGAAAGAGAGAAGCTGTGTAAGCCACAAGTTAAGGAATACCAAGAATTTCCAGCAGATCTCAGAAACAGGAGAAAGGCTAACAGAAGAAACAGACACAACCAACACCCTGCCTCGGACCCTCAGCCTCCAGAAATGTAAAGAAACAAAGCTCTGTTGATTAAACTTCTGTTTAGATGCTGGATGACTGTTACATTAGCGCTGGGGCACTGAGACACTTGGGGACCCTGGGAGGAATAGCAGTTCTCAAGATTTCTGGGATCCTACCCTTCTCCACCCCCTACTACCTCCCTGAAGAACACACCTTGTCCCACTCTGTGTGTAGCACAGGGAGTGTCTTCTCTGGTCCTGACAAATATAGGGCCCCAAGGCTCCCCTGCAGAAACATCCCGGCCACTGCCACCTTTGCACCCACAAACAAACTGCTGCTAATGATTTGTTTTCACAAAATGAAGGAGTCAGTAAGTGAGTTTTTTCCAAGACTGGAAACAGGGCTATTTGTCATATAAATAGGAGGTTCTGTGCCTGCAGCAGAACTGAGTGTGAGCTGCTCAGAAAGGGAAGAAATTCATTTCATTAAATATGCTTTTCAGCCACTCGTTTTCTCCAGCCAAGGAAATGGATTAAGAGACAATACTCTCATTAGCTCATCTGAAAATGTGCCAAAATGTAGCTGTTTACCAGCAAAGTTAGAGGATGTGGTTCAGGTAAAAAGACAGGTCTCACCTGGAATGTGAGATTTGTGTGTCACAAATGCACCTCTTTGAAGATGAGTGAATGGTCTCTGAACACTCTAGACACATGAAAAGTCCCACCATTAGGTACCTGGAAAGTCCATGCCAGTCAGAAAGGCACAGCTGCCCCAGGAAGACAGCTACTGCCAGCTGAATCCTGAGCGAGATCACAGAGCTGAGTCCCGACCTTGAGAGTGGACATGCACAGCCCAGACCCGTGGAGCCAGCTCAGGTGGGGTAGGATTCTTTGTGAGGGGCTCAGCTTCCTAGCCTCAGGTTCAGAAGTAATGTGCCATGGACAGAATTGTGTCCCTAAAACTAAGTTCTGTGAATCCCTTACACCTGTTATGAAGTAGCCCTGCTGGCAGAGACCAGCCCTCACCTGTTAAACAGAAGTTCAGCAGATCAAACTCACTGGCTGCTCTGTGGAGGGAAGGTATCCCGACCTTCCCTGATTACAGACCATCCAGTATTCTCTTGTACTGTTAAAACAACTGCTTCTTCATCCATGTGCTTGTACTTCGTGAACACAAACCAATATTATAGAATCCCACGTCTTCAAAGTGTGATTAACAATTTACTACAATCTAAGGTTGAGACCCCTTCTAAACCCAGCCTGGACTTCCGGCAGTTCTCTGCTGATGTGCTGTTCTAATCGTTTTTGGATGATCTTCAGTAGAATCTTGCTTGCAT
>NW_006399814.1:3704876-3716074 GCF_000299155.1 Elephantulus edwardii | reverse complement strand
TCCTGATAGCATGAGTACAATACATGAGACGAAGTCTACCCCAGGTCATCAAGCAGCAGACTGGCTGTCGTCCTGTCACGAGAGAGTTGGCAGTGATCCTCCCCAGCACCACAATTCAAGGGCCTCAGTTCTTTGATCTTTATTCATTACCCAACCTTAACAAGCATCTGAAGCATCTGAAGGACCACGACCTGAGTCAGTCACACAGACCATCTTTGTTGTTGAGGGTCTTACTCCTTTGATCACTCTCCACCTTTCCCACTATGATGTCCTGAAACATGACTGAAGTATGTGAGACCAAGTTTCACCAACGTTTGCCTTTAATCCTGGTTGTATTTCCTCTGAGACAGACCTATTAGGTCTTTTGGCAGTCTGTGGACTATTTGATATTTTTCTCCAACCCCATGATTTAAAGGCATCAATTCTTCTGTCATCCTTATTCATTGTGCAGCTTTTAGATGCATAGCAAGTGATTAAAAAGACCATGGTTTGGATCAAGCACACTCTAGTCCTTAAACTGACATCATTGCTCTTTAGCACTTTAAAGAGACAGCAGATTTTGCTAATACAACACCTTTTTTGATTTCTTGACTTCTGTTAACATGATTGTTTACTGTGGATCCGAATGAAATTAAATCATAACAATTTCAATCACAGTGTTGCCTATTGGTTCAGTGATGAGAATTTTTGTCTTCTTGATATTGAGATGCAATCCAATTTGTGAGGTGTAGTAGTCTTTGATCTTCTGTAGCAAGAGTGTCAGTTCCTCTGTCCTTTCTGCAAGATTGTACGATCTGCATAATGCATGTGGTCGATGAGTCTGCCTCCAATTCTGATGCCATACTCTTTTTCATATAGTCCAGGTTTTGACTATTGATATGGAATGTCTCCAACATCACGAGACTAAAAGCAGAGTATGATAATGAAATGTGCAAGGAGCTGGATTTAGAAAACCACAAGGAAGAACATGCTCAGTAATTTTCAAGCTTAACGAACTGAAAAAAAACACTCAAGCAAGGCTTGAGTTGCAACACGAAAGGATTCTATGAGGAAACTCATAAATGATGTAGGAAGCATAAAAAGAAGATAGACAAAATACACAGAGCCACTGCACCAAAAAGAATTGATCAACACTGAGCGATTCCAGAAAGTAGTGTAAGAACAAGAACACTGGTACAAAAGAAGATGTCTGAGCTGTGCTGAAGGTATTGGTGAAGATAAAGCCCTGGAGCTGATGGAATACAGATTGCAGTGTGTCAGGAGACAGCTCTAACCCCAGGGGTACTCCCAATCGCTGTCAACAAATAGTGAAGCCAACTATTTGACCTCTCCAGAATGCTGAAGAGCAATGAAGTCAGTCTATAGTCTAAGGTGCACCTGATACAGGCCATGATCTTTGCAATTGCTTACTATCTATCAAAGATCTGGACAATGAATAAGGATAATAGAAGAAGAATACACGCTTTTGAGATGTGGTGCTGGATAAGGATATTGAACATACCTTGGACTGCCAAGAGAACAAACAGGTCTGTCCTGGAAAAAAGTGAAGCCAAGTTACTCATTGGAGACAAGGATTTTGAAGTTCATGTACCTTGGACATATTTCCAAGAGGGATCAGTCATTGAAGAAGGACAGCACGCTTGGAAGGGTGGAGGGATAGTACAGGAGAGGAAGACCCTGGATGAGATGAACTGACATGCTGACTGATACAACAGAGGCAGGTGTGTAAGAGACAGCGGGAAAGGCTCAGGATAGGGCAGGTTTCAGAGCTATTGTACATAGGGTCATCATGAGTCACAGATGACTTGATGGCATATGACAACAACAAAAATTGTAAATGGTATTATTTTCTTAGTTTCCTTTTCTGTGTCGCTTTTCCTACTGTGAAGATATCCCACTGATTTTGTTTTAATTGATCTTATATAGTGCCACTCTTCTAAATTGGTCAACTAGAAATAACAATTTTTGGTTGAGTCCTTGTGGTTTTCTGTGCACACTATTATATAATCTGTGTATAGTCACAGTTTTACCACTTCTTTGCCAATTTGGATGTATCTTATTTATTTCTCTTGTCATTTTGCCCTAGTAAATACTTCCAATGCAACACTGAAGAGGAATGGTGAATATGGCATCCTTGCCTGGTCCCTGTTTGCAAGGGGAATCCATTGAGAATTATGTTTGCTCTTGGTTTTGCGTAAATATGTCTTACTATGTTGAGGAAATTCCTTTTATTCCTATTTTGTTGAGTCTTTTAATTAGGAAGAAGTGTTGGATGTTGTTGAAGGCCTTTTCTGTATCAATTGACAGGATCATGTTGTTCTTGCTATTTTCTTTGTTAATATGATGAATTACATTAATTTATTTCTTCAGGTTCCCTGTCTCTGGGGTATATGCTTTATTTATGTTTTCCATTCTTTCTTCCATTATTTGTACCTTCTTCTGTAAGTGGTCATATGACTCCATGTAAATATACTTCTGCTTCTCTGTCTCTAGGGTATTCATTGGGGCTGCAATATGCTCTGCTTTCTTAGAAGACTTAATTTGTTTTTTCACAATGTTTGGATATGCCTGCTGCTTTCTTGATGTGTTTTTCATCATACGTGTTAGGTTGTTTCTATTATGTATGTATAGACTGTTGACAGTTCTTTATCTTTATGACATTATTGAATTGTTGCAGGCTTACAGTGCTCCTTTTACGAGGGAGAGCAACTCATAGTGCCAGGAGTCCTTTCTGGGCATGTGCAGTGGGAAAGCTCCTTTTCCCTAAAGTCCTTCAACTTCTCTTTGAACTGTGGTACAGCCCTGCAGGAATCTTCCTTGAGTGCTTTCCCCTTTTCTGAAGTTTGGACTTGGTCTTGTTTGTGGTGATGAGCACAGGAGCCAGAGACCCTCTTGCCCAGGCAGGCAGCTGCATGCTGTCGATCCAGAGTGGGGCTGACTGATGGGGCAGCGCCCTACCTGTTTCCAGCTGCCCTCTCAGTTCTCATGCATAGCTTAATGGAGATCTCCCCAGCCTTTATCTGCCTCTTCTAAAGTTTCATACTGTTCTTGGTGGAGCTGATGAGCACAGGGACCAGAGACCGACTTTCCCAGCAGGCAGCTGCACTCTCTATCCCTTATCAGTTAGATTCTTTTTTTCAGACAGGTGATTAGGTATCTGCCTTCTAAATTGTAAAACACGTAGGAGTGATTGTATCTATTTCTTATTCTGCCAATTACTACAGTTTTGTTTTCTACCAATGCATTTTGTTCAACTTGGACTTCTTCCTTTAATACCACTGGTTCTTGACATTCTATTACCTACTGATATAGCTGAATGTCAACTAATTCCTTTTGATACAGTGAGTTTGTATATACTTTCTGTCATTAGATTTTTTGCCTGTAGAATCCCCCAATACTTAATGCTTGCTTGACTTTTTGTTGTTATTGTTCAGTTCCTTCAGCTTGAGAAATGTCAAACATAGTTTTCTCTTTTGGTTTTCTAACTTGGTATCTTTGCAATTCCTTTATATTTTATCATCCTGAAGCACCCTTTGGAATTTTTCATTAAGATCTTTTATTTTATCATTTATTCTGTTTTCATGAGCTCCTCAACATTAAAGGCAAAGTTTTGGTTTCTTCTGCAATCCATTTTAATCTTTTCTAACTTTTTCCTGCCCTTTTAATGAGATCTTGATTTCTTTGTGTATAGTGTTCTTGACATCATCCCCACAATTTGTTTGTTCATCAGACATCAGCATTCTTGCATTAAGTCAATGCTTGGGGAGGTCTCTAAACTCAAGTGAAATAACCTCTTTTCACCACACTTATTCAGTCTATACGCTGAGCAAATAATCTGAAAAGCCTTCTTTAGTGGGAAGGCTTGAGGATTGAAGAAGGCCTCACTAACATCATGTGATAAGCTGGTGATACAACTCGGCTTGCTGAAATCAAAGCAGACTTGAAGCATTTGGCTAGTGATGAGCATAGCCTACAACCTTCAATATGGATTATGCATGAATATAAAAAAGCAAACATCTAAACTAGTATGCAACCCAGCAGTTCAAGGTAAATGGAATTCATAAGAAGCTTGGAAATGAGAGGAAAAATATCATGCTAATAAAGTATCATTCCCATTCTAAAATTAATAATTCATGACAATAAGGTACTTCATTATTATAGAAACAGTTATTTTTTAAAAAAATCGTTAAGTATTAAAATCACTTACGGTAGGTCTGGAAATCTAATTGCTGTAATCACACCTAATAATCATGAGTCATCTAAGCAGAAATAGGCGAATAGCACAGATTTCCTCTGAAAAGCATTGTTGGAAGCAAACCCAGATCTGGTAGTTAATAGCTTCCCTTTTACTCCAAGTCAAAATTTCAGTGAATCAGTGCGGGGACAAAAATATCCCATTGAAACTCAAATGGCACCGAACAGAAGCAGTCTCTATTTTGGAGACCTTGGGTGATCAACATTTCACTGTCCAGGAATGAACATTCCCTAACAATAGGTCAAGTTTCTGAGTTTCCCAAGGATATACTGTTTTTAAAAAAAAACCAAACCAAAACAAACAACAAACCACCCAAAACGGTATCAAATCATTTAATGACAGAGACACAATTACAAATAGCATGAACTTCCTGAGACAATGGAGGCAAGGCAAATTGACTGAGATGTTCTTCAATTTTCAAGTTCCTGAAAGGACTGAGGGTTAGGTCAAACTGTTCCCAACCTCAGAGAAAGAGGACAGCAATCACATATGAAGAAAATATCCCAAGCAATTAAAGCAGTTTAACATTAAAAAGCAAACAAACAAACAAAAAACAACTGCAAACTTAACCCAGAAATTTGGAGCTTGAGTTGGGTTCACATCCTCAAGAACTTTACATTCCTTGAGCAATTTCATTTTCTTTTCTTTAGTATTGCTTGCTTTCCTAAATTTCGTTTTCCACTACTGGAAGGTGATATTGATTTACACATAACTGGGCAACTGTGTAGACAGGATGATTTAACGCCAACAGGCAATTTCATCAAGTTTTTGTGCGGAAGACAACCCTCTGACAAAATTCCAGGACTCTGGTTTGGAATGGCGCTGATGCTGACTTGAGAGGATAAAGAGTCCACAAGGTGCATTCAGAGCACATGGATGCAAGTGAGAACCTGCACTGGAAGTGGCCACATGACTGGTCAGCACTGTTAGGAGTTAGATGGCCATTTGAAACTGAGCATGGTAAGAGTTGCCAAGAGTGTCTGGAGAACTACTGGGAGCCTTTCTAAATGTCCCTTAAAAACATCCTTCTAAGTATTACTCATAGTGAGTCTGTGAACGATGGATCTGAACCCTGCCCTGCCCTGTGCACTTCTCATCAGCTCAGACACACTTGAGCCCATTGTTCCAGTCACTGTGTCAATCTGTCTCGTTAAGGGTCTTCCTCTCTTTCACTCATTCTGTACTCTTTCATCATGCTATTCCTTTTCCTCCCCGCAACACAGAGTTTTAATACGTGAGACAAAGTTTCTCCATCCTTGCCTCCAAGGAGTACTCTGGTGGAACTTTCCCCCAGACATACCATTTTTGGGGTTTTTTCAGTCCGTAGGATATTCAGCACTCTTGTCCAGCACTACAACTCAAAGGCATCGATTCTTCTTCTATCATCTTTGTTCATTGTCCAGCTCTCAGATGCATAGCAAGTGACTGAAAAGGCCACAGCCTGCATAAGGCACACCTTCATCTACAAACCTAAATTTCTGATTCCTGCTGAAAGAATAACTGGCTGTCATGTTGGACCTATTTGTATCAGAGTTAAGACTACAAACTTCTTACTGCAATAAACTATGTGCATGGGCTGTAGTTGTGCCCTGAAGAAGGGACGGGTGCCACTTCGGCAAGTGAAATAAATATATCAGTATTTATAAGAAGCAGAGGAGCCCCTGCCTGTACAAATGTGGTACACAGAACTTTATCCCAGTTATATTTATATAATGTATCTGTCTATCTCCATATCCATAGAACAAACAAGCATACAAGTACCATAAAACAAACATCCTTCCTGTGTGTCAAGAGGCGGGACACTCAGCCTGGGGCAGAGTTTCTGTTGGCCTCAGAAGGCAAGGATAGTCTGCTTGACTAAATATGGTGTCTTTTTCAGACCAGGAGATGGGTCCTTCTGTTTGAGAAGGTGTTCCCTTTCATCTGAGGGACTGATCTCAGGCCAGCAAAGGCACAGTCCACAGTCAGCGAGAACTTGCAGCTCCAGAAACAGGATGTCATGGTGTGGCCCGAGGTAGCATTGGGTCTTGATGTGCCATGGTGTGGCCCGAGGCAGCATTGGGTCTTGGTGGCAGGTGGATGTAGGTGGGGGATAGAGGGTGGAGAGTAAGAGAACAGAGAGAACACAGCCCACCACCTAATTAGTAGGAGGGGAGTGGACAAAAGGGACAAGGAGTACAAGGGGTCAATGGTTTGCTGTTATGGGAATGTCACTTATCTGTCAGTGTGCTGTGTAGGGAGAATGGCCCACATATTGCTGCGTATTTTCATTTGTGTTTGTATATACTTGCCTGTTTATAGTTTGCTCTTATGCATGTGTATGTATCACTTGTCTGTCACTTTGCTGTTCTGGGGTGACTGGTAGGTTGTCATGATGCTGAAAGTTATCCCAACAATAACCCCAGATCCATCAGGGGCATACATGATGGAAAGGTTCCAGTAAACTTCCAGACCAAGACGGACTAGGAAGTAGGATCGACCATCCACTTACGAAATAATAGACTTTTGAAAACTCTATAAATGGCAGAGGAATATTTCTAGATAAAGGACTAGAAGCAGAACCTCTCAGATTGGATAGCTTTGAACATAGAGGAGGAAATGCTGTAAATACCTATTAATAACTATAAAATGCGACGTACAAAGTGTGAATGTAGGAAGATTGAAAGTTGTCAGGTTGAAATGGAATGCATACAGGTCAGCAACCTGGCGTTAGTTAGCTCAGATGGACTGGTATTGGTCCTTTTGATTCAGATAATTACATAATCTGTTAGCCTGGGAATGACAAATGAGGGAAGAATGGGATTTATTCATAGTCAAAAAGAACATCTCAAGATCTATTCTGATGTAGAACACTGTGAGAGGACACTATCAATACACCTGTTAATGCAACTATTATTCAAATATGCACACCAACAGCTCAAGCAAATTGAGGAACACTAACAACAAATTTTGCGGTCTGAAATAGACCAAACGTGTAATCAAGATGCATTAATTATAATTGGTGACTGGAAGACAAAAGTGGAAAACAAAGACAAGAGTTGAGAAAAGTGACAGAAATGAGATTGTAGACTGAATGATAGAATTTTGTACATAAACAATAACTATACACCTAGTCCTCATTTTACATACTACACAGTAGTCAGTTAGGCTAAATAAATAGAAATAATCATTGAAGAAATTAAATATCAGCAGTCAAAACAAGTCCAGGGGCTGACAGTGGAACAGATTCTTAACTATGCAAATTGAAATTGAAATTGAAGGAAAATTTAAAAGTCCACAAGAACCAAAATATGACACTTACTATCAACTGGAAGGTAACTTATGTCATGATGTTAAGAATATCATTCATGAAGAAAGCAAAAGGTTGTTATAAAGACGGAATGGAAAGACAAGGCAAAAATGGACATCAGAAGGGTCTCTGAAAATGTTATCAGAGCACAGAAGTCAAAACAAAGGCAAGTAAAGCTGGAAGCAAAAAAAAAAAAAAAATGAACAGAAACTTCCAAAGGACAGTTTAAGAAGACAAAGTAAAGTATTATAAAAAATGCGCGAAGAGTTAGCATTAAAAGCTAAAAGGAAGGGGAAAGAAGGGGAGGGAGGAAATGAATGAATGAAAATCCAACTTTTTGTAAACTTGCACAAAAATCTCAAAGTTTGGGGTTTTTTTAAAAAAAATAAATTTTAGCTAACATAGAGAAAATATGAATCCCTTAACAGTCGTCATGCATGGTGGGAAACCTAGACCTAGACCAAGAAGCATTGTTGAAACAAAATAAGGCTGTACTGCATGGTTTAAAAAATCAGAAAAGGTGTCTATCAGGGTTGTAGCCTTTCTTCACACCCCTACACTCAGCAAAGCTTTCAAGAAGCTGGTCTATATTACGTAGAATATGATGGGATTAGAGGGTGACTCATCCATAACCCATACTATGGAGGTGACACAATCTTCCTTGCTGAAAGTGAAGATTTTAAAGACTTGCTGAAAAAAATCGAAGACTATAGCCTTCAATATAAATGATATTTCAACATCAAGGAAATAAAAATCCTTAGCACTGGACCAACAGGTAACATGATTGATTGAAAAAGATTACTTTTATCAATAATTTCATTTTACTTGTATCCATAATCAGTATCCATGATTGTTGTTGTTGTTATAAGCCTTTGAGTCTCATGCGACTCATAGTGACCCTATATGTACAACACCCCTAAGCTCTGTCCTGTGACAATCGCACTGTCTCTGACATTCCCATCCCAATTATCCCAGTCACTGAATCAATCCACCTCATAGAGGGCCTTCCCCTCCGGCACTGTCCCTTCACCCTCCCAGGCATGATGTCCTTCTCCAAGGAATGGTATCTCCTTATAACATGTCCAAAGTATGTTAGATGGAGCCTCAGAATCCTTGCCTCCAAGGAGCCACCCGGTTTAAACCTCTCCAGGACAAATCTGTTTGTTTTCCTAGCAGCCCATGGTACTCTCCAGCACCACAGCTCAAAGGCATCAATTCTCCTTCTATCTTCCTTGGTCATTGTCCAACTCTCTGATGCATAACAAGTGATTGCAAAGACCATGGCCTGTATCAGACACACCTTAGTCTCCAGAGAGACACCATTGCTCTTTAGTACTTTGGAGAGGTCCCTAACAGCAGACTTTCCCATGGCAATGTGCCTTTTAATTTCCTGGCTACTGGTGCCGAGAGTGTTGACTGTGGAGCCAAGCAAACTAAAGCTGTGAACTATCTCAATCTCTTCACCATCCATCCTGATGCTTCCAATTGGCCCAGTGGTGAGAATCTTTGTCTTCTTGACATTGAGCCTCAATCCGTATTGTAGGCTGCAGTCCTTGACACTCTGCAGCAGGCGCTTCAGGTCCTCCTCAGTTTCAGCAAGCAGGGTTGTGTCATCCGCATAATGCAGATTGTTGATAAATCGTCCCCCAATCTTGACCCCACATTTCTCCTCATAGAGCCCAGCCTCCCGGATAATCTGTTCTGCATATAGGTTGACAAGGTATGGAGATAGGATGCATCCCTGGCGTACGCCCTTCCCAATTTGAACCATGCAGTGTTCCCTTGCTTTGTTCTGACGACTGCCTCCTGGTCCAGGTATAGGTTTCACATTAGAAGGATCAAGTGTTCTGGGATTCTCACTCTTCTGGCACAGTTTGTTATGATCCACACAGTCAAACGCCTTTGCATAGTCAATGAAACACAGATAGACATTCCTCTGGTATTCCCTGCTTCAGCTAAGATCCATCTAACATCAGCAACAATATCCCGAGTACCACGACCCCTTCTAAACCCAGCCTGGACTTCTGGCAATTCTCTGCTGATGTGCTGTTCCAGTCGTTTTTGGATAAGCTTCAGTAGAATATTGCTTGCATGTGAAATCAATGATACTGTTCTGTTGTTTCCACACCCAGTTGGGTCACCTTTCTTTGGAATGGGAACAAATATAGATCTCTTCCAGTCAGTTGGCCAAGTGGTTGTTCTCCAGATTTCTTGGCACAACTTGGTGAGCACATCCAGGGCAACATCTGTTATCTGAAATACTTCAATTGGTATACCATCTATCCCTGGGGCCTTATTTTTTGCTAGGACAAGCTGTTCCTTGGAGAGGGACATCATGCTTGGGAAGGTGGAGGTCAGCCAGGGAAAGGAAGACCCTCAGCCAGGTGGACTGACACAGTGACTGCCGCGAAGGGCTCTAGCATGTCAGGTAGGGTGAGGGGGACACAGGATGTGACAGGGTTCAGAACAGGTTGGCTGTTCAGAGTCACTACAGGCCTTACGTGACTTGACAGCACCTAACAACAAAACCAGCTCCTCTTTGTGCCATCTCATTACTCATTTATTTTTCTTTAATTTCCACTATTTACTAATTTCATTATTAGTCCAGTAACTGTGCTGGACATCTAATATGCTAGGATCTGAGTAATCATTAACTTTAGACAAAATATCCTGGGTCTGCCTAACATATTTCAAAAGCCAGAACCCAAAAGAGTATTCTGTTTCAATATAACTGAAACCCCAAAGAGAACTAAAAAATGTTGACAAAACACAAAATTATCTAAAAACCAAATAGAAAAAAATGCACCTACTTTGGCATCCAAGAAGTAAACAGGAACCCAAAGAAACACTGCAATTCATCGTTGTCAGGTCGGAACCAACTCTAAGTGGACCCTCTAGTGAGTTTTTCAGAGACTTAAATTATACAGGAAGAGATTGCTCATATTTCTCCAATTGAGCTGCTGGTGGGTTCAGATGCCAGAGATATGCGGTGCAAAACGTACTAAAAAGGATACACATTTTCCAATCAAAACTGACCCAAAACTAATGCAGATAGTAGAATTTCCAGACATCATAACAGTTACAGTAACTGCATTTTACATATGCAGAGAGGTAAGAGGTAACATAGAAGATACAAAAAGACTGAAAATAGACTTCTACAGAATAAAATTATGATGTGTAAGATAAAATGACACAAGATAAGATTGATCGCAGGCTGCATAACACAGAAGAAAATGAGTAAGCACGGCAAATAGTAGAAACCAGCAACAACAAAATACACCCAGGGGGAAAAAAAACCAATTTAATTATAGAAAGAGCATTAATGAACGACTTCAAGTGATGCAATTTAAAATTTGAGTCATGAAGCAGATAGAAATAATATTGGAAAAAGAAGACCCCAAATTTCTCCAAATTATGTTATCAATTCAATTGCAAGAAACTCAAGAAATCCAAAGCTCATAAATCCTAAAATAAATTTGAAGAAAATCACATCAGGACATATAATGATTAAATTGCTTAAAACCAGTCAGGTAATTTAGAGGGGAAAAAGACACATTGCAATCTAAGATTATAAGATGGTCACAAAATTTCTTAGACAATACAGGCAAGAAGACATTGTAGTAACATCTTTAAGGTAATAAAAGAAAGAAAAAA
>NW_006399814.1:3703955-3704537 GCF_000299155.1 Elephantulus edwardii | reverse complement strand
CGATTTTCTTTTAATATGGTAAGGAGTTGGCTGGCAATCCACAAACACAGAGTTTGAATCCACCAGTCAGTCCATGGGAGAAAGAAGCGCAATTTCCTTCCATATGAGATTTGCTGTCTCTTGAAAATTTACTGGAGGATCAGCTTGAGTTGGTTCCTATCCAATGGTACACAACAACACAACAATGACACACAGAAGTAAGGAAAACAGATAGCTCTGGTAACTTTCCTATATCACAATAAAAAGCTAAAATTGAAAAGTAAGGATATTGAAGATTTGAGCCAGCAGCATTTCAAGGCAAAAGGCATCACAGAAGTGACTTGGGGCCTAAGCCATCCTATCAAGGGTTGGCTGGGAGGAAAGAGGTGCTGGGTGGGGTAGGTGGGCGTGGAAGTGGATGCAAGTGGAGTGGGGAAGGGGATGGGACAAGACACATACACCAGGGTGGGGAGGACCAACACTGAATCCATTGGCTACTTCTACAATGGGAAGTGCCTTTCATCTGCTCCTTTTGGCAAAATGCTTGTCTGTCAGATACTGTTCTAAAGCTAAGCATCCAAATTAAGACAGACTAGGAAGAAA
>NW_006399814.1:3693749-3703330 GCF_000299155.1 Elephantulus edwardii | reverse complement strand
ACTAACTTTTGCAGTCAGAAATTGATCAAACATGCAACCAAAATGCATTGATAATAATGGGCAACTGGAATGTAAAAGTTGGGAAATGGGAAAAAGAGTCAGTAGTCAGAAAACATGGACTTGGTGGCAGAAATGAGGCTGGGAATAGAATGATAGAATTCTGCACAGTCAATGATTTATTCATTGCTTTAAAATACCTTTTGTAAGAAACATAAATGCAGGCACTACACATAGATTTCACCTGATAATATGCACAGGAATCAGTCACTCTGATTCCTGTATTGACCAGGTGAGGTCTAAGGTAAGGTCACTGTTCATGTTTCCCCAGTGGGCTATTTATCACTCTTAATGTTAAGCTTGGTCGTCTGTTTACGTGAGTATTTGTCCACTGTGAAGCCTTCTCCTTCTTCCTGTGTGGTCCTCTTCCAATGGCTGTCCCTAGGGACAGTCCACACTTAAGGATTCAGGTCCTGTGCTCCAATTCTGGAGGTGAAGTGGCTACACCACGTATCAGAAATTCATCCACACAGGAGTTTTGTCTCTTTTTTCTATTTAATTATTTTACAATCATTTATGTGTTTTAACAAGGATGTATGGATATTTATTTTATATGTGGAGCTGAAACTCATTACTAGCTTATTTATTTTGTTATTGTGTGGCATCAAGTCACTTGTGATTCATAACAACCCTATGTACAACAGCTCTGAAACCTGCTTTATAGCGAGCCAACGTCGTTGTCTCTGATACACCTACCCCTATGACCCCAGTCACTGAGTCAATCCATCTCATCGAGGTTCTTCCTCTCCTGCGCTGTCTCTCCACCCTTCCAAGCACAGTGTTCCTCTCCATTGACTGGTTCTGCCTTGAAACATGCCCCAAATACGACAGACGGAGCTTCAGAATCCTTGCCTCCAAGCAGCAGTTGGGTTTCACCCTCTCCAGGACAAATCTGTTTGTTCTTCTAGCAGTCCATGGTGTATTCAATAATCTTCTCCAGCACCACAGCTCAAAGGCATCAATCTTCTCCTTAGGCATTGTCCAGCTTTCCGATGCATAGCAAGTAATTTCAAAGCGCGTGGCCTGGATCAGGCATACCTTAGTCTCCAGATTGATATCATCTCTTGTCAGTCCTCTAGAAACGTCCCAAATTTCAAATTTTCCCCAATGCAATTTGTCTTTTTATTTCTTGACTGCTGGTATCAAGAGTGTTGATTGTGGAGCCAAGCAAACTGAAACAGTTAACATTCTCAATCTCTTCACCAACTATCATGATGCTGCCAATTGGCCCAGTGGTGAGAATCTTTGTTTCCTTGATGTTGAGCTTCAATACATATTGAAGACTGCAGTCCTTGACCTTCTGAAGCAAGGCCTTAGGTCCTCCTCGGTTTCAGCAACCAGAGTTGTGTCGTCTGCATAATACAGGTTGTTGATCAGTATCCCTCCATTCCTGATTCCATATTCCTTCCATATTCTATTCTTCCTCATAGATCCCAACCTCCCAGATGATCTATTTCTCATATAGATTAAAAAGTATGGTGATAGGATGCATCCCTGACATAGTGCTCAAATTATTCCAGCTTTGGTCATTGGGAAGAATTTTCAACTGTGTTTTTTGTACTTTGAAGTGTACATTATCATTGTTTTTTCCTCTCTCTCTCTGTCTCTCTCTCTCTCCCTCCCCCCTACCTTTCCCTCCCTCCCGCCCTCCCCACCTCTGAATTTCCTTATTCCCTAGAATTACAAAGTGCAATTTTGCAAGATTATCCAATATATTTATTGCTCAAGTCATAGTATCAGTTGTACCACTTTTCTAACAAACTTTGGTTCTTAAGTTGTCAAACAGCATGGAAATGCAGCAGCACATCTAAATACTAGGTTGTTGTTGTTGTTGTTATGTACCATTGAGTAGCTTGCCACTCATAGCGACCCTATGTAGAAGAGCTCTAGCCATTCTATCCAGTGCCAACCTCGCCGTCTCAAACACACTCATTCCCACCACTCCACTCACAGAGTCGATCCATCTCATCGAGGGCCTTCCTCTCCTTTGCTGCCCCTCCACTCTGCCAAACATGATGTTCCTCTCTAAGGACCAGTCCCTCCTTGCAACATGCCCAAAGTATGTCAGACGAAGCTTCAGAATCGTTGACTCCAAGGAGCATTCTGGCTTCACCCTATTCAAGACAAACCTGTTTGTTCTCCTAGCAGTCACTAGTTATGGTCGCTAATATTTAGGTGCATTTCTTTTCAGTACTTTTATTGACAATTGTATACATACATATACGTGCATGTGGGGAGCTCTGGTTGCCTAGCCTGTACAGAGGGGTGCCACCAACCCAAAAGTCAGACCTCTCTCCTCATTCAAAATCATCAGTTACTCCTTCAGAGAAAGGTGGGCGATATCTTCTCAGGCAATTTACAGTCTCAGAAACCAATGGAGGATCAACTATGAGTTGATTATGACTCAATTGAAATAAAAGAGAGATGGATGCACACTTGTTCACACGTGCTCATGCTCGCGCGCACACACACACACACTCACACACCCCTACAACAACCTTCATCTCTACCTGGTAACAACAAGCTTACACACTTTCATTCATCCACTGATGGCTTAGATTATTTCTTGATTGCCCTCAAACTTTTGCACAGAGAAAGCCTTCCCCTAGATTTGATTCCCTGAATTTGGACTTCCAGCCTCTTAGACTGTAAGAGGAAGCTCTTGTGGCCTAGCGGTAAGTAGCTGCCCTGCCATCCCAACGAGGGAGGTTCAAATCCTCCAGATGCTTCCTGGGAGAAAGACAGGCAGTCTCCTCTCTTGGAATTTACTGCCTCTGAAAATTCACTAGAGGGTCAGCTATGAGTTAGTTCTGACTCAAAGGTACACAATGACAACAAACTGGGAGAGAGTAAAGTTCCATTTGTTAAAGCCATCAGAATCACATGTAAACTGGCAGGTGGGGGGAATCTCTGTTATTGCAGCATTAGAGAACTAAGACTAACAGTATTAATCCTCTCCCACCAGCCACTCTTCACGTATGTAATTGATCAGTACAGAATGCGTGTAGGGTTCTCAGATTCCTGTCATTCTCTTGAGGGGGTAATAGGAACAACTAGAAGAAATGCAACTAAAATGCATGTAACTGTTATATGAGATAATAGTGACATTTCTGTTTTCTTACTTTGGGTCTGTCACCAGGAAAGGCCAACTGCTATTAAAGGGCATAATATTTGGTAAAGCAGATGGTCAGTGAAAATGAGGGCTGCCCTGTCCGGATGGACTTGAAAAGTAGCCACAACAATGGACTCTAATCCACTAATGTTCTTGATGACACAAGACCAGGCATTCCATTCTGTTGAACACAAGTTGCCATGGCCTGGGGCTGGTGCACGGTGGCCAGGTGGGTTTCCTTTTATTATAGATGTTGCTCGTTTCCAAAGTTACTTATGTGAGGAATTCTCTCTCCCCTCTCCAGAGAGGTCGTGCCATACATTTGTAGTACAGTTCAATTCTCTTGTCAAAATTTACATTCTTTTTGGGATCCTACAACCTCTTAAATGATATTTTAAATATGCATACATTAAGTTTCACTCTCTGTGCTATAAATGTCTATGAGTTTTGACAGATAGATAATGTCATCTATCTACAGAATCTATTATCTAACTATCATACATGCATATCATACCAATCACTTAGCATGCTCCCAGCTATCATATAGAATAATTCCACCTCCCTCTGTAACTATGCCTGGTGTTTTACCTGTTTCACACTTTACTTGTTGAGAACCCTGGCAACCACCAATCTCTGTAACTTTGTCCTCTCCATCCTGGGAGAGTGGTAATTGGCATCATACAGTATGTAGACTGTTCTTTCATGTAGCAGTATACACCCAACATTCATCCTTTCTTCTCTGGCTTGACCACTCTTGTGTTTTTTATATTAAATCCTATATTCCCTTGGGTGAAGGTACCAGAGTTTGTTTATTCACTAACCTGCATATTGGTTATATCTAATTTTTAAATTGAAGATTAAAACATCCATAAATATTCAAGCCCATATATTGCTGTGCGAGCAGAGGTTGACCACATATTCAGAAGCATGATGCTGTGTGGATTTGTAGGATTCCACTGACTTTTGCAGGAATCGGACAAATTGCCTTCTGAAGAGGCTGCCCCACAGTGAGTTTCCACCACGGGGAAGAGAATCCTATTGCTCTGAACCCAACTCCAGCATCTGAGATTGTCAGCATTCAGGATTTTAGTCATTCTAACAGATTTTTCTGGGTTGCTTATTTTAAGTTATAATTCCTCTATGACAAATGAAAGTAGTCTGATGGTTCAGTATTTAAAGACTTTGGTTGCAAACCAAAAGATCAGAGCCGTGGTTGGCTGGGGGGAAGACATGACAGTCGGTTTCCATAAAGATTTACAGCCTTATAAACTGTGATGCTCTCACGGCTTTATCGTAAGGAGTTTCACTGCCAACTGAAAGGTATGTGATTCGATTCTACCCACTGCTCTGCAGGAGAAAGATAGGCAATCTACTCCGAGGAAATTTCCTTTCTCTGAAAACTCACAAGAGTCAGATATGAGTCAGTTTTGATTCCACAGTACATAACCACAGCATACCTTTACGAGCAGTTCTCTCTCCTGCAAGGTTGCTGTGAATTGGGCTTGATTCTTTGGTGATGGGTGTGGTTTGGCCGTGACAAATGATGTTGAGAATCTTCTCATATGTTTTTTGACATTTATGTATCAGATTTGATCATTAATCTGGAAATTCCTAGTATAGTTAATATTCTTTGCCAACACCCTAATGCTTCTTAGAAATCAGCATGATGTCTGAGTTACCTGGAACATATTAGGAGGGGCCAGTCCCTTGGGAAGGACATCATGCTTGGTAAAGTGGAGCGAGCGTAAGAGGGGTGGACTTTCAGTGAAATGGGCTCACACAGTGATTGCGAAAACGAGGCCAGACGTGGCTAAGACTGCGTGTGAAGCCAGTGCAGGGAAGGGTGACGTTTATTCAATTAATCATGACTATACTATGAATTGGAACTGACGACAGCACCAAGAAGTGTCTCTTTTTAGCAAAGTGTCCGTTTAAATTTTTCCCTACTTTTTGATCGCGTTGATTGTTGACTTGTAAGAGTTCTTTGCACATTTTGAGTATAAGCCATATGCCAAGCACATGTTCTACGTAAACTCTCCCAGTCTATGACTTGTCTCTATGTGAACGCTTAACGGCACTTTTTAAAAAATGCAGCAGCTTGTCATTTTAATAAAGGCTAAGTTAATAAATTTTCCCCTTCGTGAATTATAAATCTGGGGTTGTATCTAAAACCCCATTGCCTTAGGAAGTCCAAGGTCACCTAGACTTTTCCTTTTATTGTGTTTCTGTCTAGAAGTCTTATCATTTTGCATTTTATGTTGAGACCTTATGATTCATATTTGGTTAATTTTTGTGAAAAGTGTAAGGCCATATGTCTAAATTATTTCCTTTTTTCATATGGATATCCAATTATTCTAGCCCCTTTGCAAAAAGGATTGTCCTTTCTCCACTTAATTAACTTTGCTTGTACCTCAAAGACTGGATAACTGTCTTTATGTGGGTCTTGTTTGTTTTTTCATTCCCATTGTGTTTCGTGTGATCATTCCCATACACTGTGTCTTATAAAACAAATCACCACTGATCTGTGTCCACTGTTACCCAATCTTCCCACATCCCCACTGGGTCTTTCCTAATTCACTCACCCCCTCCCTCCACACACAGAACTCTGTGACCTCATGGTTTCCCCCTCTGCACTCTGAGCTCCCCTGCCCCTAACACTTCTCTCTTAGAATATCCTTACACATCTTACTAGTTATCCTTCTGTTTTTTTAAACAGGTGTCTTATACTGTTGTTGCTGTTGATTGCTTTTGAGTTAAGCACGACTCATAGAGACTCTATGAACAAAAAGCCCGAAGCCCCTCTACAACTATGAACATTTATCAAAGGTCATAGAGTTTCTGGAGGCGTGTTCTTTAGGAAGTGGCTGTGGCTCCTGCTTATGCAGCATGTGTCCTTATACACCTGAGTTGCTTTACTCAGCATAATGTCCTCTGTCCTCTCGGAAGTTATATAGTATTTTTCAAAATCATTGCTCTGAGTGTTGCATTGTTTTCCATCATGTGACTATACCACAATATCTCAATCCAGTTGATTGTTGATGGACATCTGGGCTGTTTCCAGATGTTCTTCCTGTTGTAAATTGCATTGCTGTGAACATTGGTGTGCCAATCTCCATTTGTGTCTCAGTTCTGTTTTCCTTGGGGTATATTCTTGGCAGTGGAATAGCTGGGTTATATGAAATCTTTATGTTCAAATGTGGGGTTTTTATGGGCTCTCTGTTCTTTTCCACTGATATCTGTGTCCGTTACCTCACCAAGACCGCACTGTCTTATGAGAACTCTACAGTAAACACTGAAGACAGCTTTGATCTTCTTCAATGTGGTGTTCACCAATCGATGTCCTTTCACTGCCAACACCAGCTTCAGAATCTTCCTCAATGTCTACACAGTAATCTCCTGAGACTGGGACTGCATTCCATATTTAGGCCAAATATTTGATGTCTAAAAAATATTGATTGGTCCTACATGGGAATACAGAACATCTCTCCATTAATTAAGATCGTCCTTGGTGTCTTTCTCTAGAATTTTGTAGTTTACTGCACGTACACAAACACACACACACACACACACACACACACACGCACACACACACAGCCTAGTAGCAAGAACCTATACAGCAAGCTCAAAGGCATGTAGTTCAAGTCCACCAGTTGCCTACAGGAGGAGAATAAGCAATCTCCTTCTGTGTGATTGTTTTTGTTGTTAGGTGTCATAAACCCAACGAATGGCGGATCTGAACCCTGTTCTATCCTGCACCATCTTTACTTTTCCTGACACTAGACCCCATTGCAGCAGTCACAGTGTCAATCTATGTGGTTGAGGGTATTCTTCTCCATTGCCAACCCTCTACCCTTCCAAGCGTCATGTCACTCTTCAAGGAATAGCCTCTCCTAGCAACATGCCCGAAGTATGTGAGGCAAAGCCTCATTATCCTTGCCTTCAAAGAGCACTCAGGCTGCACCTTCTCTAAGACATATTTATTTGTTCTTTTTTGCTGTCCATAGAATGTTCAGTGCTCTTCTCCAACACCACAACTCAAAGGCATCAATTCTTCTGTCATCCCTATTCGTTGTCGGCTCTCAGATACATAGTAATTTGTCAGAAAGACCATGGTCTGAATCACATGCACCTTAGTCCTCAAACTGACATTATTACTCCTCAATAATTTGGAGAGGGCCCTAACTGAGGATCTGTGATTACTGACTCAAAAAAACTGCTGGAGTGTCAGCTATGGGTTGGTTGCAACTCAACAATAACTATAATTCTATCTATCTGTCTGTCTGTCTGTCTATATCTATCTATCTATCTATCTATCTATCTATCTATCTATCTATCTATCATCTATCTATGAAGCAGGAGTGGCATCCACTTCCTAAACAACATGCCTCAGAAAACTCTATGAACTTTGATAAATGTCAATAGTTATAGAAAGGCTTTAGGTCTTTTTTTCATAGGGTCACTGTGAGTTGTGCTCAACTTGATGACATTTAACAGGAAATAAAAGAAGGAAAAGAAAGGGAAGGAAGGAAGGAAGGAAGGAAAAGAAATATACATGTATAACTATATATGTATATATAAATATATATAACTATATATATATGAATCTCATATATTTCATTCAATTTGTACCTAAGTGTTACCTTTTCTATTGCCAATAGTACTGCTTTCATTAATTTAAAAATTTAGTTGTGCATGGATGTTATATGGAAATCAATGAGCTGTTGTAGAATAACACAGTATTTTAGTTCCAGGGGAGAAAATTTTAGTGTATTCTTTGTGATTTTCTACATAAGTAATAATGTGGTTTATGAACAAAATCTGCTTTATTTACTCCCTACCAGTAAACAATTTTTCTTGTCTCATCACGCTAATTCCATTTTATGATTGTTAATAGTAGTGATGGCACATCTTTATTTCCTATCTTAACCTGATCACATTCATTTTATGACCATTGACTCTCATCTGTAGCTTCTTTGCATATTTTTTTTACCAAGTAGAATAAAAGAAAGGTGGAGGGTGAGTGACAGCGACCTTTTCTCCTTTGGACTGACCCAGCAGGCACAACGATGGCCGTAAGCATGGTGGACACTGTTATGATGGTGAACTATAGGGCTAGGTTTTAATCTGTTGCTCACTTGACTTGATGACAAGTTGGCTAAGAACAAAAGCAATCCCTAGCAGGAAAAAGTTCGGTTTTATTATCTAGAGATAGGAATTAGATTTTCTGAATACATTTAGCGTACTGTGCTTTGTTGGTTTATTTTGTTTTTATTTAGGTTGTTGATTTGGTAGATTTGTTGCTGTTAATTGCCATTGAGTCATAGACAACTCATAGAGACCCTATGAATGAAAGACATAGACAGTTGTATAACGTTTGTCCTTTCTCCAGGTTCATAGGGCTTCCAGAGGCAAGCTGCTTTGGAAGTAGATGCCACTCCTGCTTCCAAGCTTGTTTTAATCGGAAAGCTCTACTAAACCCTGCCCATGATGGGTAACCTTTGTTGTATTTGACACATCAGTGTCACAGTGTTCAGCTTCACAGCAACCACGAGTTACCTCTGTACAGCAAGTGGACAGACCAGGGCTATACAACCTAGAAGAATGTTTCGCCAAGACCAATTAAAAACAAGCCTGAGGGCTGTGGATCAAAGTCACCCACCTTTGGCTTGGTAGTATCACTTTCTGTTCAGTAGGCCAACTGATGTCTCTCTATGCTGTTGTTATTAAGTACTGTCAAGTTGTAGGCAATTCATAGTGACCTTATGAACAGAAGACCTGGACAATTGTATCAAACTATGTCGTGGAGTATAGTTCCTTGTATCTGGAATTAGATTAAATTTGCTAGTATTTGGCATGTTTTAATTGGTTTGTTTACAAATTTCATATACATCATGTTTCACACTACTCTTCATTCACGTGTGTTTCATGCAATCATTCTCATGCATTATATTTTATAAAATTAATCACTATTGGACCTTGTCCATCATTACTTTGTCTCTTCACCCAGTTTCTTCCCATTTCCTTCTCTCCCTCCCTCCACCCACCAAGCTGTATACCCTGCACTTCCACACCCACCTCAACGTTCTGTTGACCTATGGTTCGCCTTTCTATATTGGTATCTGCATATGGTCTTGTCGGAAGAGAGATGTTTGCCACATACACACGCCTTTTCTCTGCTCCCATTTTCTGTAACAGATAGCAAAACACCGGCATTATTTCTTCATTAATTATTTGCTAAAATTCAGCAGTGAAATAATCTGGGTATTGTTGTTGTTGTTATGTGCCGTCGAGTCGTTTCCGACTCATAGCGACCCTGTGCACAACAGCTCTAAACCCTGCTCTATCCTGCACCAACCGCACCGCCTCTGACACACCCATCCCGATTACCCCAGTCACCGAATCAATCCATCTC
>NW_006399814.1:3677401-3691607 GCF_000299155.1 Elephantulus edwardii | reverse complement strand
ATAGTGTCCCTTTAATGGGAAATTATTAATGATTGGTTCCATTTATAGACAGAGGCCACTTAGATTAATTTTTACTCATTCTCAACTCACTGAAGTTGATTTTGTTTTAACTGATACCAACCCTCCATTAGATTTCTAATGCTGGGTGTTCATAGAAGGAGACTTTCCATATTTCTCCATAGTCCATGGTATGTTGCAATGTTAACCCAAAGAAGTATGATTTTTGGGTTAACATCACCACATGCTACAGACTATGCCACAGTTGTTGTTTTGGTTATCAGGTCCTAACAGATCATTAGCTGACCCTGAAGCAGGTTCTCAGAGGCACTAAACCTCACAGGGGGAAAGTGTCCATCCAGCATCCATGGAGTAGCCGGTGTGTTCTCATAGCATGCCTTTGGGTCACAGTGCAGCTTCTTACCCTAGGCCACCAGCGCTCCCTCTATCAATTGTTTGTCATTGTTAGGTGCTGTTCAGTTAAGTACTACTCGTAGTGCCCCTATGAATAGCGATATGAACCCTTTTCTCTCCTGTGCCAACCTCACAATCTCTGGTATAAGCGAACCCTTAGCTGCATGCAATCACTGCTCCAATCCACCTGGCTAAGAGTCGTCTTCTCCTTCTCCACCTCTTCTCCTTTCCAAGAATGATGCCATCTCATCATTTTCTCTTATTGTCAGTGATTTTGAGCATTTCTTCCTGTATCTGTTGGCCATCCACATGTCTGCCTCTGTGAAAACGTTAACTATCTTTTGCCATTTTTGTAACTGGGTTATCGGTCTTTTCTTGTGGAGACCCTAAAGGATTCTGTAAACTTTTTTATGAGACTCTTTTCTGAGATGGCATTGCCAACTATTCTTTTCCCAGTCAGCAGGGTTTCCCCGCTCTCTTTCACCCTATGGGAAAAAGGTTTTGATGTGCACAGGAATTTAATCTTTAGAAGGTCCCATTTGTCAATGTGATCTTTCCCGGTTGTACATTTCAGGCAGTATTTGGCAGTGTCTTTGTTCCATAGTCTAGTCCATCTAAGCTTAATCCCTGTTTGTCCTGTATGACCTTTATGGTTCTGGACTTCACTCCCAGCGCTCTGATCCACCTTCAGTTGATATTTGTGTTTGGTGTGATATGTGGATCCTGTTTCAGCTTTCTGCAGGCAGCAGTCCCGTTTTGCCAGCACCATTTGTTGCAAATGTTGTCATTTCCTCATTTGATAGGTTTTATTTCCTTTCCGAATATCAGTTGACCATAGAGAGCTGGATCTATTTCTGGGTTCTTGATTCTGTTCCACTGGTCTATGTGTGTGTCTTTGTTCTACTGCTGTGTAGTAGGTTTTGAGGTCAAGGAGTACTATGCCTCTGACTTCATTTTTGTTTTTCAGAAGTCCTTTGCTTATTCAGAGTCTCTTTCCTCTCCAAAGAAACTAGACAATTTCCCTTTCAATATCTTGGAAAACAAATTTCGTATTTGTATTGGGATTGTGTTGAACAAGTAGACTGCTTTTTGTAGGACTGTAATTTTCACAATATTGAGTCTTCCTATCTATGAACCAGCTCACAGATACACAGCAATTAATCGGGAATACTATGGCCTGAATCAGATGTACCTTAGTCTTCAAACTTACAACATTATTCTTCAGTAATTTGAAGAGGTCCCTAACTGCAGATTTTCCCAGTGCAATGGGTCTCCTTATTTCATGACTGCTGAGACCAAAGGTATTAATTGTGGCCTATTGTTCCAGTGGTAAGAATCTTTGTTTTCCTAAAAATTGCGATGCAATCTATACTAAAGGCTGATTTCCTTGATCTTCTGCAAACAGTTCTCAAGTCCTCCTTATAGTCTTTCTGATCACTTGCTATGCATACGAGAGCGGAACAATGAATAAGGATGACAGGAAAAGTATTGATGTCTTTGAGCTGTGGTGTTGGAGAGGAATACTGAACATCCCACAGATGGCCAAGAAAACAAACAGATATATCTTGGAAAGGATGCAGCTGGAGTGCTCTTTGGAGGCAATAATGATGAGGCTTCACCTCACATGCTTTGGACATGTTCCTTGGAGAAGGACATGATGCTGCCAAGGATGAAGTTTCGGTGAAAGAGAGGAAGACGTTCAATGAGGTGTATTGACACAGTAACTGCTACAATGGGCTCTTGTGTGTCAGGAAGCATGAGGATGGCACAGAGCAGAACAGGGTCCAGATTTTTTGTTCATAGGGTTGTTATGAGTCATGCTTGACTCAACAGCACCTAACAACAGCAATCCATTAAGAGGAAACGTTTTTCTGTTTATTTAGACCTTTTATGTGTCTCACAGAAATGTTCTGTAGTTTTCTTTGTACAGGTCTTTTGTGTTTCTGTTTGGGTTCACTCCTAAGTATCTCAATTTGTGATCACAATATGGTATTGCTTTCTTGGTTTCCTTCTTGGTTACCATAGAGGAATCCCACTGATTTTCAGATATTGATCTTGTATCCTGCCACCTTACTAAACCAGTCTACTAGCTCTAACAGTTGTCTTTCTTTGTTTGATTTTGGGGTGATTTTTTAGTCCTTGGGGTTTTCTGTGTACGCTATCATATAATCTGCATATAGCAACAGTTGAACCATATCTTTACTGATCTGGATGCCTTTCCTTTCCTTCTCTTCTTCTATTGCCCTAGCAAGTACTTCCAATACAATACTGAATAGAAGTGGTGACAGTGGGCATCCTTGTCTGTCCCTGTTCACAAAGAAAATGCTTTTAGTCTTTCTCCATTGAGAGTGATGTTGGCTCTTAGTTTTGCTTATATACTTTTCACTATGTTGAGAAAATTCCCTTTGTTTCAACTTTTACTGAGTGTCTTAATCAGGAAAGGGTGTTGGATTTTGTCAAATGCCTTTTCTGCAATCAGATTCTGTTTTGACGTCACCTCTTTTGTTTCTTATTTGAGATATTTATATCTTGTCTTCCTTTTCTTTTGTTAAGTTTGTCAATGGCGTGTCTATTTTATTGACCCTTTCGAAGAGCTGGCTCCTGGTCTGGTTGATGGTTTCAATTGCCTTTCTGTTTTCTATCTTATCGATTTCAGCTCTTGTTCTTACCATTTCCTTTCTTCTAGAGGCTGTGAGGTTAGATGCTGTTCTTTTTCTACTTGATGGAGGTGCACAGTTAGATCGTTAATCTTCTTCCTTTTCCATGTGTTTGCCTATTGCTGTGAACTGTTTGCTGCGGACTGCCTTAACTGCATCCTAGAGATTTTGCTATGTCTTATTTTAATTTTTTACTGAACTTTTTAATATGATTTTTAAAATTTCTTTTATAACCCAATCATGTTCTAGCAGAATGTTTTTTAGCTTTCACTTGGGTGATTTTTTAAAGCTTTATCCTCTTCTGTTTAATTCCTAGAATAATGGCATTGTGGTTTGAAAAGATACTTTTGCACTATTTTAATGTTTTTTTTTTAATTTGTTGAGGCTTGCTTTGTGTGGCTTGCTCATCTATGATCAATTCTGGAGAATGTACCATGCGCACTTGAGAAGAAAGTAAATTTCTGTTTGGTTGGGTACAGTACCTTGAATACATCCACAAGGCTGAGTTGGCTGATTGTATAATTTAGATCTTCTGCATCTTTCTCAAGTTTCTTTCTAGTTGACCTATCCTTCGAGGAAACTGGTATGGAAACTATTGTGACGCTGTCTATTTCTTCCTTCAATTCTCTTAACCTTCTTTTATGTATTTTGCGAGTCTGTCATTTGGCACATCGATGTTGACCGAGGTAATGTCTTCCTGATCTATTGTGCCTTTAATCACTGTGTACCTCCCTTCCGTATGTTTTATGGTGGTTTTCATCCTCAAGTCCACTTTATCCAAGATTAATATTGCCACATCTGCTTTTTTATGGATGTCATTTGCTTGGTATATTTTTTTTCAGCCTTTGATTTTTAGTTTATATTTCCCCTCATTCCTTCAGTATGTCTCCTGTAGACAACATGTTGATGGGGTTTGTATTTTTATCCATTTTCTGCTATTTTTCTCTTAATTGGTACATTCACATAATTCACATTAAGTGTGTTTAATGACAAGCCAGGTTTTATTGCTGCCTTTTTGCTGTGTTTCTTTTTCTGTTATGTCTAGTTACTGTGGTCCATAGATGGTCCTTTGAGATCTCTATGTGAAGTACTTCCTTTAGCATTTCCTGTAGTGTTGGTCTTGTGTTCACAAATTCGTCAAGTTTCTGCTTTTTGACAAATGGTCTAATTTCTTCTTGATATTTGAAGGACAGCTTTGCTGGGTACAGGATCCTTTGCTGGCAAATTTTCCCCCTCTCTTTCAGCCTTCTGTGTATGCCATCCCATTATCATCTTGCTTACATGGTTTCTGCTGAGACATCAAAACAATCTAATTGGTTCTTCTTTGTAGGTGACTCTTTGTCATTCTTGTACTGCTTATAGTATTCTATCCTTTTCTTTGATTTTGGAGAATTTGACTATGATATGTCTTAATGGTTTTCTTTTTTAATCTAGTCTGTTCAGGGTTCACTGAACTTCTTCACTGTGGATTTCCCCATTCTTCCTGATACCTAAGAAGTTTTCTTTTGGTACTTCTTCCACAATTTTCTCAGTGACTTCTCTGTCCCTCTTGTGTTCTGAAATTCCAGCCATATGTATATTGTTCCTTTTGATATTATCCCACATGATTCTCATATTTTATCTATTTTCTTTTAGTTTCCTCTCTTAAGTATGTGCCCATGTGGAAGTTCTTGTCTTCCACTCACTGACTCTCTTCCATCTCTTCTGTTCTGCTTTTGTGTCTCTCTAGCATGTTAGAAACTTCTGGCATTTTGATCTTGATATTCTGGATTGCACTTCCATATATTTCTGTTCTTCTCAGTATGGTGTTGGCTGTACCCGCTCTGTATTGTGATGATTGTCCAAGTCCGTGTACCTCTATTTCTATAATTTCAATCTTTTTTCCATCTTTTGCAATGTCTTCTGTAGTTGTTCATGTTTCTCCATATCAATGTATTTCTCCTGGCTCCCTATCTCTGGAATATTCACTTTATTTATGGCTTCCATTTTTTTTTCTTCCATTCTTTGCTCCTTCTTCCATAATGGTTCATATAACTACACTGATATGATTCTTCTGCCTCCTTGTCTCTCTGGTGATCATTGGGTCTGTAACATGTCCTACATTTTTAGCCAAAAGCTTATTTTGGTTGTTTTGTGTGTGTTTTTTTTTACAATGTTTGAGGCTGCCTGCTGCTTTCTTACCATTATGTGTAGTTTTTCTTAGTATATGTTAGGCCATTTCTATTGTGTCTACAGAAGTTGGTAATACTTTTTAACTTTATATTCTTTATTAGTTGCAAAGTCGAAGTGTTTTATTGAGTTGATAACTTTCTGTACTGGAAATCCTTTCTGGGCCTGAGGAGGGGAAAATTCACCTTTCCTAAAAGTCCTTTGGATCCTTCTTGGTCTGCAGTGTAGCCACGTGTGAATCTTGCCCTATTGTAGCCCACTTTCCTAACATCGGTTGTCTTCTTGGGTCTTTGGTGTGATCCCTTTGGCCAGGTTTCCCAACTGAAGCAGTCTATCTCCACAGAGGTCATAAGCCCTGCCCTCCATCACATCTCAATGTGCTGATTCTGTAAGTGAGTTCCTCACCTGATTGCAGCCCCTTCTCCTGACAACTGTTGTCCTCCTTCGTCTGTGGAGTGGCATGGCCAGGTTTCCCAAATCTTTTCACCACTCTCTCTGACAGTTATAGAGGAAGGTCCTTGTCTTTGATCTTCTTCTCCAAGACTGTATTCCTTGGCTGCTGAATGCTGGAATCTTCTAGCTGAGGCACACAACTGGCACAAAACCATAACATCCCAGGAAAGAAAAATATCTTGGCTGGATCCTGTATTGTAGAGTTAACACTGGGTGGGTTGGGATTAAGACAGTCAGGGACTAGGAGGGTTAGCTTCTGGGTAAGAGGGTGGCCACAGAGTATAAATGGCTTCTTTCCAATCCAGCTTCTCTTATCTCCATAAACTATATGTTATACCTGTGGTAGTTTTCTCACAGTAAGTAAGTAAGATGAAGTTTTAGTATCCTTGTTTCTAAGGAGCACTCCTTTGGTGGGCCTGTTAAATTATTTTCTCAGCATATAGATTGAATAAGTAGGTATGGAAAAGGATATAATCCTGATGTACATCTTTTCTGGTTTTACTATAGAATTATATTTATAGAAATTGTTAAATAGGAACATGTTTTAACCAATACTCTTTCTCCAAAAATAAAAGCAAAAATAAAATTTTTAAAAAAACAAGCAATAATAAGCAAGTAGTAACTTCCTCAATTTCTGCCAGATATGTGTGGGGATTTTCTTGGCTCTTTACCATGAGAAACTAGGTGAATATCTAGAATAGAGTTCATGAAAATGTGTTGACCCCTGGCTGATTCCCTGCAGACCTTTCACCCTCCTGTAATAATTCACATTCAGCTTCTAGCATTTTTACATATTGCTGTTTAAATTTTTCTGTCAATTTAAGGATCCAGGCAGGGGCATATGCTACAGGTAAACCAATCTACTCTGTTAGCTTCATTTTCCTGTATATTTGAGGTGGAATTATGAGAGTGATCTCAATTATTTGATGAGTTCTCTCTTTCTGAGTGTGTATGTACATACACGTGCGCACACACACACACACACACACACACACACACACAGAGTTTTTAAGTTTGTTGAGCATTTTTGTTGTTGTAAAGATGACAGTGACAACTGCCAACCTATTTTCATGCTGTATTGGAACTGGAAGTTCCTGAATAGACTTTTTATTTGAGAATGGTTTTAGAATTAGAAAAAAGTAGCAAAGATAATACAGAAAGTTCTCATATACACCCACATCCAATTTCCTCTATTGTTATCATCATATATTACCATGGTACATTTGTCACAACTAATGAACCAATACTGATACATTATTATTAACTAGAATCCATACTTTTTTCATATATTATTAAAGGTGGGTTTTAGAAGATTTCTTTTTTCTCCCTCATTAATGTCCCTTTTTTGTTCCATGAATTCATCGAGGACACTGTGTCACAACTAGTCATCAAGTCTTTTAGGCTCCCCTTGGATTTCTTAGCCTTCCTTTGTTTTTTATTTTCTAGACTTTTTGGCGAGTGCTTGTCAGATGTTTTGTATAATCACTCATTTTGTTTGTCAGCTTTCCCTTTCTTATATTGGGGCTGTAAGTTTGAGAAGATCACTGAAGGGATGCGCCCTCCTCATCAGATCACACCAAGGGTGCATTCTATCGTCAATATTCCATACTGTTGATGTCAGTCAGCCTTCATCGCCTGGATGAAATAGGCTTGTCAGATTTCTAGGCTGTAAAGGGGACTCCCTGCATTTCCACACTATGGCCTTCGGAAGCAGTCAACAAGGAGTGTCATTTGAGTTCTCACACAGGTGGATAAATTCTGTATATCCTTGTAACTCTGAAATAAACTCTGAATAAACTCTGAAAGAGGATTGATGCCTTTGAGCTGTGGTGCTGGAGAAGAGTGTTGAATATACCATGGACTGCTAGGAGAACAAACAGATTTGTCCTAGAGAGGGTGAAGCCAGAGTGTTCTCTGGAGTCAAGGATTCTGAAGCTTCGTCTGACATACTTTGGGCATGTTGCAAGGAGGGACTGGTCCTTGGAGAGGGACATCATGTTTGGCAGAGTGGCGGGGTGGTGAAGGATAGGAAGACCTTTGATGAGATGGATCGATTCTGTGACCGGAGTGGTGGGAATAAGTGCATTTGAGATGGCTAGGTTGGCACAGGATAGAACAGCCTTTAGAGCTCTTGTACGTATGGTCGCTATGAGTTGCAAGCGACTCTATGGCACATAACAACAACAATGTTTGTGTGTGTGTGTGTGTGTGTGTGTTTGGAAGCAGGTGTGGCATCTACTTCCTAAATAGCATGCATCCAGAAACTCCATGTTGTTAGTTGTAGAGGGGCTTCAGGCACTTTGTTCATAGGGTCACTATGAGTTATGTTCGACTCAAAGGCAATTGACAACAATTTTATATATATATATTATATTATGGCAATTAAAATAGAGTTGAAGGTATGGAACTTGATGATATACATCTGCGTCCTCTCCTTTACTCATTCTCTCATTAATCCATCCATGGATTCCTTCTTTCCTTCATTTAGCAAAAAGTTACTCAATATTCTAGTACATTGCACTAGTATTAATAGTATAGTAATAAAATGAACAAAAAAATAAGTGTGATCCAACTCTTCATATAGATTACAGACCAGTACAAAAAGCATACAGCTGAAAACTGCTCACAAATACGTCTATGCTAACGTGTGATGTTAGCTATGGCTGTGTGCCTAGTAATTTGGCTTTGTCTTGGGAGAATTAAGACTTCTCTGAGCTGAGGGCATTGGAGCTTACACAAAAAGGGTGAATAATAACTAAGTGTCCTAAAGTCACAAGGGCACAGCAAGGGAGAGTCAGAGGGAAGGACCTGTCCAGGTGGAGCAAGGAAGACAAAGTGTGCCGAGTTAGAGGACTTGAAAGAAGTCGTCGTGGCTGGAACTCTGATAACAAGTGAGAAAGGAAGAGGATGAGGCTCGAGGGTTCAGCAGCAGCCACATAATGCCGATAATACGGGGTTATTTTCACAAGAGAACTGGAAAGTAAAGGTGGAAAACCAGCACTCTGAGTCAAGGAGGAGATGATTAGAGTGGAGAAGAAGCAGAGGGGAAAGGAAGACTCTTAGTGGAGCTCAGAGCTAGAAGTTAGAAAATTGAAGATGATTGGGGAGAAGAAATGCAGAGCAAATAGTCACAAATCTGTAAAAATTTGACTTTATCAGTGGAATGCAGAAGGACTAGTGAGAAGAGTTGAAAAGGCATGGTGAGGTGAACAGGGCGGAGAAGAAGGAGCAGGAGGGTACACACTAAAGTGAATTCAAATGTAGAATCCACTCATTCACTCATTCATTCAACTAATATTTATCGAAAGCTTAACTATGTTGCAGGTGCATTTTCAGTTCAAACTATTTCATTCAACAGCAAATGTGCAGGACTTTGCATAACAAAGCGAAGCTTATGATTTTAATTCAGTTGATAATGAACGAAGATATCTAGGCGAAGGGATAATAGGACAAAATAAATACTCTCCAAGGTATGCTCAAAGGGACAGGATCTTGTCAGTCTTGTTTATTGTGATGTCTCACATAACACATAGAAAGCACACAAAAACCATTTGCCATTGAATGAATTCTGACTTCAGACACCCCCAAACATCTCCCTGTAGAATTGTGCTTTGAAGGGTTTTCAATGACTGATTTTTGAAAACAAGTTGCCAAATCTTTCTTCTAAGGAGTTTTGTTGTTGTTGTTACATGTTATTGAGTCAACTACAACTCATAGCGACCCTAGGAACAACTATCATAAACCCTGTTCTGCCCTGCACCATCAGCATATCCCATCCCATGGTTGCCGTCACCGTGGACATAGATCTCATTTAGAATAGTCTTTTCTCTTCTGACTCCCTACTTTACCCTACATGATGTCTTTTTCCACAGACTGGGGCCTCTTCACATACTCCTGACAACACACTCTAAGTGCATGGATGAAATTTCGCCATTCTCATCTCCAAGGAGCATCCTGGTTGCAATTCCTTTAGGAATGAAGGAGCCTCTAGGTGGGGTCTAAGCTCTCATCTTCCAGTTGATGGCCAAGTTTTCACCACCTAGAAAATCTATAGAGTGTCATCTTGCTGGTGGCCATTGAATCAGTTCAAACTCATGATGCCTTTGAGACAGAAAGACTTGCTTCCCCGTCTTGTGCCATCTTAGTAGGCGTTTGAATGTTTGAGTACATCTTTACAGGTATTACACCAATCCACCACGGAGGGGGTTCCTCACTTCCGGTGAGCTTCTATTTGCCAATCAGGACATTCTTTTGCAGTAGCGGGTCTTCCTTGAAGGCCGGTCTAAATAAAAGACAAAAGAAAAGAGAAAAGCAAGTCCACGGTCATTGTGTGGCCTTCCAGTCTCTCGGGGCTGGAAATCTGTATGGGAATATACTGCCTGTCTTTTTCCAGGGCAGACACTGGTGGGCTGAAACCATTGACCTCTTTGTTAGAAGTGTAACACATAGTGCACTGCATCTCTAGGGCTCCTGAGTGCCTGGAAATGTGCAATGACTTGATAGGTTGATGGGCTGGAGCTGTGCCAAGGAAATGCAGATGTCAAGTTGAGCGAGTGGAAATGGAAAAGGAAGGCTGGGCCGTTGGCAGAACTGGCACAGGGAGACCTTTAGGAGATGAGGTGTCAGCCTAGAGCAGGTACAGTGAGGCTGGAGAAGAGATAGCCGAGCAATGGTCCCTGAGGTCACTCACTCAAGATCTCCAGAGGCCAATCCAAGTCTAGACAGAGCCCTACCCTCCATGACCCTCACACAGCTTCAGGCCCACAGCGTGTGTAAGAGCAAAGCTGTGCTTGGAAGGACTTCTGAGAGCTTCAGTTTGAAAGGAAATTGTGCAATCTGCTTTTTCTGAGGCACCTCGGGGTGGACTCGGACCTCCACCTCCAGTGAGCAGCCGAATACATCACCTCTTGCCCGACTCTGGGACTCCCTGGGCCCACCCGGCCTCATTAATCACCACGCAGAGCCAGACTCAAGCCAGCTCACAACAGAAGCATGTTTGATGGCAACATCCTAGGTGGCGGTGGGAAGTCTGGATGCCAGCTTGGGAAGACGCGAGCCGGGTCTCTGAGGAGAGTAGGTGACAGAAACTCCTTGAGAGAGACTCTCGTGTGGCTACACCGCCCAGATTAATAAATTACCATCATTTATCTTTGTCTCAATACCAGTCTGCTCCATTCCAAACTTCCTAGGATCCTCTATGGTTAGAAGAAGGCTTAACATATTGATTCACAGTCCCACACAGAGCCCACTCCTGGGAGCACTAAGTGCTGAACCCCACGTCAGGATGCAAGCAGACAAGGAGGGATGAGGAAATCTGTGTGGTGGAGCGGAAAAGCAGCAAAGCCGCGATGGTCCTCTACAGGGTAGGGTCGACTCCCCTCCACCAGGATCCTTGTGCCTACATGCGTGTGCCCCTTGTAGTGATGTTGGCCTGGGGGAACCTTTGGGCTGACTTCTGATTTTTCTATGGCCCTTTTGTGAGCCAATTGCTGTCATCCTGGTTCCCCTGCATTCACAGTCCCCACCTGCACCTCCCTTCGAGCACTCCTTCCTCACACCGTCCTGTGCCTGGTCTGGGCCCTTTTGTCCTAATGGCCATGGAGGCACTCTGAGTCCTGTGGCCTGAGTCCTGTGGCCAGCCATAAACACTGATGGAGCTCCAGGGCAGGCCAGTGACAGAGACGAGAGCCGGTACCACACAGAGGCAATGTAGCACAGGGTCCCAGGCAGGCAGGGAAGGCAGAGACCAGGGCTCTGCATGTTTCATCAGTGGTGCTCTTGTCTGTGTTGCTCTGTCTGGAGACCCCTGTGCCTCCTTCCTACCTGCAGATTAGAGGTGATGCCCTCAGAGAAACTCTACAAACTGTCCTCTGTTCAGGCCACTGCAGGCGGAAACCTATTCTCAAAAGGGTGCTTCTAATTCTTCCCACCCTGCCACTTCCTGAAATACTTTCCGTGCACCCCTCCTGCCTTTTCTTGTACACATGCACACCCATGTACACACTCATACACAAATGCACACACATATATACACATGCACATTGTTGATCTTGTTAGGTGTGTTGAGCCTAGGATGAGTCCCAACAACCCTATGAAGAATAGATCTGAGCCCTGTCCTATTCTGCGCCGTCCTCATAATTTCTGATAACACTTGAGCCCTTTGCTGCAGTTACAGTGTCAATCCCTCTGGTTCAGGGTCTTCCTCTCTTTCACCATGCCCCACCTTTCCAAGCATGATGTCCCACTTCAATGAACAGCCTTTTTCTAGCAACATGTCCAAAGTGTATAAGATAAAGCTGTTGGGTTTTTTTCCTCCAAGGAACATTCTAGCTGCACCTTCTCCAAGACACACCTGCTTGTTCTTTTGGCATGTACACATTTTACATGAACACACAAGCATGCACAAATGGGCACACACGTGTGCACGGTCACAGAGGAAGAGCAGATGCTGGCCATTCCATCATCTCCTGGAGTCCAGTCTTCTCAGGAAAAGGTCAGCAGTCTCTCAGCCTGCCCTCACAGCCACTTAGGTGGGATTGAATTTATTTTTTTTTACTGATTCTCCTTTTTATTTTTCCCATAAAATTCTATTTGTATTGAATATATAAGGGTGTTCTATATATTCTACAAAAATTAGAATAATATGTTGTTGTTGTTGTTGTTATGTGCCATCAAGTTGCCTACAACTCATAGTGACCCTATGTACAGCAGCCCTAAACTCTGCTCTATCCTGTGTCAATCTCACCATCTCCAACACACCTACCCCCATTACCCCAGTCACCGAATTAGTCCATCTCATCAAGGGTCTTCCTCTCCTGCACTGTCCCTCCACCCTCCCAAGCATAACGTCCCTCTCCAAGGACCCGTCACTCCTTGCAACATGTTCAAAGTATGTTAGACAAAGATTCAGAATCCTTGTTTCCAAGGAGCAGCCTGGCTTCATCCTCTCCAGGACAAACCTGTTTGTTTTCCTAGAAGTCCGTGGTATATTCAATACTCTTCTCCAACACCGCAGCTCAAAGGTATCAGTTTTCCTTCTATCATCCCTAGACTAGTCCAGCTCACCGATGCATAGCAAATGATTGCAAAGACCATGGCCTGTGTCAAGCCAACTTAGTCGTCAGACTGACATCTTTGTACTTCAGCACTTTAGAGAGGTCTCTAACTGCAGGCTTTCCCATTGCAATACATCTTTTAATTTCCTGACTGCTGGTGCCAAGAGTGTTGTCTGTGGAACCAAGCAAACCAAAACTGTGAACAATTTCAATCTCTTCACCATCCATTATGATGCTGCCAATAGGCCCAGTGGTGAGAATTTTTGTTTTCTTGATATTGAGTATCAATCCATACTGAAAACTGCAGTCATTGACCTTCCACAGCAAGTGCTTCAGGTCCTTTTCAGTTTCAGCAAGCAAGGTTGTGTGATCTGCATAACGCGGATTGTTGATGATTGGTGATTCTTCCTCCAATCCTGATGCCACATTTCTCCTCATAGAGCCCAGCCTCCTGGGTAATTGTCTCAAGCAATCTTAACTTGCTGATGTCCCTGCATTCTCCCTTACACTCCTTCCTAACATGTATGACACAGCTTTAAAGAGACTAGTGCTAGCAAGCTTCACTGCAATCGCAAAAGCCAGTGGTTCAAATCCACCAGCTGCTCCACAGGAGAAGAAGGCACAATCTCCTCCCATGCAATTCCCTGCCTCTGAAAACGTGTTGGAGGGTCAGGTAAGGGTCAGTTCTGGCTCGACAGTACTCAGCATCACCTGCTGATCTGTCTGAACGGTACCCACCAGAGATGCTTGCTCATTTTTACCTGCTGTAACCCCAGTGTCCTGTCTCATGTTTTGTGGCTGCTGACACACGGGGAGACCCACACAGAGGTCTCTCTTGAGGTGCTCATGTCCTGAAAGAGGGTGAAGGTGGCAAAGCAGGTGGGATGGGCAGGAAGGACAGAAAGTAGTTTCCCAGTGTAGGAAGAGCGGCTGACAGAAGGCCTGTGAAAGTCATGGCTGCATGGCATTTCCCAGCTGTTGGAGTCAGAATGCGATGTGCCTCCCCATTTACTTCAGTTCCATGAAAACAGCAACCCATGAACCCCAGGCCCAGCTGCCCCGTCTGGGGGACCCTGCCCTTGGTGTTCTCAGCCATCTCTGAGGCCTAACCCCAGGCTTCTCACCAAGTGGGGAGCAGATGCAGCATTTAGACCATAACAGCCTCACCTCTCTGTCTGTGTCATATCATTTCATAACCCAATTTTGAATGTCTGTGTCACCTGCCACCAGTGATGGGCCACCCTAGGAAGCTAGCTGTCTACTGACAGATGTGTTATCCAGGTTAGAACTGACATGGGGGACCCTCCTTGGTGCGGCTTTTGGGGTGTCTCCTCCTGGAGATTGTACATAACTGAAGAACAAATTCAAACCTCGAGTGGCTACAATCAAGGATGCTTTAGGCAGAATGTTAAATGATCCAGGAGGTATCAAAAGAAGATGGAAGGAATATACTGAGTCATT
>NW_006399814.1:3664597-3675896 GCF_000299155.1 Elephantulus edwardii | reverse complement strand
TGGCACAGGATAGAGCAGGGTTTAGGGCTGTTGTACATAGGGTCGCTATGAGTCACAAACGACTCGACGGCACATAACAACAACAACAACAACCTCTTTGAGGAGCCTCTTGGGGCCTGCTGTGCAAGCTGGGATACGACAGGCAGGTAGAGCCACATTTCTGTCCCAGGTGTTGATGGTCCCCCACATTTGAGAATGCATGCCCCCGCGGGCAGGGCTTGTACCTGAGCTGATCACGCTATGCCTACAATTCACCACTGTCCTGGCCCAGCACTGAGAGATGCCATCAGGTCAGCTCCTAGCCACCGTGGCCCCGAGCTCAACAAGACCAAACCCTGCCTGGTGCTGCCCTATCCTCACAGTCTCCACGGGGCCTGGCCCGTCGCTGCCGTCCCTGGGTCAGTCCACCTCACTGACAGCCTTGTCCTTCACTGACTCTCTGCTTTCCTAACTATGATGTCCCTCTTCAGGGACTGTGCAAAGGTGAAGCCTCGTGAAAGAGGTGCTTGGAAAGTGCTTGTGGAGTGAGAAAGCGAATGAGGAAACCTTTGCGTCATGGAAAGGCTTCAGGGCTCCTCCTCTGTGACAGCACTGGTCCAAAGCCCACCGAGATGTGCCTCAGCCACAAAAGACATGAACAGTCCTGTGTCAGCCAGGACTCCGCAGACACAGTGACAGAGATGGCTTTTTGAAGAAAAATTTATCTTATTTATTTATTTTTAAATTAATTTTAATGAAAGTTTACAGAGACTTAGGGTTCCCAGTCATTCATTATTGCACTTTTCTCCCTGCCCACCCTCTCCCCCCCATTCTCTTTTCTCCTTGATGAGTAAAAGAAAAACTCTTTCATTGCTATGCAATCCCTCCCCCAAAGTCCACTGCACTGTGCAGCCTTCATTCTGAACTCCTGTCAGGACAATAATACCTAATCATATGTCCCTTTTAAACAGTTCTCTCCCTCATCTGTTGCAATGCATCATTCCTCCCCTTCTTCTCTCTCTTCCCTCAACCCCAATGTCAGTCCTGTTTTACAACAGTGGCCCTATGCAATATTTGTCCTTTTGTGACTGAGATATTTCACTCAGCATAATGTCTTCTAGGATTATCCACTTCGCATAATATTTCATGAGTTCCTTGTTTTTTAGGAAGTGGCTCACTTTGCCATGGGGTCCGCCAGGCTGGAATCCAGGCAGGGGGTCGGTCGGTGTCATCGCCCTGAAGCAGAATTCATCCTTCTTTCAGTCTGTGCTCCTGGACTTTGAACTGATTACGTTAGGCCCACCCACATGGTCAGCATGAAATCAGCTGATTGTCAACTGTGACCACATATACAAACGTCCTTCACACCATCGACCTCACAGCCCTGGACACCAGGGCCCAGCCCAGTGACACAGAAAACTCATCGCCACTAGACCCTGGGTGCCCACCCTGTGAAGCTCTGCTTTCTGGGGGACTTGGATAAACTCTGAGCCTCACCCTCTCCCACCCACCTGCAGCATCACTAAGGAGGTCTCCCATCAGTTCTGTGGAGATGTCATAAGGCCTGTGGGAAGCACGTGCTTGGAGAGGGGAGAGCAGGTCAGTATTAGGAGTTGGTGGTCACTTGCCCAGCTTCCTTTCCCTCTGGAGGTCCAGGTTCTCCTGTCCCAGGGTCCTCTGACTCATTTTGGATGGGAGTGCACGCTCAGTCCCAACGCTAACCATGTTGACCTGAGGAAGCTGTCAGATGAGCTAAGAGAAGCTGAACTCACAGTAGAGTCGCTTGGCCGTTCATAGAGCCATGTGCAAGGCAGGTGATAAAACCCGAAGCAAAGTGGATGCCCAGCAGACGTCCCTGTAGGAAGAGGGGCTCTGCTTCCTGAAGGAAAAACTCTCTGAGCCCCTGAGATGCAGCCCAGGGCCCAGGGGCCCTTCCAGGAGCCTGGATCCAGCGGCCTCTGCAGCCAGACCCTGGCTGAGACTGTGACAGGAAGGGCATTTCCAGCCTTGGCAGAGCCAGCGACAAGCAGCCCCTGAGCCCTTTCTAAAGAAAAGCAATCCGGCAAACAAGCGTCTGTTTTTTCAAGACATTCAAAATCTCATAAATAGGCTTTCTCCTTCCTTTTCACGGGGGATCCTGGCTGTCCCAGCAGCAAAATCAATGGGCATCTTACAGATTCAGTGTGATGTGCGGACGGGGCCAGAGGCCAGTTCCCAGAAAGCATGTCACAGGTAGAGTAAGCTCTTCCGCAGGGGACTCAGTGTGGACAGAGGCTGCTTTCCCTCCAGAGCCCCTACCATGTCCCTCCGGCCCCCCAGGAGCCAGTGGACACAGAGAGTCACGGCCACTTAGAAAGAAGCCTTTAAAGCCGAGAGCTGACCATGCTCTGCTCGGCCACAGCATGTGGCCTGACGTCACCTCCAGAAGGGAAAGCCCAGCCCTGGCCCATGGCCTTTCCAGTCCCTTTCCATGGCCGTGTGCTGCATGTCCCTCCTGTGGGGTGTGGTCTGCTGTGCCGATGTCCATGGAGCAGCCCTGCATGGAGCGGGTGTCCCGGGAGATGCTGGCCGAGAGGGACACATGTGTGCTTCACAGGGGCAGGTCCAGGCCTGCTGCCTGTGTCCAGGTGGACGATGAAAGCCTGGGCCGTCCCAGCACATGCCTGGGAACAACTCCTCCAGAGAACGACCATGGGGACAGCACATCTGGGGACTAGCCATCGTGTGAGTGGACACTGGCCACGCATGCGAATCCCACACTTAGGCTGGTGCTGGGCGCCTGGGGCATGAGCTGTTCTGCGCCTGTGTCAGCGGACGGCCCCCCAGGCTGGACCTGCAGCCCTGGCCGCCTGAAGTGTTTTCAGTAATTACAGGACATACTTAAAGACACTGGCAGAGTTGCCCTAATTCATCTTTTATTAAAAACGCCTTAATTAGCTCTTCCCCTGCGAGGTGGACTGCGGCTTGGTGTCCAGAAGAGCAGCATCTAATTAGAGGCACTTCGCTCAGCGGTGCTGACCTGGCCGGCAGAGCCCAGGGGAGAGCGCCCACCCGGCCCCCTGCCCCAGACCTGGGCTGTGCTGCCCTCCATGGTGAGGGGCTCAGGGGGTCCAGAGTGGGAGGGCGGGTGCACAGCACATCCCACACCGTGGACACAAACACCGCTTCCCAGTGGCTGCCTTTCTCTGGTCAGGGGAACAGCAGCCAGGAGACAGGTGATGTGGACTACAACTGCCCAGCCTCACAGTCAGGGGGGCGCTTGTGAACAAGGGCATCCAGTTCTACAACCAGTGGACCAGAACTAGGACTAATTCCCCCACACTCAGACAGGGCGGTCAAGTTCAAACCCATTCAGCAGCAGAGAGAAAGATCTGCTGCTATAATCCTGTAAGTATTGTTGTTGTTGTGTGCCCTCAAGTCAGAACCAACTCACAGCTGATTCTCTAGTGGGTTTTCAGAGGCTGTAAATCACAAGAGAAGACAAAAAAAATGAGAGAGAGAGAGAGAAGAAAAGAGAGACTGACTCCCCATCTTTTTCCTGCAGAGCAGTTGGTAGATTCGAACAATCTGCCTTTGGATTGGCAGTGCAGCTCCTTACCCATTAGGCTATCGAAGCTCTCACTTTAAATATTACAGTTTAGAAAACTTTGAGTCACTTCTACTCTGTCATGCAGGGTCAAAATGAACCAAAAATGAATATAATGGTCCTTAACAACAGTAACAGCTAACTGACTGAAAGGGATTCATATTGATTCCCATTCCCAAAAAAAAGTGATCCAGCAGAGTGCGGAAATTACTAAATAGTATCACTAATATCACACTCAAGCAAATGTCTGAAACAGTACATCAACCAAGAACTGCCAGAAATACAACCTGGGTTTAGAAAAGCCTGTGGCACGAAAAATATCGTAGCTAACGGATCTTGGCTGGAAGGAGAGAGAACCAGAGAAAAGTCTACTTGTATTTCATGGACTATATAAAGACATTTGACTGTGTGGATCATAACAAACTGTGGCTAACCTTGAGAAAAATGGGAATCCCAAACTATCGGATTGTGCTCATGCAAAACCTGTATTAAGACCAGGAAGCAGTCATCAGAATAGAGCAAGGAAATACTACATGGTTCAAAATCAAGAGTGGGTCAGAGATGCATCCTGTCTCCATACCTTTTCACTCTATATGCAAAACTGATCTTTCAAGAGACTGGACTTGAGGAAGAGGAATGTAGTAACATCAGGTTTGCAGGGAGACTCATCAACAATCTGCATTATGAAACTGAGGAGGACCTGGCGTGTTTACTGCAAAAGGTCAAGGACTAAAGCCTTCAATATGAACTAAAGATCAACATCCAGAGAACAAAGATTCTAACCACTGAGCCAATTGGCAGCATCTTAATAGATGGAGAAGAGATTGAGATTGTTAACAAATGCTGATTGCTGGGTTCCGTTATCTTGTGACCAGCCGTCAGGACATCAAAAGATGAGTTGCTCTGTGAAAATCTGCTATCAGGGGCCTCTCCAGAGAGCGGAAGGGCTATGTTAGTCTAGAGATTAAGGTGTGCCTGATCCAGGTCATGGTCTTCATAATTATTTAGTATGCCTCAGAGAGCTGGACAATGACTAAGGATGACTGAAGAATTGATGCCTTTGAGCTGTGGTGTGGAGAAGAGTATTGAACATACCATGGACTGCTAAGAGAACATGTCTGTCCTGGAAAAGGTGAAACCAGGCTGCTTATTGAAGGCAAAGATTTTGAAGCTACAGCTCACTTAGTTGGACATGTGCCGAGGAGAAACCAGAAGAACATTGTACTTGGAAGGGTGGAGGGTCAGCGCAAGAGAAGTAGACCATGGATGAGATAGATGGCTTGCCACAGTGCCTGGGGTAATAGAGGTAGGTGTGTCTGAGACAGTGAGATTGGCTTAGGATCAGACGCAGTTCAGATCTGTTGTACACAGGGTCGCTATGAGTCATAGGCGACTAGATGGCACATAAAAACGACAACAGCAGCAGTAAAGAATGGTACGATCAATCTGTGCCGCCCATTACCCTCACTCCACAATTTGTCACATGTGTTTTTGTATATTCGTAGTTACTGCTTCCCCCAAACAGATTACTTTAAAAACAAATCTAGGGCATAACATCATTTCTTCATGAAATATGTCAGAATGTGCCTCTCAAAGTTGAGGACTCATTCTGAACACAGTTACATGGTTAACAGAGTGGCGGTTCCTTGCTGTAATCTAAAACCCTCTCAACGGTCAAGCAGCCTTGTGGCTTCATCAGTGTTACTTTGTACGGGCTGTTTCTTAAACCCAAACAAGGTGCATGCTTCTCATTGGGTTGTCTTGTCTCTTAAATTCTCTGATCTGCCGATGACTCTTTCTTCCTTCTCTTTGGATTGTTTGGGGTCACTTTTGTCACAAAGAACAGCTTGTCCTGTAGGCAATTCTGCATTTTAAAGTCAAACCCTTGTGTTTGGAACAAGTTCCTTTTTACTGTCTTTACTCTAAGCTCCAAGTCGTACCATGTTGCAACCTCGGGTAGAGTTTGTTTGTTGGGAAGAGGACTCGTCCCGGGGTCTTTGTGGAGTTACGAGGCTCTCATTAGGTGGATGTGGAAGGTGACCGCTGCCCTTGGTCTCATTTACCCTTCATAGCTTTCTTCCTCAAAGTCCACAGCAAACCCATCAATGAGGTTCAGCGCCTTCCCACGGGGACCCCAACATTTTTCAATGTAGAGTCTGTTTCAATGGGTTTCGCCGACTATAATCTTTATGGAAGAAGCAGATTCTCAGGTGTTTTTCCATGAGGTTTCTGCCAGGTAGGTGCAACCCCACCCACATGTGAGAGTGTTAGAAGCATTCCGGGAAGACTGCTTGTTGCTGTCCTTAGTGGAGAGTGTGTATGTGCGTGCGTGTGTGTGCGCACATGAGTATGTGTGTGTGCGAGTGTGCACACATGTGGATGCATACACATACATGTATGTGCGTGCATGTGTGCATACGTGTGTATGCATATGTGTGTATGTGTGCCTGCTCTTGTGTGCAGACTTGTGTGTGTGCACGTGAGTGTGTGTACGTGCATGTGTGTGTGTATTCGCACGTGTGTGTGGACTCGTGCATGCGTGAGTTTGTGTGTGTGTGTGTATGTGTGTGTGTGTGTGTATGTCCTGACCGCTGCCTTCCCGGCTGGAGTATGAGTCACAAATGGACAGACAGCATATGTGTGTGCGTGTGTGTGCGTAAGTGTGTTGGCTGACCGCTGTCTTCCCGGCTGGAGTAAAAGTCACAAACAGTCAGGCAGCGGGTTTGTCTTCTGCCTTGAGTTTGCTTTCTGAGTGTCTTCTGTCTGATTGGTCCTCCACAGATATCCCCTAAAGAAGACATCCTACGAGGAACCTATGTTCAAGAAAGAAAAAGTAAAAATTAAACCTCTCTATCACAAATAGAGTATTTAAAATCCAATTTGCAGTGTTTTCCTTTCATTAGTGGGTATTAAAATTGTGGTGCTTGAATAAGTGCAGGAGAATATGCTTCCTCCTGCCTGGGTAGGAGAAGCCAACGGTGGGTGAATCTTCTAAAGGCGAATGGGGCCTAGGAGGGGTGGAGAGGGTCTCCCCAGTCCTGGAGAAGCAGGTCAGTGAGTGGTAAGCGAGACCCCCACTCTCCACTACCTCCCCCTCCCCAAGCTGCTCAATGACTCACAGATAAGCTTTCCCAAAATTCTCAGCAGCACCTCCAGCAAGTTGATAAAGGAGAAAATTCTTTTGTCTTCCCTGTGGGTCACAAAGTGAGTTTCAGATAAACTGCTCTCAGGGTGTAACTGGGCAAGGCAGCCTGGCAATTCAGAGGCCCCGGGTCCCAGCAGATTGCAGCCGAGGCTTTGACTGCGGGATGTGTTTCCGCCTCAGGCCTCAGCTCTCCCAGCTCTGCAGTCAGGCAGCGCCCTGACCCTCACCCAGGCTCCTTCACTCTCCTGGGGTAGGTCTCCATTCACAGTCCCAGGGGTTCCTGTCTAGTCTCCTAGCGCTGCTGTAACAGAAATACCACAAGGGGAGGGCTTTTAAGAACAGGAGGAGTGAACTGTCACAATTAGGAAGTGAGAAGTGTGGCTTCAGCGACTTACCTGCTCAAGAAGAAACCCCTGTCTGCTACGGGACAGCAGTGTCTCAACGTCTGTCAACCCGGCATCCTTGGGTTCCCTGGACTAGAACTGCCCTCAGGGTTTCCAAGGTCGTGATGTTCACAGGAGCAGAAGGCCATGGGCTTCCCCCAGGGAGCAAGCTAGGGCTAGGGTTAGAGACAGGGTTAGGATTAGGGATCATGTTAGAGATGATGTTAGGGTTAGGCATAATGTCAGGGTGAGGCCAAGGAATAATGATGGTGTTAGGGTTGGTTAGGGTTAGAGTTAGGGATACTATTACCTTTAGGGATAATGTTAGGGTTAGTGTTAGGGATAAAATAATGGTTAGATTTAGGGATAAATTTAGGATTCTATTTAGGGATAATATTAGCGTTGGGGTCAAGGGTTAGAATATGTTAAAGTTAGGAATAATGTTAGCTTAGAGTTCTAGTTAGGGATAATGCCAGGGTTAGAGATATGGCTAGGAATAATGTTAGATTTAGGAATAATGATAGCGTTAGGTATAATATCAGTAATTGGGTTAGGGATAGTGTTATGATTGTGGTTAACGTTAGGGTTAGCGATAATATTAGCTTTAGGAATAGTTCTTTGATGCAATAGAGTAAGGTTAGGTTTAGGTAAGGGATAATGTTAGATTTAGAGTTGTTGTTGTTGTTGTTGTTATGTACTCGATTCAAGTACGACTCATAGCGTTCCAATGAATGAAAGATCTGAACCCTGTTCTATCCTGCACCATCTTGGCTCTTCCTGACACACAAGAGCCCACGGCAGCAGTTGCCGTGTCAGTCTACCTAGTTTAGGGACCCTCCACCCTACCCACCATCATGTTCTTCATCAAGGAACAGCCTCTTAGCAGCATGGTCAAAGTATGTGAGGTGAAGCTTCATCAATCTTGCCTCCAAAGAGCACTCCGGCTGCACCCTCTCCAAGACATATCCGTTTGTTCTCTTGTTCATCCATGGGACGTTCAGTGCTCTTCTCCAACGCCACAGCTCAAAGGTGTCAATTCATCTCATGTCATCCGTATTCATTGTCCTGCTCTCAAATGCATAGCAAGTAGTCAGAAAGAAAGACTATGGTCTGAATAATGCGCACCTTAGTCCTCAAACTGACACCATTACTCCTCAATAATTTGGAGAGGTCCCTAATTGCAGATTTTCCCAGGGAAAAGTGTTTCCTTATTTCCTGATGGCTGGTACCAAGGGTGTTAATTGTAGATCCAAGGAATATGAAGCCATTGACAGTTTCAATCTCCTCTCCATCCATCATGACACTGCCTCTTGATCCAGTGGTAAGAATCTGTTTCCTTGATACTGAGATGCAATTCACACTGTAGGTTGCATTCCTTAATATTTTGTGACAAGTACTTCAAGTCCTCCTCACTTTCAGCAAGCAAGGTTGTGTCATCTGCATAATGCAGGTTATTGGTGAGTCTCCCTCCAATCCTGATGCCACACTCCTCTTCACAGTGTCCAGCTTCTCGGATAATTTGCTCGGCATATAGATAGAATAGGTATGGAGAGATAATAAAATCCTGACACACTTCCTTCTTAACTTTAAACCATGCAGTGCTCCCCTGCTCTGTTCACACAACAGCCTCCTGGTCCAGGAATAGGTTCCTCATGAGCACAGTCAAGTGTTCTGTGATTCCCGTTCTTCTCAGTGTCAGCCACACCTTGTCATGATCCACACAGTCAAATGCCTTTGCACAGTCAATAAAGCACAAGTAAGTGTTCTTCTCGTATTTCTTACTTTCAACCAGGATCCATCTGACATCAGCAATGACATCCTGGGTGCCACAGCCTCTTGTAAATTATAGGGTTAGGTTTAGGGTAGGGATAATATTGTTGTTGTATACTTTTGAGTCTGAGTGAGAACCGTTCTAGAGCTGACCCTCCTGTGGGTTTTTAGAAGCAGTTTATTGCCTGGGAGGAGATTGTCCATCCTTCTCTTGAGGAGCTTGTATCGTGTGCCTTTGGTATTACAGATTTTTGCCACCAGGGCACGAGCGCTCCTAGACATAATGTTAGTCTTAGGGACAATGTTAGAGTTAGGATTAAGGTTAGGGGTAGGGGTAGGGGTAAGGGTAGGATTAGGGGTAGGAATTATGTTAGGTTTAGGGTTATGGATAATGTTAGGTTAGAGATAATGTTAGGGTTTGGTATAATGTTAGGGATAATATTGGAGTTAGCTTTAGGATAATGTTTGGGGAGGAATAATGTTAAGGTTAGGGTTAGGGTTAATCTTAGCTTAGGGTTAAGGATGGTGTTAGGGTTAGGGTAGAGGTAATGCAGGGTTAGGGGTAAGGATAATGTTAGATTTAGGTTTAGAGGTAATGTTAGGGTTATGATGACGGATAGTGTTAGCATTTACGTTAGGGTTAGGGTTTGGAATAAAGTTAGGGTGAGGGTTAGGGATAATGTTAATTCTAGGGTTTAGGATTTTGTTAAGATTATTTATAATGTTAGGGATAATGTTAGGTTTAGGGTAGGGGTAATGTTAAGTTTTGGTTTAGGGATAGTGTTAGATTTAAAATAGAGGTAATGTAGGGTTAGGGATATGGTAGTGTCAGGGTTGGGGCGAGGGATAATCTTAGTGTTCAGGTTTGGGATTTGTCATGGTTAAGGTTTGTTTTAGGCATAGTTTCAAGTTTACCAGTAAGGCTATGTTTAGGGTTAATTTTAAGGTTAGAGTTAAGATTCATTTTAGGGTTTTCCCGCCATTATAGTAGTGTTCTATATTGATTCAATATGGGTGGAATCCTCACTCTAACTTTTAATAAGAATTGTCTTTAGTGAAACATTGCTTCTGTCATTGTTTTGTGCCACCCTGTGTACAACAGCTCTGAACCCTGCTCTACCTTGAGTCAACTTCATTGTCTCTGACAAACCTACCCCCTTTGCCCCAGTCACTGAGTCAATTCATTTCATCCAGGCTCTTTCTCTTTTGCGCTGCCCCTCCACCCTTCCAAGTATGATGTCCCTCTCTAAGGACTGGTCCCTCCTTGCAGCATGCGTGAAGTATGTCAGACAGAGCTTCAGAGTCCTTGCCTCCAAGGAACAACCTGGTTTCCCCCTTTCCAGTATTGATTTGTTTGTTCTCTTGGCAGACCATGGTACATTTCATACTCTTCTCCAGTAGCACAACTCAAAGGTGTCAATTCTTCTAGCATCCTTGGTCGTTGTCCAGCTCTCTGATGCAGAGCAGGTAACTGTGAAGACCATGGCCTTAGCCCGGTGCACCTTAGTCTCTAGACTCACATCGTTGCTGTTGGTAGGAGCAGTCAATCAGTTCCAACTTACCATGACGTAGTGCACAGCAGGACAGATTCCTGCACAGACCTACGGACCTCTTTCCGCTGTGCCTCAGTGTCTCTACTGTTGCCATTTTGTGTCAATCCTTCCCACTAAGGAGATTTCTCTTCTTCACTCTTCTTTCACGTTTGAGGTCCTCCCCCGGAGATTCGCCCCTCTGACGGCATGCCCAACGAGTATGAGGCTCATCTCCCTGCCTTTAAGGAGCGCAATTGTCAATGTCTTGGTTCTTCTGGTCTTCTACGGTATATACGATATTCTTTTTGCCAATATCACAATTGTAAAGTATAGATTCCTCCTTGGTTTTCCTTTTTCATTATCCAACTTTCACGAGCACGTGAACCAATTGCCAAGAACATGCCTTGGGTCAGGCAAGGTGTAGTCTTTCAGGTGACACAGCAGTGAGTGAAGACAACACTTTGTCATTTCAACAGGTACAGATTCACTAGGTGAGAGCTCAACTTCAGCAGCATCGTTAAGGTGGACTCGACTTCGAGGAAGCTGCTTTTCCCGGTCATCTGTTGAGCGTTTTCCAACATGAGAGCCTCACCATCCAGCACCCGATCCAGCCACGTTCTGCTGCTGTTCACAGGGCTTCCGAGGGCCTGTTATTGCAGAACTGGAGGGCGGGTCCTACTTCCTGGTCTTTCTTGGTCTAAAGCTCTGCTAAAACCTTCCCTGCAGTGACTCTGCTGGTACTTGAAACACTGAAGGCCTAGCTTCCCGCATCCCAGCAGGTCAGCCCAGGACAGCAGCCAGCGGGCAAGGAGTCGCCCTGGAGGCCTAGCTTCCCGCATCCCAGCAGGTCAGCCCTGGACGAGGGGTTCGCCGTGGTGGCCTAGCTTCCCGCATCCCAGCAGGT
>NW_006399814.1:3653328-3664134 GCF_000299155.1 Elephantulus edwardii | reverse complement strand
GGCGAGGGGCTGTTTAATGAAGTGACTTTCTGAATTCTGTCAGCAGGATCCATTCCGATACAAAGCACAATATGTTGATTGCTTTATTCATATTTATCACTGCCTCCCTCCCCTCCCCCAGAGCCCACAGCATTTCATTTCCCCAGGCAAATTTATCTTGCTCTAACACCTCATTGGAAAGATGGGGAATTGAACCATTTGTCTTGGGGAGGGTCAGGGTTAGGGTTAAGGCAGCACGGAGAGGCATGTTCCCGTGGGGTGGGCGCTCAGCTCCCCAGTCTCAGAACACTGCAGAGCTCCACGCCTGTCCCCCTCAGACAGAGCCGAGAGATGTTCTAAGGGAAGCTGGTGAATTTAATGACTATTGCCATTTCAAGCTCCAGAAATCTGCTCGCTTTAGCCTCCAGGGAAAAGCGATGTTCTACAGAAACCAGGCCACTTGCTTAAGAAAAGAAAAACAGAGACAGGAATCAAACCACTGAGTGTCTGCCCAAACTTCCACTGTGCCTCTCACTCCTGGGACGAGGGGGTCCTCAGAGGGTGAATGGTGGGCCCTGCAACACTCAGAGGACAAAGGATGGCCTCCAGTGGTAGGGAGGGGGCAGGGCCCACCCTGCCTGCTAGATGGCCAGGGAGACCACAGCCTCGGGGAGTGTGCTCTGAGGCCCTTGGCTGGGGACAGACAGACACTGGTCTGGATGTTGCAGGACGTGGTTGTGTAGATGGGATTTATATGTACCTTTAATCCATCACCCTCCATGACGTGAGAGGGTCTCACTCTATCTGCTGAAGATCATAAGGCAAAACCAATTTCCCTGAGGAAGAAAAGAACTGAGCTCATGCCGCTTCCTTGAAAGAAGTGAGTCTCTCTCTGGTTTCATCTGTTTGTCTCTCCCTCACTGTCTCTGTGCGTGTCTGTCTGTGCCTCTAGTTATCTTTCTCAGATTGTTGATCTTTCTCTGTCTTCTCCTCAGTCCCTCTCTGTTTATATATATGAGTGAGTGTGTGTGTGTGTGTGTGTGTGTGTGTGTGTCTACTTGTTACTTGTAATTGAGTCATCTACTACTCATAGTACTGAAAGAGAGATCGGCTGGCCCAGTGGACAGAAAGCAATGTTACCAATCCAAAGGTGAGTGACTTTTAATCCATGGCTCTCAGTCAGGCCTTTCATTGTTTTTGTTCAGAAATTTCTCTAGGTAGTTCGTATAGCCCTGGTGTGTCTGTACAGCGGTCACTTGTGGTTGCTGTGAGGCTGAACACTGTGACACTGATGTGTCAAATGCGTCAATGGCTGGTTACCCAATGTGGACAGAGAGTGGGGTGGAGCTCCCTGATTAAAACAAGCTTGCAAGAAGGAGTGGTATCCACTTCCGTAATGCTTGCCTCTGGAAACCCTATGAACCTGGAGAGAGAAAGAAAGGCACCCAAGTGTCGAGGACTCTCCTTCATAGGGTCGCTATGAGTCGCTCGTGACTCGATGGCACTTAACAATAACAACAACAACAACCACTCATCTTGACCTTATTAGCAATGGCTCTGAACCTTATCCTATCCTGAGCCAACCCCATTGTCTCCAACATGTTGTTGTGGCTATCTGCCATCAGGTCACCTGCAGCTCATAGCAACCCGTGTACAGCAGCTCTAAACCCCGCCCTGTCCTGAGCCAGTCTCACTGACTCTAACACACCTACCTCCATTGTTTCAGTTACTGTATCATCCACCTCATCTAGGGTCTTCCTCTCCTGCGCTGTCTCTCTACCCTTCTGAGCATGATGTCCTTCTCCAAGGATCGGTCCCTCCTGGCCACGTGCCGAAAGCATGTGAGATGAAGCTTCAAAATCCCAGCCTCCAAGGAGAAACTTGGTTTCACCCTCTCCAAGACAGACCCGTTTGTTTTCTTGGCGGTCCATGGTATGTTCAAGACTCTTCTCCAGCACCACAACTCAAAAGCATCAATCCTTCTTCTGTCATCCTTAGTCATTATCCATCTCTCTGATGCATAGCAAGTAATTGTGAAGACCATGGCCTGGATTAGGTGCACTTTAGTCTCTAGACTGACATCATTGCTTTTCAGTACTCGAGAGAGGTTCCTGACAGCAGATTTACTTAGTTCAATTTGTCTTTTTATTTCCTTTCAGCTGGTGCCAAGAGTGTTGATTGTGGAGCCGAGTAAGCTGCAACTGTTAACAACATCAATCTCTTCTCCCTCCATCACTGTGTTGCCAATTGGCCCAGTGGTGAGAATCTTTGTGTTCTTGATATTGAGCTGGAAACCATATTAAAGACTGCTGTCCTTGACCTTCTGCAGCAGGGCTTCACGTCTGTCTCTGTTTTAGCAAGCAGCATACCTGAATCCACTACCATGGTCACTGTGCTAATCCATCTCAGCTGGGGGTTTCCTTGCCAATGCTGACGCTCTACGCTTCCATGCACAATGTTCTTTTCCAAGGGTTTGTCCCTCCTGGCAACATTCCCAAAGCATGTGAGGTGGAATTTTAAAATCCTCGCCTCCATAGAGCAGCTTGGTTTCACCGTCTCCAGGATGGACCTGTTTGTTCTCTAGTCAGTCCAAGGTATGTTCAATACACTTCTCCAGAAACACAACTCAAAAACATAAATTCTCCTGTCATCCTTAGTCATTGTCCATATCCCTGATGCATAACAAGTAACTGAGAAAACCATGACCTGGTTCAGGCACACCTTAGTCTGTAGATTGGCATCATTGATCTTTAACACTCTGGGGAAATCCTGACAGCCATTTTTCCCGGAGTAACTAATTTTTAAAATTTCTTAACTGCTAATGCAGTTAACATGCTCCCAGGTCAAAAGTTGTGTAACCCTGGTCTGTCCACTTGCCATACAGAGGTAACTCATGGTTGCTGTGAAGCTGAACACTGTGACACTGATGAGTCAAATGCAAGAATGGTTTCCCATGGTGGACAGTGTTTGGTGGAGCACCCCGATTAAAACAAGCTTGGAAGCAGGAGTGGCATCCACTTCCGTAATAGCTTGCCTCTGGAAACCCTATGAACCTGGAGAAAGTATGAAAGTCACACAAGTGTTGAGGACTTTCGTTCATAGGGTCGTTATGAGTCGCCTACAACTCGGTGGCACTTAACAACAACAATGCCAAGAGAATTAATTGTGGGTCTGAGAAAGCTGAAAGGTAACTTCAATCTCTTCTCCATCTATTGTGATGTTGCCAAATTGGCTTGATAGTGAGAGAATCTTTGTTGTCTTGATGTTGAACTTCAACCAATATTTAAGGTTGCAGTCCTTGACCTTCTGCAGCAAATGCTTCAGGTCTTCCACGGTTGTAACAAGCAAGATTGTGGCATCTGTATAACGCTGGTTGTTAATAAGTCTTCCTCCAATTCTGGTACCATATTCCTCCTCATAAAGTATAACCTTCCGAAGGATCTGTTTCAATATAGACTGAAAAATGTATGGAGACAGGGATACATCTCTACGCATTCCTTTCTTTATTTTGAACTATTCACTATTCCCTTCTCACTCTCTATCTCTCATTTCTGGCTGTTTCTTTACTCCTCTCGCCCTATGGTGTATACATCATATTCTCTCTCTCTCTCTCTCTGTGTGTGTGTTTGTGTGTGACTGAACAATGACAGGATGGCACAGGACTGGGTTCAGATCTTTTGTTCATAAGGTCACTATGAGTTGTACTCAACTTGATGACACCTAACAACAATGTGTGTGTGTGTGTGTGTGTGTCTTGTTGAGTCAGAGCTGACCCACAGCTGACCCTCCAGGATCCAGAGACAGAGACCAGGATGTGTGCACTGCCCGGACTCTGGGATCTGGGGGTGAACAGGCAGAGAGTGACCTCAGGATCACTGCAGGCAGGACACGAGTGATAGGAGGACGTTTTCCTGCCTTCAACCAAAGCAGGAGGTAATCAGGCCACACTCCACCCTATGTCCTGTGTCCTATCATCCACCAGTTCATGGCCAGTGGACCAGGTGGATTGAGACCTGGGAAAGGCTGAGTGAGTCTTCACTGAAACGTGGATCCCCTCAAGTGTCTCTGGGGTGGAATGGTTAATCCTAAAAGTTGGTGGTTCAAATACAACCAGTGACTCCGTGGCATAAAGCCGACTCCTATGGAGTAGTTTTGTCTGTGTCATCCAGTCACTATGGTTGGGGATCAGCGGGAGGGCACCCAGCACACACTGCACACTGACAGGCCTACTGGGCAGCAGCGTCCTCTTCGGAGCTGCCTGGCTTCGGGCAAGCTCTCTGCTCGGCCACAGCAGATCTGGGAGCCCCGCACAGACGCAGCGTCTCTGGGTTTGAAATGCAGGTGCAGGAGGCACAGGAAGAGCAGGAAGGGGGTGTTCAAGTTCCTAATGTGGGAAGGAGTCCTGGACAGAAAGCAAAGTCCCCGCACAGGGAAATGCAGGATGAGGTGCAGCAACCTGCCTTGCGGTGCTGATTTAACGTCTTCGTCACCGATTTGCTTACAGAGCAGCCCAGCCGTCCTCTGGCACACTGCTCCCCGGCATTGAACGTGACCCCCACGTTGGAACAGTGTTCTCCCCACCTCCGCCTTGGGATTTCCACTTCTAGCCTGTCTTTCTTCACTAACCTTCTGCCTCTGACAAATCCTGGGCAAACCCGCCCTTTTGATTGTGAGTGTTGATGGTTCTGAGTAGGGCAGCCTCCCATTAGTGGGGCTCACGTGAGAGACCCTTCTACGCTCTGCATGAAAGAGTGCTGTGCAGAGACAGAACTTAACAGCCAAGCTTGGAAAGGAGGAGACCAAGGAGAGGGAAAAGGACAGGACAGGTCCGAGTGACAATGCGGTCACTATTGTCAAGTGCCATGTCACCCTCTTTGACTCATATGACTCCGTGAAGAACAGAATGCAATCCTGCCAGATGCAGGGCCATCCCCCTACACACACACACACACACACACACCGCTGTGCTTAAACCGGAGCTGCAATCACTGGATCGAGCCACCTCGTTGAGGGTGTTCACCTGTATGGCCCTCTACTTGCCCCCACATGATGTCTTCTTCCAAAGACTGATTCCCTCCTGACAACACATGAGGAGTATGTGACGCGAACTCCCCTCGTCCCTGATTGTAAGGAGCATCCTGGCGAAGGAAAGAGACCCTCGGCCAGGTGGAGTGCCACGGTGACTGCAGCAATGGGCTCCAGTATGTCAGGAAGTGTGAGGAAGGTACAGGACAGGACAGGGGCAGATCTGTTGGTCAGAGGGTCTCTATGGGTCATACTCCACTGGACAGCACCTAACAACAGCAACAACAACAGCAGCAACAACCCTGGCTCCACTCTTCCTGACCCAGTTTGCATCTTCTTTTGCCAGGCTATAAGATATTCAGTATTTCAGGTCCACATGGTGTTAAGTGTCATGAGGTCAGTTGTCAGCTCCTAGTGACTGGACGTGACAGCAGGATAGCCTGAGGTTTTCTAGGGTGGTGTCTTTCCAGAAACAGATCTAATCTTGGGTGAGATACAGTGCGCTCTCTCTCTCTCTCAGCTGTCAGACTCTTTAAAGGACCAACATTTGGTTAGGGACCAAGCACTTACCTGCTGTGCCTCCTGGCCTCAGGGGTCCCCAAATCCTAGAGGGGTCTGGGGACACTGTGCTTCACCTTGGAACTATTTTCTACACCCCTTTTCCCTGCAGGGTTCCTGTTTCATGGCTTTTATTAGTTACTATTAATTCAAAGTGATCTCAAGCCCAGAAAAAGGTTTTCTGTAGAGTCTGTGGAGTTTTCCACAGACAATTTTGTCATCTGAAAAAGAATGCAGCTGTTTCCTCCCTTAGTTTGTTTCATTTTCTTGTCTGAGGGCGAGAACTAGGACTTGTGAGAGAGGGACAATGATGCTGCCTCCGGAGAAGAGCAGACAGAGTGGTTCTCAGAAGCTGCATGGCAAGACGCCGTCTCCCGTCCTCAACGTGTTATCAGGAGCAGCGCCTGTGTAAGGGGAGGCCCAGAGAGAGGAAGAGCCTCGCGGAGACGGCTTGACCCAGTGGCTGTAACCATGGGTTCAACCATGTCAGTGGTTATGGAAAAGGCACAGGGCTGGGCAGAGCTTGGTTCTGAAATACACGGACGGCTAGATTGTCGTTGTTAGGTGCTGTAAGTCGACTACAACTCAGAGTGAACGGGCCAACAGAGGAGAACCTCGTCTTCTCCTGTCTCATCTTCATGCTCTCTGATGGGCTGAAGCCCACTGTGATCATCACTGAATCATCCATGTCCTTGAGGGGCTTCGTCTCTCTGACCCTCGGCCCTTCTCAGCAGGGACTGGTCTGTCCTGACAACACACCCAAAGTGTGTGAGGTGAAGGTTCCCTCTCCCATCTCGATCCCGCTCATCTCCATCTGTGGTACACCCGGCACTTCCTTGAGGACTAACTCGTCTTGGGATGGCACCCAACAACAATAATGTATCAGTCCCTAGGGATTCAGAAATGATACCCTGAAGGTCTCTAAAAAGACTTCCTTCCAAAAGAGGAGCCATGCAGTCAAGCAGTGATTACTTGCTGTTTTGTTGTGTTCCTGGAGTGTCTCAGCGTGTTTCTGCCCCTCCAGGAAGGAAAGAAGCCTTTATTTCAGGCTAGAATCCCAGGGGGGTGCAAACCATTAACACCCTCAGGTGTGAGCACAAAGGTCAAGTTTCCAAGTCCACCCAAAGGGGCCTCAGAGGAAAGGCCTGCCAACCTAATTCCCAGATATCAGCCAGCGCACACCCTACGGAGCTGGGAGCTCGGCTAAACTCTGACTAACGAGGGGTCACCTGAGTGGAAAATGACCCAATCTGCACCGACATCCCAGAAAGCTGCCTGGATGGGATGAGTTTCAGTTGAATGTTGACATCGATTTGGACGAGGAATTACTTCCTATCTCAATGAGTAAAAGCAAGGAAGAAGGAAATCTCGGCAGTCAGAAGGGAGCTAAGTGCTCATGCTGGGAGATGTTTGAATTGCACACAGAAACTTAAAGAGAGAAAGAGAGAGAGTTTCCAAAAGGAAAAGGACTAATGAATGGCCTTCATTCTCCAACCTCTCCATCCTCCTCCGACCCCTCCCTCTTCCTCTGATCCCTCCCTTCTCCTCTGACCCCTCCCTCCCCCATCCAACCCCTCCCTTCCTCCTCCTCCTCCGACCCCTCCCTGACCCCTTCCTCCTCCGCTGTCTGGCCACCAGGCTGTGTCCTGGCGCTGACCTGCTCATTTTCTGTAGGACTCAATTCAACAGCCAACTGAAGGGCTTCTTTTGAACTCTACAGACAGTTTCATATATGCGAGTGAGATTGTTTCGTTAATTTTGAGTTTGTTGCCATTAAAAATAATGGAGATTCCTTTTGTGGTCTAATATAATTTGTTATTTTGTAATATTTCGCCATAACTTGGAAGGATATAATCGTTTTACAAGAGACAGTGTTTGATAGATATGTGTTAATGTAACATTTCACTTAGACTATTCAAATTCATTAGTACCTTAATTTATGCATTGTCTACTTGATCAAAGCCAGGGAGACACATAATCTCCCGTAAATGAGTTTCTTCCCATTTGTGTCTATATTTCTAGAAGTGTTTTGTTTGTCTATTTAGATGTTGATCTTTAGTATAGAATGCCTGAATGGTCATATCCTCATTGACTGACTCTTTTCTATCCACAAACAATGCCCTTCTTTGTCCATCAAATGATTTTTGCCGTGAATCTGACCTTTATTTGAAATTAATGTCACCCCCTTTCCTTTCTCTCCTTCTGCTTTTGTTCAATATCTTCCTTGTTATTTCATCTGTAACCTTTCAGTTCTGCCCACTGGCCATGTCTGCTGTCAATCAAAGAGGGGTTTCCCCTCTGTCCTCAGGTCCTCGTCACCCCAGAGATGCTTGACCTCAGGAAAGACACTTAACATCTGCCCTCCAACCCCACTGCTTCACCAGTAAATTGAGCACAGTAACAGCTATTCACGGTGTGGCTGTAAGATTTACACCGAGTAATGAACTTAGAGACAGCAATTAACACTGACTTATAAAGCACCCAGTGCCCAGTCCTGTGACAGGTGTGTGATTCACAGGTAAACAACACCTACACAGATGCACGCACACTGCTTTCCAGAAACCCACAGTACAGCTGGGCCCCAAACATGCGGCTGTAAATACTGCATGAGACGGAATTCCTTGTGTACGGATTGCCGTAACTAAGAATCAGGGGTTGCTAGAGTTTTCTCAGGAGAGCCCAATCACCAATGACTCCCCCCAAGGGCGTATACTTGTTCCGTCCCTAGGTGGGATAATGGCCCATCGGTGATAGCTCTGTTTTATCATAACTGCCATTAAATTACCATTTTGGTTTCGTGCATTTCCTTGAAATAGATTTCACGTGTTACCCTCTTCTTCCGGTCTCTGTCATTTAATAGTAGTCTTTAACTCATTAACGTTTATTGTCATAATTCATATTTTGCCTTTATTCTGTTACTAAAAGGTAAAGGGCATACAAAAGAAGCACCCCAGCAGCCTGAGGGAGCCCCAGCTTTGCAGGAGTAACTCTCTTCCACAAGGCAGTCCTGGTGGCACAGTGGGTAAGCCCAAGGCTGGTATGAAAAGGTTAATGGTTTGAACCCGCCTAGAAGCTATTTGAGAGGAAAGACCCAGCAGTCGGCGGGCATGTGGACCAGCGGGTGTGAACCTGTGGGGACAGTCACCTGCCCCCTTCAGCTGCCTTATGCTGGGAGCCGTCAGGAGCACACAGTAACTACTCCCCATCTCCAAGAGACAGAGGACTAAGCAGACAAGTCCCATAATATGTGCCGAACACGTGAAAAACGAGCAACCCCACAAGTAATTTTAAAATGCAAATAGGAGCCATTATGGAACTTTTTTTTCATCTTTCAAATTGGCAATTTAGAAAGATAATATTTGATGTTCGGGCGGATGGCGTGAAACGGCTATTTTCTTCTCGGCTTGTGGAAATATAAACTGGAACTGCCTCTCTTGAAAGCAGTTTGGTAATGTATGGGAAGAGCATTAAAAGAGTCTCTCCCCTCTAATGTGGTGATCATGCTTCCAGGGACCGTCCTCCAAGGATGGGAGATCGGGAGACACAACATCCCCTCCCATTTGAAGAGGTGGCTGTCTACGCCAGGTGCCACAGACCCACTTGGACAGGCATCTACCCTGCATGAGAGGGCATCCTGCCAGCTCAGAGTCATCCACAGAGCTTTCTCCCTGGAGCAGCTGAGGAAGACCCAGTCCCGCCCTCACGCCTGGCCAAGAATTTAGGAGGGGTCCACCTACCTGCTTGGCTGAGCCCCACTCAGGGTGCACCCACCTCAGCCTGTGGGACCTTCCTTCTAGTTCCTCCTCAGGCCTGCACACACTGACCCATGACCTCCAAGAATGCTAGACAAGTGCACCGAGGGTCTGGAGGTGTAGAACTGATCCCCAAGGAGGAGAAGAGGGGGTGACCATGAGCCACCATCAGGGAGTCCCATGCAGAACTCACAGGATCCTGAGAATTTTCACGTCAACTCTCGTCCTCCACGTCATTACGGTGCCTGTTTATAAGCCTGGAGATTAGAACGTCTGACCAGATTCTGAGGGCACATGGGGGTTCCTGGATGGCCCAATCGGTTAATGCGCCCAGATGACACCTGAAAGGTGGGTGGTTCGGATCTATCCAGAGACGCCAGGGAAGACAGAGTTGAAAACCCACTTCCTAAATGCAGCCCCTGAAAACTCCACTGACTCCAGCTCCACTGTGACACACACGAGGTCTTGAGGAGTCGAACTCAATTCTGCAGCAGCTGAATGGAGCTTGGCTGCTTAGACGGAGGCCACACAGCTCTCCGTGGGTTCTGCCGCGAGGCCACTATGTTGTGGGGTCACTTCTGACCCACAGCGACTCGACCGGCAGGGAGCTGCCCCATGGCTTTCTAGGCTGGGATCTTTATGGGCACCGGTCATCTTGCCTTTTCTCCCACAGAGCCCTTGGGTGAGTTCAAGTCCCCGAAGTCTCAGCGGGCAGTGAAGCGCTTAACCATTACACCACCAGCACCCCATTTCCTGCATCAGTCCTCAGAAGGACTGTGGAATCTAGAACATGACAAACAAACTGTCATCCACCTGTTTTTATGGCATCTACTGGGATGAAAAGACTTAAAAATGAAAGATCCTTTTCTACATCTTTTTATAACTGTTTTCCGAATTGTCTAAAAGAAAGCATTGCTTTTATAGCCTACATTTTGGCAAACAACTTCTGTTTAGATGAAGCGTGATAGTTCCTTTGAATTCCTTTCCTTCCCCCACAAACTTCAGGTGAAAAATGAAACATGCAAATGTGGAAAACAGGCCCACCAGTGGCCTTCTCCTGCCATGAGCACACGGGGGAGAGGGCTTTCAGAGAAACAGAACAAGGAATTTGAGATGTGGATCGTGTGAGAGTAGATTAATTGAGGCAAAGATGACAGTCACACTGCTCTGTACTTAATAGGAGGAGGTCACAGACACCGGCCACAGTAATATTGTCGATTCTGATCAGAGCACTAGCATCCTGTTGCCTGAGTGGATGCTTCCAGAAGGAAGAGGATGGGCATGTTGTTAGGTGTCTTCAAGTCAGCTACAACACATGACAGCCATGTGTTAGAGAGTGAAGCCCGTGGGTCCCATGCAACCCTCACAGTCCGTACTGCCCTCACAGTCCCTGCTGCCGTGTGTGATAGAGTGAAGCCCACCAGGTCCCGTGCCACCCTCATAGTAGCCCATGCTGCCCTCCATGATGCCCTCACAGTCCATGCTGCCCTCA
>NW_006399814.1:3623179-3652600 GCF_000299155.1 Elephantulus edwardii | reverse complement strand
CCATGCTGCCCTCACAGTCCATGCTGCCCTCACAGTCCATGCTGCCCTCAAAGGCCATGATGCCCTCACAGTCCATGCTGCCCTCAAAGGCCATGATGCCCGTGTGTGATACAGTGAAGCCCCGCCCAGCCCAGTGCTGCCCATAACCCCTGGTCGCAGTCACCACACCAAGCCCATTCACTGAGGTGGCCCCTCTGTTGTTTGAAATCCCAGAGCCCCCCACAACTTTCAGCATCACAGTAACACCTGAGCAGTCTCAGGAAGACAGGCTGACGGACACCAATGGGAGGGTGGATGGAGATGCGCCTCAAATGCCAGATTACGTCATTTAAGACAATTCATTACCTAATCAATTGAGCTGTGCTTCCCAATGCAAAGATTTTTTAAAAGAATTTCTTTTCATTTTAGTGAACATGCTACACAGCACACCATGTGCTTTCTGATAGATGGAGAAAGGATTGAAAGCAATGATTTCATCTTGCTTTGATCAATAATCAGTACGCTTGATACCAGCAATAAGGAAATCAGGAGACGAATTTCATTGAGCAAGTCCAATATCAGGGACCTCTTCAAACTGAAGAGCAATGATGTCAGTTTGAAGACTAAGGTGAGTTTGATTCTGGCCACAGTCTTCTCAATCACCTGATACTCATCAGGCAGCTGAACAATGAATAAGGATGACAGAAGAATTGATGCCTTTGAATAGTGGCACTGGAGAAGAGCACTGAATGTCCCTTGGACTGTCTAAAGATCAGATACATCTTGGAAAGGTGCAGCTGGAGTGCCTCTTGGAAGCAAGGACGGCAAAGCTTCATCTTCCATACATTGGACATGTGGCGAGGTGAGGCAGTTACTTGGAAAGGGACATCATGGTTAGAAAGATGGAGGGTCAGCGAAGGAGAGAAAGACCCCCAGTGAGAAGGATTGACAAAGTGACCTCAGCAGTGGGCTCTAGAGTGTCAGAGATGATGAGGAAGGCACAGGACAGGGCAGGGTCCAGGCCAGCCATTCACAGGGTCGCTGTGAGTCATACTCAACTTGATGGCATGTAACAACAAATCTTATCATTCAATGGTGTTAGTTGCATTCTTCGCCTTGCTCCCTCCCTCTCCCCACATCTTTTAACCACCTTTTTTTTGGACTCATGGTCTATAAAGTTCCATGCGTGCATTCAGATTGATGCCTTTGGTTGTGGTTTTGGAGGATAGTATTGAAGATCCTATGGTCTACCAAAAGACCACGTCGCTCTTGGAGAAAGTGCAAGCAGAGTGCTTGTAGGAACAAGAATGGTGAGACTTTGTATCACATAATTTGGACATGTTTTCTGGAGGGGGAAGTCCTTAGAGAGAGGTGTCATGCTGGGAAAGTCAGCGAAAAAGTGGGAAAGCAACAAGATGGGTTGGCACAGTGACCATCACAGCTGGCCTGAGCACGGCAGAAGGTGAGCACAGTGCTGGGAGGGGAGGCCCAGGCCTCTTGCTCATAAGGTTGCTATGAGTCAGGGTTGACATAGGCATGACCAAAAACACCAGCAACATTTGGCCTCTTTGATATAATTTTGTTTTCCAAAAAGAGCAAACTTTCATGCCAAACATTCTTTATTAAGATGTATTGCAATGGGAAAGTCTGCTCTTGTCAGAGACTTCTCCAAAGTACTAAAGAACAATGATATCAGTCTGGAAACTAAGGTGTGCCTGACACAGGCCATGGTCTTTGCAATCACTTGCTGTACATCAGAGAGCTGGACAATGACTAGGGAGGATAGAAGGAGAGTTGATGTCTTTGAGCTGTGGTGCTGGAGAAGAGTATTGAATATACCATGGACTGCTAAGAAAACAAACAGGTTTGTCCTGGAGAGAGTTAAATCAGACTGCTCCTTGGACGCAAGGATTCTGAAGCTTTGCCTGACATACTTTGGACATGTTGCTAGGAGGCATCAGTCCTTGGAGAGTGATATCGTGCTTGGGAGGGTGGAGGGACAGTGCAGGAGAGGAAGACCCTTGATGAGATGGATTGATTCAGAGACTGGGGTAATGGGGGTAGCTGTGTCAAAGACAGTGAGATTGGCACAGGATAGAGCAGGGTTTAAGGCTGTTGTACATAGGGTCGCTATGAGTCGTAGATGACTCGATAGCACATAACAACAACAACAACAACATCCTTACTCTATGGAACAACCAGGGTGCCCCTAACTCTTAGTTAGGAAAGATAGTGAAACATTATCTCATATACTTGGGGCATGTTTTCAGGAGGGGCCAGTTCTTGGAAGAAGATATCGTACTAGAATGGTGGAGGGTTAGAGAACGAGAGGAAGACCCTTGCCAAGACAGATTTACATGATGACTGCAACAATGGGCTCAAATACATCAGAAATCATGAGGACAACTCAGGATAGGGCATATCTGTCACTTAAAAGCTGTCCCTCCACCCTCCCAAGCATGATGTCCCTCTCCAAGGACTGGTCCCTCCTTGCAACATGTCCAAAGTATGTCAGATGAAGCTTCAGAATCCTTGCCTCCAAGGAACAGACTGGCTTAACCCTCTCTAGGACGAACCTGTTCGTTTTCTTAGCAGTCCATTGTATATTCAATACTTTTCTCCACTTTTAAGTGACCGCTAAAAGTCATAGTCAACTCAATAGCATCTAAAACCAACCATAATATTATTCACTTTAAGGATGACTTTAGAGTATAAGAGGATTAATTCCAACTCATGGTTTGAAGATTATCTCAGAGCAATGGATTTACGGGTTTCTCAAGTCTCAACAGATTCAGTGATTCTGGATTCTGCAAGAATATGAAATTCTGTTCCACATGTTCCTCCTTTTGATCAAGATTCATCAATTGATTAGGAAAAATTTCTTCAAAAATTGCCATGTATGAGTTGAGAGTTTTATGCTAAGTGATTTTCTAGTAAATATAGAACATAGTTTGCATTTTGGAAATACCTTCCTTACATCCTTTAAATGGGAATATGCCCTGTGATACAGCCAGCAAACCCCTAGAGTTTGCCTCAGTTTATCACCTCCTCCTCCTGCTTCATCTGCTTGGGTTCACAGCTTATATAATGAGTGCTCCAGCTGATTAGGTGTAAATTCCAGGCTGATAGCACTCATCACTTTGCATTATGAAACTGTATCAAAGCCTCAAGAATAACAGTGTTTCTGCACATTGCTTCATCTTTTCTTATATTCTTTTGCCCCAAGAGAAATTTTTTATCACCTCTCTAAGGAATTTAATAGCTGTGAATTACAAACCTAACAGTCAAGCGCACCTACCATAGCATTTACTAAGAAGACAGACTTGATTGTTTTTCTTTTGCAAGTTCAGTTCCAAGTGTTTTTAAAGTCTAGGATACTAAGGCCAAAACTTTGAGCCTGAAGCTTTCTTCTTAGGAATATTCAGACGAGAGAACTCTGGGTAAGTTCATTTGTTTCTGTGGATACTTGCCTGGCATATAGCCTGCTCATGTTAAGTCCGAGTCACAGTCAAGGTGTAGATAGAGTAGAACGTATCCACAGGGTTTCCAAAGCTTTACTCTGTATGAGAAGAGACGGCCACACTTTCTCCCATAAAACCATTGGGTTCCAACTGCTGACATTTAGGTCAGCAACTGAGTCCTTTAAACACTGTGGCACCAACATGAACGAGTGTAATAACTGAGTCAAACTGGGCCCTTGCTTCTCCCCAGAGTTATCCCGCTACCGTGCAGTCCTTGATAGCCGACTTCTCTAATGCACCACACACCTTCTGATTTCTTGACTGCTGCTGCCATGCATGTTCATTGTGGATCCAAGTAAAATGAAATTGTTGATAACCTCAATCTTTTCTCTACTTATGACGCTGCTTATTAAAAGAAAAGCATCTGAAAAGAAAAAGAAAAGTGTCTGGTTGTGCTCTGGTCAACTCCTCCCTGGCCATCTGTGACCAGACCTACAGGACTTCAGCTGTAAACTCAAGGGTCCACACATAGCCCTGCAATGCGGCTAGCTGACTGGTCTCTTCTCTCTCAGCCTTAGTCCCTCACATGGGCTAAGTCTACAAGTCAGATGTCCTGATGACTCTCTGCCTCTCAAGACAGGAACCCTTCACTTATCCTTATGTCTGTGCGGCATCAACAACGACAAGGAGACACATCCACACTCAGCCTGTCTCTTCACTGCTGTGCGCCTCCAACTTCCACTCATCAAATAGTGAGCATACTTGCCAGCTCCTTTTTTATTATTATTACTAATTTTAATGCAAGTTTACAGAGACTTTGGATTTCCATTCATTCATTGCTGCACTTTTCTCCCTGCCCACCCATACTTTCCAGTTCGCTCTTCTCTTTGAAAAGTAAAATAAAAAATTTTTCATCAGGAATAGATGACATGTACTTTCCTCGCAGCTCACCTTAGGCTAGAGGCTCTGGGGACTCTGCTCCAGTCCAAGCATCATGCACATGTGAACCGACTGACAAGTCATGTCCCCCACGCGCATGCCGGCCACCAACCAGGCTCTCAGCACGGATCTCCCACGTGGAAGGTGAGAACTCACCTCTGAGCCACCACCATGCCCCTCGGCAGCCGGTGGTGCTTAGACTGACATTTAGAAGGGAAGAGGTGAAGCCCAAGGCCAGGCGTTACCCATGCACAGCCACAATGGGCAGTGCGTAGGTGCTATAGATGGTCGCGGTTTAGAGGGGGACCACATAGAGAGGTGCGTGCGTGTCTCTTCATAGACACTGTAAGTGGCGTGTTCCCATCGTGGTGAGATTCAGGACCAGCCCCGAGCCCTCCTGACTGTCAGGCCGACCTCGCCTCAGCGCCTCTGACAGGCTGCGCGTGGACACGGAATGCACGGCGAGAACTCGGGCTTCCTAATGAGGAGACAGCCACTTGTGCTCATCGCGTTCATCTATTAGTAATTAGGTGATTACCAGCTCCCGTTCACACTGTTGTCGAGAGATTAATCAGGTGAAGACACAACACCCTGACGGGCACTGCTGCCTCTCCCTCCCCAGGCTCTAAGCCGCTCTCCTCACTGCGGACCCAGAACAGTCCACAGGGACCTGACGAACTCATCTTTGACTACACATAGCAAAGAGACACAGCGATAAAGAAGCCCTCGAATTATGACCAGGAGCTCTGACAGCATTGTGGTTAAAACACTGCACTGCTAACCAAAAGGTAGTCTGTTCCAACCCGCCAGTTAGATTTGACATGGAAAGCAGCAGAGTCTCGGCCCACGGGGTTTCCAGCACTGCAAACCCTGAGAAGCGGTTCTCCTCTTCCTCCAGCATCAGGAGGGTCAGATGGGGTTGTTGGGAGTCAAAACTCAACTTGGCAGCACCTAACAACAACTAGTGTCGCATGCTCTGTGCATGTTGTTGGAGAGGTTGTTCCCCGGGAAGGGACATGCTAGGAAGGTGGAGAGGTGGGGGAAGAGGGCGACCCCCAGCCAAGTGGGTGGGTTACATGGTGACTGAGGCAACGGGCATGAGTGTGTCAGAGACGGTGAGGGGGGGGCCTGGGATGGGACAGGGCTCAGACTGGTTGGTCACAGTGTCGCTGTGAGTCGTACTCGGCTTGACGTCACCTGATGACGACAACAACAACAAGAGTGAATGAAGGGAGAACGCCTGAAGTGGACCCCCTAGTTTGGAAGACATTCACAACAACGCAGCATCTGCACCCAGGGCCTCCCGCACACAGCCGGTCATGAAGATGGGGGACCAGGTGCGCTCTGTTGTGTGGGACATGGGGTGACCATGAGGTGCACCTGGAAACAATCATTTTGCTATGGAGGGGTCTTCTCTTGCTTCTGGTGTTTCCAGCTGAGGAGGACATTTACCTGCAGGAGTCTTAAAGTCCAAGTCTCGGAGCACAGGGTTCAGGAGGACCTTCTTGTGAACCGGCTAAACCTTCTAGAAGGGCAGCTGGGGAGCCTGGGCCTGAGCAGCTGTGGGAGCGGCAGAGGCAGCGCGGCCATGCAGAGACGTGTGCTTCTAGGCCAGGTCTCCAGGGTGCCAGGCGGCTCCATGGCCACACGGCTCCTGGTTCCCGGGGGCTGCACAATCTCCACGTCTGTCAGTGCCGTGTGCAAATGCTTTCCAAAGTGACGGAGCTTACAAGATGGAGCTGCCGGTCTCAGGAGGGGAAGTTCAAATAGCCCAGACTGGTGAACACGGATGAGAAGAAGAAAAAGTGTAACTCCACAAAGACGTCAAACAAAGAGGCAGCTTTCTGTTGGCTTCCAACTTCAACACAAGAGCTTAAGGAGATGCGCACACAAAAATGCAGGGGTAACAGAGGGGCGTCCGTGGGCCTAGGGCCGCTCAGGCCACTGTGCGGACTCGGCCTCCATCCTGACCTGCGGAGTGGACCAACATGGCCCCAACCATGGCGCTGGAACCCTGCACAGCCACGTTAGGAAGACCAGTCCACCTGCCTGCTGGGTGGACCCACGTGCATCAGAGCACAGCTATGTCCCCAGGCTTTCAGTGGCCCCTTTGGAGGGAGCAGATCACTGGTTCTTCCTTTGGAAGTGAACCTGGGTGGGCTGCAACCTGTAACTGCTCTTAGAACAGCTTTGTGTTTTAACCACGAGCAGCCCCAGGGTCTCCGGGCATGTTAACGGCAATCCCAGCCTACTGACTTCTCACTGAGTCCCCAGGCCTGTCACTGTCACAGAAGTAGGGGTAGCATCTTGCCCCCATAGGGAGCTGCTGGCCCCCAATGTCCCTCTTTTCATTAGTGTCCACTGGCTTTACTCACTGTGCGACCAGGGCTCCTGGGAATGTTGGCACGCGCTGGTTTCGAGCTGATTCCTGCTCACGGCAGCCCTCCACTGAGCGAACGGGGGATGGAGGCAGGGGGACCGCCCCCTTACTGGAGTCCAGTGGACTTGAACACCAGAGTCACGGGACACGGAGTTTTGGTTAATTGCACAACATTCTCTGAGCTAAAGCCACCAGATGGCCAGAAGTTTTAATAGGAGAGGATTAATAAAAACACAGATCATGTTATTGTTTGAGGCAGTCAAGGCGACCTCAACCAACAGTGGCCGGAGGAAGGCCAGTCGGTCCCTCGGCCAGCCTGTGGTGTCCCCACACCCCTCCAGACTCGAGCCCAGCCTGCGGTCATGGTGCCCATCCGTTTTCCTGGCCACCTTCCTTCCTTTCAGTGGCCCTCCGAAGAAATAACGAGTTCAATACAAACCAATACGTAACGAGTTCAGTATAAATTAGACTCGTTTTCATTTAGGTTGTGAGACATTACCAGTCACTTCCCAGCCAGCTGAGATACACCGCAGCCCTGAGGTGCCCAGAGCAGAGGGGCGCCTGGTCAGGTGCTGTCTTCCCGATGGCCAGCCTGCTTCAGTCCATTGACAGGGCTTCTGTGTTCCACCCTTGGAGGGTCCTTCTCGTGTCCTTGTCACTGACTCTCCATTTCCTCACGCGCTCTTTTCTTTCCTGATGCTGTGTTTAAATGCTGTAGAGACGCATGTGGCAGTGTCTAAAAGTGGAGCACTCTGCCCTTGTATTCGCTGGGTGGATGAACTCCTCGGGGAGACACTGAACCCTGCCTCCTTTCTCTGCTGTGGAGCCATGTGAAGATGGACCCTGAGTGGTCCCCGCTAGACTGACATCCCTGCCCCCCAGAGACTGACTGACTGACTTTGAACTCTGAACTACCAATTCCTCCTCGGAAGAAACCCAAACCACCCGTCCCTGTGGTGTGTTACCTGAGGACATGCACAAGGCAGCCAGTGGTCACTTCCCAGACGCAGCTGTCACTATCACGGGCTCCTTGCGAAACCCAGAGAAATCTTGTCTCTTGTCTGAACTGCACATCCACTTTGCTCCCCAGCTTTGCATTGAGAATCTGAGCTTCTTAGCTGGGGCTGCTGTCTTTAGTGCTTTTAACTGTGAAGAAGTGCACCCTTCCAAGCATCTGCCAGTGGAACTTCTGTGCTGATGTGTCACCAACATGAATTGCATTTTTCACGGTGTGCTATTGTTAGCAATACCCTTTTCCCGAATATTCCACCATCATGAAGATAGAGGCAATGTTTTCCAAACAACTCTACCCGTATCCTCCCTCCATCCTATCCGAAGACGCCAATGGCAAGCTGTAGTTTATATACATACGCTCACTTCACTGAAGCGAGGGCGTACGGCATTCTTCCATTCACAAGGAGAATTAGCGTGTAAAGGTCACGGGTGCTCGTGTGTGTATCATTTCTCAGGACTGAGCAGCATTCCTTTGCATGCCAGAGCAGTTTACACTCCTCTCCACCTGTTGTTGGGAATCTAGTATTTCTCCCCCTTGCGGTGCTTGTGCCCAGTGTCCCAGGCACACTCGCAAACAGGTATCTGTCTGCATACCTGCTTTCATTTTCCGTGGCTGGGCCCCTACGATTGGGTTCGCTGAGCCACAGGGCAATTCTGTGTTCAACTGAGAGAGAGGAATTGCCAAACTATCTCCCACTGCTACTATTTTTTATTTTAGAACACAGGAGAGCAGAGGAGAAGCAAATTTACCTAATAGGGATTGTGACTTCCTGAAACAACAGCTCCATTATTTCATAAATCCCTTTGAAGAAACTTGAGGAAGGTCCCCGGTGCCCCCCGCTCTGACTCGGAGGCTCCCCGGAGAATGAGGACTTCCCCAGCTGTTCCCCTCAAGGGAAGGAGGCTGTGTCTTCTCACCGTGGGATCTGCCTCACCGGCATCTAACAACAGGAGCTGCAGATCTATTTCTCTGGTGCTTCAGAGGGTTTTTTGGTAGGAAGTAAATCTTCAGAAGTGAGAATTATAATTGAACCAAGTTCAGGAGAGCCAAGTATAATTTTAGCAACAAAAGTAGATGTTTCCAGAAAAAGCAGCCCAGGAACAGTCAAATTAAGCTGTAGTGAGATAATTGGATGGAAGGGCTGATGAGGCAGTGTTTTGAGTGTTAAGGGGGGAAAATTGTTAGGTAAGAGAAGGTGATGTGTCCTAGTGTCGGGATTGGGAAAAGTGGAATTGCAGAAGTTCCCAAAGTCTGGGGCTCAGGGTTCATCTGGAGTTGCAGACATGGGGGGACCAGGCTAAAACAAATAATCTGTCAAAACTAGTTCGATACAAATCTTGAACGCACGTGGGTGATTGAGGCTACCAATCACAAATTGACAAAGATTGGATAATCCCACTAACAGGAAAGAAACTCCTAGAAGGCTAGAGGCCAGGGCTCCGTCAGAGCTTCCAGGGCCCTCACTCGCGCACCGCTGGGTGGTCAGCATGGACCCAGAGCTGACTCTCAGATAAATTTCGAAGGGGATAAATTGCAGAGAAGGTGATTGTCCATCCTTATCCCATGGAAACTGGTGATTCGAACCACCAAAGAGGCACATACACCACCAGAACTCCCCTTCCAGAAAGGAGATGATTGTTCAGGTTATCGCTGAATTTTTCTTTATGGGAGTGAAAAATTTGGCAAAGACTCCTGGTTGAGATTGGACAATGGGATGTATGAAACGGATTTTATTGAATGGTACTGGTGTATGTAGACTCAGCACAAGTTTGTTCTTTAAATTTGTTAACAGTCAAAAGCTGATGGCCTTGTCTTTAGCATTTACATTCTGGCTAAAGTGCTCTCCGCAGCGGGCCCCACCCAGGTCTCAGGACCAGTCTTCCTAACAGACAGGATGATGTTTTATGCTCTCTCCTCCCCACCTCCTGCACACCCAGCCCTGACCTCTGTCCACCAGGGGCACACTTATTGCTGCAGGCCTGTCTAACACGGAGACCTTGAGCTAGAGATGGGTCTCACAACTCTTGACCTGGCTGCCCACCTCTCTGTGCCCAGTAGACCTCCTGGCCCGTGATCCATTCACCGAATGTCGCCGCTGTGCAACAGAACAGTACCAATGCTACTGGGTGGGCTGTGACTCAGGTGCCCCCACAGAACAGGTCGGGACGGTCCCACAGATTGTGTCCTCTCTCTCCTGTGGAGAACCTGGGGGGTTCTGGAGAGATCTTACAGATAGCAGGCCGGATACTTAATCCACCACATACCAAATGCTTTTTTCTCTCAATAACAGTATTGGAAGAGACCCTTTGCTTCTATTTTAAGGGAATGAACATTGGAAAGAGAAAGTAAATATGCTAATGAAATTGTGAATCCATTAGATATTTTTTTTAAATTGTATAGTTCCCTGTTAAACTTTGCCACTGTTACTGGAGTGAGATGGTACCTCATTATGGTTTTGATTTGCATCTCTCTTATTGCCAGTGATTTGGAGCATTTCTTCATGTGTCTGTTTGCCATTCGAATATCTTCCTCTGTGAAAATTCTTTCCATGTCTTTTGCCCTTTTTGTAATTGGATTATTAGTCTTTTTCTTGTGGAGGTCAGGAGTATTCTATAAACTTCTTTTATTAGACCCTTTTATTCATTGTTGGTGGGATTGTAAAATGATGCAACCATTCTGGAAGGCAGTTTGACACTTCCTCAAAAAGCTGAACATAGAAATTCCATATGACCCAGCTATTCCACTACTTGGAATACACCCTGAGAAAATGACAACTGAGGCACAAACTGAGCTTTTTACACCAATGTCCATAGCAGCATTATTCACCATTGCAAGAACACAGAAACAGCCCAAATGTCCAAACACAAACAAATGGATTGAGAAATTATGGTACAGTCACACAATGGAATACTATGCAGCACGCAGGAGCAATAACTTTGTAAATTATTACCCAACTTGGGAGGGACTGGACAGCATTATGCTGAGTGAATGAACTCAGTACCGCAAGGACAAATATTGTATAAAACCATTACTGTAGAATGAGTATAAGGATCCAAGTGGGGTGCGAGAGGTTGGAAGCAGAGGGTTGAGGATGTGCAGGGGGAAGGGGGATTAATCATGGGGTTGTACAATTTGATGGGTGGGGGGATGAGGGAAATTGAAAGAATTTGTTCTTGAAAACAATATATTTGAGTTTTGTAAATAAACTAGTATAATTTTTTTTTAAGTGTAGAGATTCCTTTGAAGCCAACTAAAACCAAGGGCACCCCCTTCCATCTGAAATGATATTAACTAAACATATCATTGATGCAGCTTGTAGTACTACTCACTCCTTCATTCAATCATGATCTACAAAGACAGCTTAGATAACAAGCTGTTTCTGGTGGTGCAGCCCAAACGCGTGAAGTCATCCACGTTGGAGAGATGATGGCATTCAATGTCTGGAAAGCCAGAATTACTGCATTTTACAGAGAAGTAAGATTCTGCTTCTTTGAATCCTGGACAGCAAATCAAACCAGCCTGCAAACAGTTGTTCTTGCCTTGTGAACTGCCAGCCTGCCCTCACCTCACTGAGGGATGATGCCACCAGCAGTGTAAGGACTGGAGAGAGCCTGGACCAGCGGGGAGTTCCGAAGGACATTATCTTCCCCATGATGTCCCCAGTGAAGCATCACTGATGAGAATGCCTCCGACTCGAATGCTAAGCACTGATTTACTATCATAATAAATGCTGCATTTTCTCCTAACAGACAGCGAGGACACATAACTGACTTTGTATGTTTTCCCTACCAAGAAGCTGGGAAAGAAATGGCTAACGCTAAGTTGGTGCTGATCCAAGACCAAAATATAACTGTCTCTTCCTCTTCCCCACTGATAGGACTTCTACCTTGACAAATTTCTAAATTTTCAAGCATTTATTATTTATTATGTATCCTATTTTTTCTCCTAAGTGACTTTAAATCTGTAGGATATATTAATGACTGGGTGGGTGGGTGGATGGATGGATGGATGGATGGATAGATGGACAGACAGGAAGAGGGATAAAAGGATGTCAGAGAGATGACTGAACAGACAGACATAGATGGAAGGGGAGATGGATGGATGGATGGATGGATGGATGGATGGATGGATGGATGGATGGATGGATGGATAAATAAACAGGTAAATAGGTAATTAGGTGGATGGGTGGCTAGATGTATGGATGGACTAATAAAAAATGGATGGAAGAAAGCATGGATAAATGGTTAAAGAGATTGGTGGATAGATGGATACTCTCTTACTTAGAAGTTGTTGCAGTTTTAAGTGCAGTCAAGTACAAGTCCTAGCGACCCTATGGACGCAGGTCTGAACCCTGTCCTCTCCTGTGCCAACCTCCTCATCTCTGACACTCGAGCCCATTACAGCAGTGTGTCAGTCTGTCTGATTAAGAGTCTTCCTCTCTTTAGCTGACTCTACACTTTCCCAAGCAGAACACCCCTCTCCAAGGAAGCCCCCCCAACCAAATGCTCAGAGTGTGTGAGGTAAAGCTTTGTCATCTTTGTCTCCAGGAGCAACCTAACCGCACTTTCTCCAGGACATATCTGTTGATTTTGTTGGTGTTCATAGGATATTCTGTACTCTTCTCCAATACCACCAATTCTTTGACACCACCTCCCCTTCAACATGATCTAGGCCTTGTTTGCAGCTTCTAGACTTTTTAAGGAAATTTTAAACTCATATTGAAGTTTAATTGCATTTTAATAAATATTATAATTACAATTACAAACATTAACCAGATTTTATCAAGTCAATATAATTCCTTGATTTTTTAAATTCTTTTCATTGTATAACATTTTTCATTTTTATTTTCTCATATTTCATTTTCTATCATTTTATTTAAATTTATTTCATGAAAACCAGAAACACTGATATAGATTTTGGATCATATTTGAGTCAGCATTTGCCATATCAGGTTTTGCTACTTACTTGTAGCTTTTAGTGATTAAACCAACTATAAACCCTCAAGTAGTATTTTTGTGTTCATTGTGTCCTATTTTTCTAGTTAAATCTTGTGTTCTCAAATTTCTTGGAGTATGACACTAATAAATTTTACTCTGAAGTTTTCTCAGTTGCCCTTTTATTTTGTGTTCTTTCTACCAGCAATTTTCACCATGAAATACATACTGTGGAAAATCCGTATGTCTCTGTTATTTCAAAAGGAAATGGTGAGAAATCCCTCTCAGACATTTCAGGACAGCTCTGTGGCTCAGGATTTCTTTCTTTCTTGCCAGGGTTGTTTGGGATTAGCTTGGTTTGTACTCTGTATGTAGATTAGCAGTTGATGTCATGGCTGCCTCATGCACTTGGGAATCAAGCACACACACCCCCATCCCAGTCCCGCGTGATACCAGCTGATTGGACCGTTGTGGTGCACAGGACTTGCACGGAGAGATCTCTGGAGGGTCCTGCCTCTCTCGGTCTGGAAGCTCCACTGGAATGTGCTTAGATTCACAGGAATGTGCGAACATCTACTGAGTGTCCAGAAAGCTGTCCCGGAGGTACCTTGACTGGGACTGAGAACGTCCATTGTTGTCAGATCCTGTCAAGTCGAGCACGACTCATAACTACCCGATGAACAACGGAAGACAAGCTTTCTACCGTGGAGCCACGACTACCTCATTAGAGCAAACGGGTGGTTGTTGCGTGATGTCAAGTTGACTTTGACTCACGGTTCCTGGACAGACAGAACGATCCCAAGAGCTTCCTGGGCTGTAATCTTAAGGCAAGCTGCCTGCCAGGCTTTTCTCCCTTGGTCAGTAAACAGATGAATAACTACCCTTTTGGTTAGCAGCAGAGTGTTTCAACCACCACCCACCAGGTCTCCCTAGTGTGAACCTAAAGATGGACAGTTCGGGGCTACCAGCAGCTCGACGATATAAAGAGGAAGCAGTGTCCCCTCAAACGATGAACTGAGTTTGATCCTTCTAGATCTGCTCTTCCGAGGACACCAGATGAACGTGGACATTTACAAGTGAGCAGCTTGCTGGGATGGGCATGGCCATCTCACACCGCCTTGCTCGAGTAGCCTCTGGCAGAAACGCCAGCCTGGGGCCAGAGCCAGGACCAGGGAAGCAGCAGGCACTTCAGATGGAGTGGATAATAGAGTGGGTGAAAAGAATGAAAATTTATCTTCCTCCTATTTCTCCCCCTGTCGGGGATAAGAAAGCTCTCCACTGTGGAGCCCCTGATTCATGGCCTGGCTATTCTTTTGTGAAGTTCCCTAAATATTTTGTAGCCAGCTTTGACTTGGAAATGCAGCGTTTGAAATATCTTGACTTGACCAAGAGGCCTCAAGTGACGTTAAAATAATGATGATCACATATTTTGCATTTCACGGAAAGTATATTGGAATAATATCACTCACACTGGCCTCCCAATGGAAGTGATTTAGGGGCGAGGCTCTGACTGGGAATATATCGTGGATACTCCTGTCTGGCTCCCGTGAAAGGCTGGCTGGGAGGCGAGCGTCATTTTTACTGTGTTGCTACCCTGTCTGGCAGGAGCCTTATATCTGCTCAGGACACGTTCAGAAGCCCCCTTTTTGCTGGATTTATTAACTCCTCACTGTCAGAACCCAGGAGCTCCACTCCAGAGAAATAGACAAAATATGCCCTCCAATATCTGTGATAAAGTCAGCTCCCCATTCCCGTGAACAGGTCCTTGTTTGAAATGAAGTTTTTCTTTGCAGATTTTATCAGTCAAGGACACTTTTTCAGAGTTGATGAGTCCCAAGTTCTTAATGGTGTCTTATAAAAGGGAATGGTGTGCACTCACCTCTAACCAAAAGGCTGGAAGTTCAAAGCTACCTTATGGCGACATAGAGGAAAGTAGTTAGGCTGTGTGCTCAGGTAAAATCAGAGTCACGACCACTGCCTTGCAGTTGGTCCCTGTTCCCTGTGTCTTCTGCGGGCGTTCAAGTCTGCACATCTTTTTATAGCAAGAGAGAGACTTTTTATTGTGGCATCAGGATTGGTGGAAGATCTATTAACAATCTGCGTTATGCAGATGACACAACCCTGCTTGCTGAAACTGAGGAGGACCTCATGCACTTGCTGCGAAGGGTCAAGGACTGCAGCCTTCAGTATGGACTGAGGCTCAATGTCAAGAAGACAAAGATTCTCACCACTGGACCAATTGGCAGCATCAGCATGGATGGCAAAGAGATTGAGATTGTTCACAGCTTCAGTTTGCTTGGCTCCACAGTCAACACTCTTGGCACCAGCAGTCAGGAAATCAAAAACCATATCGCAATGGGAAAGTCTGCTGTTAGGGACCTCTCTAAAGTACTCAGGAACAACGGTGTCTCTCTGGAGACTAAGGTGCGCCTGATACAGGCCATGGTATTTGCAATCACTTGTTATGCAACAGAGAGTTGGACAATGACTAGGGAGGACAGAAGGAGAGTGGATGCTTTTGAGCTGTGGTGCTGGAGAAGGGTACTGAATGTACCCTGGACTGCCAGGAAAACAAACAGATTCATCTTGGAGAGGATGAAACCAAGCTACTCCTTGGAGGCAAGGATTCTGGGGCTTCGTCTGACATACTTTGGACATGTTGCCAGGAGGGACGGGTCCTTGGAGAGGGACATCATGCTTGGGAGGGTGGAGGGACAGCACAGGAGGGGAAGACCCTCTATGAGATGGATTGATTCGGTGACTGGGGTAATCGGGATGGGTGTGTCAGAGGCAGTGCGGTTGGCGCAGGATAGAGCAGGGTTTAGGGCTGTTGTGCATAGGGTCGCTATGAGTCGAAAATGACTCGACAGCACATAACAACAACAACAACAACAACTGGTTTACTTACAAGGTTCATATACATTGTTTTTCGTGCCGTATCTTTCCCATTTCCTTTACCTACCCCTCCCTTCACCCATCAAATTGTGCAATTCTGTTATTACCCTCCAACTGCCCATCCTCTTGGCCCTGCTCCCACCCTTCCCCCTGAGATTTTCACACTCATTTTACCAATTTTATAGTCCTACAATAAATGGTCTTATACAGTGTTTGTCCTTATAGGACTGGGTTAGCTCACTTAGCATATTGTTCTCCATCTCCAGTCTCTCTCAAGTTAGGTAGTGATTTAAAAAAATCACTACTTCTCTGGGTTGGGTAGTATTCCGTCATGTTAATGCACCATAATTTCTCATTCCACTTGATTGTAGTTGGACATCTGGGCTGTTTTCATGTTCTTGCACTGGTGAATAATGCTGCTATGAACATTGGTGTACAAGTCTGCATTTGTGCCTCAGTTCTCATTTTCTTGGGGTATATTCCAAGCAAGAGAATAGCTGGGCCATGTGGAATTTCTATGTTCAACATGTTTGAGGAAATGCCAGACTGCCTTCCAGACCAAGGCTATAAATCTTAGAGGCTGCCCATCTCTCTTCTGGTAGATTCAAATTCCTGACCTATGGTGAAGAATGAAATCGCCTACACAATATGCCATCGGAGTACCTTTTACAGTAAGACAGGAGGCAAGAAAAGCCCATGGAACAGCTCCACTCTGTCACACAAGGAATCCCCATTAGTCTCAAAAGCTAGAGCCAAAAAAGGAAAGAGACTCGTGAAGACAGATGCAGGGGGGAAGGGTCCCAGGGCTCCCTGCAGGGGTTATAATATAAAAGGGCGGATCCTATCCTTTCTCACAGGAAACAATCTTATCACTAGTCAAGTAAACAATATCATGAAAATTGAAGAACATGTTGAAACTGTCAAAGATTTCATTTTACTTGTGTCCACAATCAATACTTCGAGAAACCTCAGTCAAGAAATCAAAATATATAGCACACTGAGTAAATCTACTCCTAAATACCTCTTTAAAGCACTAATGAGCAAGGATGTCACTTTGAAGACTGTGGTGAACTTAACCTAAGCCATGGCATTTTCCATTATCTCATAGGTATGTGAAAGCTAGACAATAAATAAGGAACATCTAGGGATAACTGATGCCTTTCGTAGGAGCACTGTTGTTATGTGCCATCAAGTCGCCTATGACTCATAGTGATCCTACGTACATTACGTCTGAACCTTGTCCTGTCCTGAGTTAGTCTCATCCTCTCCAGCAAACCTAAACCTGTTTCTCCAGCCACTGACTCAATCCATCTCCTCCAGGGTCTTCCTCTCCAGCACTATCCCTTTACCCTTCCAATCATGATGTCCTTCTCCAAGGACTGGTCTTTCCTGGCCACATGCCCAAAGTTTGTGAGATGAAGTTTCAAAATCCTTGCCTCCAGGGAGCAGTTAGGGTTCACCCTAACCAGGACAGATCTATTTGTTCTTTTGGTAGAACACAATATGTTCAACACTCTTTTCCAACACCACAACTCAAAGGCATCAATCCTTCTATCACCCTTAGTTATAGTCCAGCTCTCTGATACATAGCAAGGAATAACAAAGACCCTGGCCTGTATCAGGCACACCTTAGTCTGTAGACTGACATAGTTTCTCTTCGGTAGTCTAGAGAGGTCCCTGACAGCAGACTATCCCAATACAATTACTCTTTTGATTTCCTGATTGCTGGTGCCAAGAGTATTGACTGTGGAACCAAGCAAGCTGAAATTGTTAACAACCTCAGTCTCTTTTCCATCTATCGTGATCCTGCCAGTTGAGTGGTGAGAATCTTTGTTTTCTTGATGTTGAGCAACAAGTCATACTGAAGACTACAGTCCTTCACCTTCTGCAGCAAATACCTTGTATTCTCCAGAGTTTCAGGAAGCAAGGTTGTATCACCTGCATAATGCAGGTTGTTGATGAGTCTTCCTCCAATCCTGATGTCACATTCCTAAATGCCAGTCTCCCAAATGATCTGTTCTGCATATAGATTGAAAACATATGGAGATAGGATGAATTCCTGATGCACACCTTTCCTGATTTTGAACCATGCAGTATTTCCTTGCTCTGTTCTGAGGACTTCTTCCTGGTCTGAGTATAGGTTTTGCATGAGCACAATCAGGTGTTCTAGGATTCCCATTCTCCTCAAGGTTAATGACAATTTGTTGTGATCCACATAGTCAAATGCCTTTGCATAATCAATGAAACACAGATAGACATTCCTCATCTATCATTGGCTATGATGTCCCTAGTGGCACAGCCTCCTCTGAACCCAGCGTGCATCTCTGGCAGTTAGTTCTCTCCTGAGATATTGTTTCTGTCATTTCTAGATAATCTCTAGCAGGATCTTGCTTGTACGTTATATTAACGATATCTATAATTTCTACATTCTATCAGGTCAGTTTTTAAAAATAGGAATAAATATAGATCTCTTCCAGTCAGTTGGCTAAGTAGTTGTTCTCAAAATTTCTTGGCACAACTTGGTGAGCACATCCAGGGCAGCATCTGTTTGCTGAAATATGTCAATTGGTATTCTATCAATTCCTCCTGGGGCCTTGTTTTTTGCCAATTCCTTCAGAGAAGCTTTAACATCCTCCTTCATCACCATTGTCTCCTGATCATACATTGTTTCATGAAATCTGTGTCAGCCAATTATTTTTGGAATAGAAGCTCTGTGTACTCCTTCCATCTTCTTTTGATGTGTCCTAGGTCATTCAACATTCTTCCTTCAGAATCCTTCAGTATTGAAACTCAGGCTGGAATTTGTTCTTTAGTTCCTTCTGTTTAAGAAATACAGAGAGAGTTCATCCCTTTTGATTTTCTGACTCCAGCCATTTGCACCTTTCACTGTAATACTTTGCTTTATTTTCCAAAGCTGTCCTTTGAAATCTTCTGTTCGGCTCCTTAACGTCTTGATTTCTCCCCTTTGCTTTGGCTTTTCAGTGTTCTAGTGCAATATTCAGAGTCTCTTCTGACATCCATCTTGGTCTTTAATTCTCCTTCTGTGTTTGTAATAACTTTTACCATTCTTTTTAAAAAATAGTTTTAATTGTTATTTTAACAAAAGTTTGTAGAAAAGTTAGATTTTTCCTTCATTCATTATTGCACATTTTCCTCCCTATCACGCTATTTCCTTTTTTTAAAAAAAAATTCATTCATTGTCGCATAATCTCCTCCTTCCCTCCCCCACCCCTCGCCCAGCCCATTTTTAGCATTCTTCTTGGATGATATTCTTGACCCATCTGTTCTTGGCTCATTGGTGCTCAAGGTATTACAACTGTTCCTGAGAGAGTTTTTAAATTCTGGTGGGATAGACTGAAGGGCAAAATTTGCTTCTTGTGGATTTGATTTTATTTTCTTTAGCTTCCGTTTCAACTTGCTTATGAGTTGTCAGTGGTCTGTACCACAATCAGCACTTAGCCTAGTTTTCGCGGTTGATGTTGAGCTTCTCTTACGATTTCTCCCACAGATCCAGTCAATCTGATTTCTGTGCAGACCATCAGGTGAGGTCCATGTGTATAGTCACCAATTACACTTTTAATAAAAGGTATTTGTAATGAATAGGTCATTGGTTATACAGAATTCGACCATTCTATCTGCAGATTCATTTCTGTCACCAAGTCCATGCTTTCCAACTACTAATCTCCTTCTTCTCTGTTCCCAACTTTTGCATTCCAGTCAAAATATTATTATATATATTAAATTACATTATATTAAATATTATTATCAAAATATCTTGGTTGCATGTTCAATCAATTTCCAACTGCAAAATTTGGTAGAAGTCATTATTTTCTCCTCTTTGGCCCTCGTTCTTGGTGTATATATTTGAATGATAACCGTATTAACAGATCTTCCTTGGATCCATGTGGATATTATCCTGTCACTCACAGCATTGTGTTTCAAGATGGATCTAGGAATAGTCTTATTAATGATGAATGCAACCCCATTTTTCCTGACCTTTTAATTTCCACCACAGTTAATCTGATTAAAAATGTCCTATGCTGACTCATTTCATTTCCTCTATGCCTATATGTCAATATGTATGCATTCCATGTTTTTTAATAATCTCGATCTCTCCTACACTCATACTTCTCACATTCCAACCAGAAGTGTCTGTTTGCAACTGTTCCTCCTCCTTTGTGATTCCCGGTAAGAAGACTCTTCCTCCAGCGCCATCTCTGCTAGTCTACTTTAAGTGTGCTCTGTTGTATATAGAGTTTTCTGAGACCTGTGATTTCAGAAGTGAATGGCCAATCCTTCTCCCTAGTCTGTCTTAATTTGGATGCTCAGCTCTACAGCAATATTTGACAGATGGGCATTTTGCTCAAAAGAGCAGATGGGAGACCTTTCGAATTATTCAGGTAAGGAATCAGGTATTGGCCCTGCCCACCAGTCCCTCAGGCTCATATGTCTTATTCCCACCCCTATCCCTGCTCTGCTGCATCCAACTTAGTTCCCTCTCCTTGCACTTCTAGCACCTCCACACCACCTACCCCTAGCCAATCCTAGTTTGATGGCTCAGGCCTCCATCCACAATGGTTGCAAGTAATATTGAGCATACTGTACAGAGGGCAGGGACAACACCAAAACTAATGGTTAATTCCACAATAAGGGATATATTTTCACTTTTTCTTTAAAATGCTTACCTGTTGGATACTTCTCTAAATCTGAACATTCAGATTAAGACACACTAGGAAGAAGGATTGGCCATCCGCTTCCAAAATAGCAGGCCTCTGAAAACCCTATGTACAACAGAACACACATAGAATGACAGAAAGGACAACTGAGTATGGAAATACAAAGGAAGAGGAACAGTTGTAAGCAGACACTAGTGATTGGAACATGGAATGTGAGAGCCATGAATGTAGGAAAATTAGATATTGTTAAGGAAGAAATGGAACGCATAAATATTGACATACTAGGCATTGGGGAGATGAGATGGACTGGCATGGGGCATTTTGAATCGGATGATCATATGATATATTACTCCGGAGATGAAAAGGTGAGGAAAAATGGAGTTGCTTTCATAGCTAGCAAATCCATTTCTAGATTCTTCTTGATGTACAATACTGTGACAGGATAATATCCATACACATACAAGGAAGTCCAGTGAATACCACTATCATTCAGATATATGCACCAACAACCAGAGCCAAAGAGGAGAAAATAGAAGATTTCTACCAACTTTTAAGTCAGAGATCGATCAAACATGCAATCAAGATGCATTGATAATAATGGGTGACTGGAATGCAAAAGTCGGGAACAAAGAAGAATCAGTAGTCAGAAAACATGGACTTGGAGACAGAAATGGAGCTGGAGATAGAATGATTGAATTTTGCACAATCAATGACTTATTCATCGCAAACACATTTTTAAGAGACATAAACGCAGGTTATACACATGGATCTCACCTGGTACACATAGGAATCAAACTGATTACATCTGCGGAAGGAACCGCTGGAGAAGCTCAATATCAGCTGTGAAAACGAGGCCAGGAGCTAGCTGATTGTGGAACAGACCACCAACTACTCATATGCAAATTCAAGCTAAAGCTCAGGAAAATTAAGCCGAATCCACGGGAACCAAAATATGACTTTGAGTCTATCCCACCTGAATTTCAGAACCATCTCAGGAATAGGTTTAAGGCCTTGAACACGAAAGAGCAAAGACCAGATGAGTTGTGGAAGGATATCAAGGGTATCATCCAGGAAGAGTGCAAACGGTCATTACAAAGACAGAAGAGGAAGAAAAGACAAAAATGGATGTCAGAAGAAACTCTGAATATTGCACTGGAGTGCAGAGAAGCCAAAGCACAAGGAAGAATTCAAGATACTAAAAGCTGAACAGAAGATTTCAAAAGGCAACACGGGATGACAAAGTGTGAATTTCTGTGTCTGTGCATGCATATTTGTGTCTGTGTGCACGTGTGTGGAGGGAGATCACAGTGCACTCAGACTCTGGGAGCCATTCTGGGCCCAGATTAGAGCTTGGAAGGTCCAGAGACCAGATAGGATTTTCCAGAGGCAGGAAACAAACTCCACACACGGCACTCCTATTTGCTGGGCAGCAATGCGAGCACGTGCACCTTCCATTCAGCTAGAACGCGGAGCCCAGGGGAGATGATGAGCGTCCGGTACATAGTGTCCATCTCTAAGTTAAGGGGAGAGACCACAGCCCCCACTTGGTCTGGAGAAGCTGTGCGATTGTGGCTGGACCACCCGGGAGATGTGGACCCACCTTTGCACGCATCCACTAACTAACCCATCCTCACACAACGTCCCACCACCGCCCTCTGAGAATGGACATGTGTGAGCAGCAGAAAGGGACCACTAATGAGGCCCTTGCTCCCTCGTTTATCACCTTGAACTTGTGACCTTAAGGGGACCCTAGAACTGGCTGAACATAGATTGTAAAGGAGGGCCCTGGATTATCCTGGTGGGCGCGGTGGACCACACAGGGTCCTTGTAAGAGGGAGGCAGGATGTCAGCTCAGTGTGTACATCTGTATGTAAATATGTGTGTGCTCATGTGTAAGCATTTTCATTCATGTATTTGTGCATGTGTGTACTTGCCTGTGTGTGTGCATGTCTGTATTATGGAAGTTCAGGTGATTGTGCATGTGTACGTGTGCATGTGTTTGTGCATGGTGTGTCTGCATGGCACATATGTACTTTGTGGGTGAACATGTGTGTATGTACATGTGTGCATGTGGTTGTGGGTGGTGTTTGCATGGCATATGTGTGCTTTGTACATGTGCATTTGTGTGTACATGTGTTTGTGGGTGGTGTGTGACATATATGTGCTGTGTGTACATGTGTGTATGTACATGTGTGCCTGTGTTTGTGGGTGGTGTGTCTGTGTGACATATATGTTCTGCGTGTACATGTGTGTATGTACATATGTGCCTGTGTTTGTGGTGGTGTGTCTGTATGGCATATATGTGCTTTCTATGTGTACATGTGTGTATGTACATGTGTGCCTGGGTTTGTGGGTGGTGTGTGTGCATGGCATATTTGTGCTTTGTGTGTGAACATGTGTGTATGTACACGTGTACCTGTGTTTGTGGGTGGTGTGTCTGCATGGCATATATGTGCTTTGGGCATGTGTATTTGCACATATGCAGAGGTGTGTACACATTTGGCCATATGCACTCATGCATGTGCACAATGTGCGTGTGTAAAAATTGGTGTAGGTGTGTGTGTTTGTATCTCTGTGTGTGTGCTTGTGGGGGTGGTGTGCATTGCTGGTGTAACTGTCTACACGCACATGCTTATGTGCAGATGTGTGTGCGTGTGGAGACGTGTGTGAATTTCTGTGTCTGTGCATGCATATTTGTGTCTGTGTGCACGTGTGTGGAGGGAGATCACAGTGCACTCTGAGCCCTTGCCGCTCTCCTCACCCCAGCCTCCCCTGCAGCTGTCATGTGATCAGGTCCCCTTGGCCCCCAAAGACCACAAACACCAGTCACTGCAGTCTGGGCTGAGGTCACGCCCTTCAGTGTCTAGCCAGGACGCAGGAACCGCCCCCAGTGGGGACCAGTGCTCTCCAGTGATCTCTGAGTGCTGGGCGGGACCTGGGCCATGTCTGAGTCTCAATGGTTAACAGCAAACAGAGCTCTGCACCCCCGGTTTTCCTCAGGGAGGAGGCCATCAGCTGCCCCACCCCCACCCAGGCCTGACCAAGCCTCAGTGGAGAGGGACCAGCAGGGCCCCGCCTCCTCTCCGTGCACAGGTGGCCACGCCACACTTCACCATGACCAGCTTTCCTTCCCCCGGGCTGCCTGAGCACTGGGTGCTGGAGACACAGGGAAAGCCAGGCCAGGTCCCGGACACCCTGTCCTCTCCAGTGAGAGGCAGCACGGTGTCCGCGTGCGAGGATGGCCTTCTGGAGGGACAGAGGGCAGCTGGAGTCCAACAGTGTTTCAGCACCACGCTGATGGATGTGCAGGCCCAGAACCCGCGGCCCCACAGCCCAACTCCACCTGCCAAGGCCTGGATCCCTGCACCAGAGTCGCACAAGACCCCTGGTGGCAAAGGCTGCAGAGGAGTGGACCTTGGTGGCCCCATCCACGTCCCCGGGGCCCAGAGAGGAAGTGAGCTGGTGAGCGGAGAGAAGCCTCAATCCCTCACGCAGGGTAATGAGCAGGATTTATAGGAAAAGAAACGCAATGTGATTCCGCGTGATGGCTGTTGACAGAGGTGCGGGCTGTTTGTTCTAGAATATTAAACTGACAAACAGCAGAGGCTTGCCGGGTGCCCAGGCCTGATTTGCGGGTACCTGTCAGAAGCGTGCGCGTTCCGGGTGCCCATCAGGCTGGGCGAGATCCCCTGATAAGGGGCGCGTGTGTGCACTACTCTCCCACTGCGTCCTGAGTGCGCTCCGCGGACCTGCGGGTGCGGGGCTGTGGGGCCAACGCCAGCAGCTCCCGGGGCAACAGGCTACGTTGCTTAAAATGTAATTAAGGCTCAGATCAGGTTTGTGTAATTAAATTTATGCTGTGAGCAAGCAGGAAGACGGGCGAACCTTGGCGCTGACACCCAGAGGAGAGCAGGCTGGCCTCCGCCCCTTCGCCGCAGGACGCAGGCCTCTCAAGGCGGCCGCTGCTTGTTTCTATTTGGTTTTTAAATTTCTTAAGTATATTCTCTAGGAGAGAGGGACTCAAAGGGACAAAATATGGGTCATCCCCGCCATCTGCTCGGTACCCATGCCGCCACCTATGGGCATTGCCGACCTGCGAGGTCTCCGAGGAAGCAGGGAGGCTGTTAAGGAAAAGTCAGAGATCCCCAGAGTGCGGGACGGGCAGTTTGCAAGAGAAATCCATTGTCAGCAAGTAGGAGGCAGAGACACACGGGAAGAAGAGAAATTACAGCTCTGAAGGGAACGAAGCCTGGATGTGAACGAGGAAGAGAGAGCTGCAGGGGCTGTGTCAGTAAGGAGGCCTGGTCATGTGTCCAGCTGCTGAAGGCCGCAGCCCTTCAAATCCATCAGGGGCTCCACAGGAAAGAGCTGGGCACACTGCCCCCCCCCCACAGGTGTCCACCCTCGAACCCCAGCCGGGGACCAGGCTCAGGAACCAGCTGGCCAGCCGTGCGGTCTGGGCCCGGGTGAAGGACTCTCTGGGTGGAGCCATTGCCCAGCACAGTCAGCTGGGAGATACCTCGGACAAAAGGCCTGGCGACCCATGTCCAGGAAGGATGGGCCTTGGAAAGCCCTGCGGAGCATGTGCTCCCTGGACACATGGGGCCACAGGAGCCAGGCTGATGCCACCGTAGCAGATGGCGTCCCCTCTTTGGCACAAGCTGTCAGTACTAACTGGTGGCTCAGTGGCTTCCCACAGGGCCACAGCGTTCATGTCCACACTCTGCAGGAGTGTGTGTGGCTGCAGAACTCTGCAGGACCTAGCTCAGAAGCCAAGAAGCAACTTAATACAAACTCCCCGAGAGAAACATTCTCCTACAGAAACTCTATGACAAGGAGCCGGTGAGGAGGACGACAGCCCAGAACCTGTGCAAACCGGTCCTTTTTTCTTCCATCCAGGGGCCCTTCCAGGTCTGAAATCCTAGCTCAGGGGCTGAGAAACCCAGGTAAACTGAGGTCAGCCTGAGCAACAAAACCAAAAGGGCCTGCTTGCAGCTGGTGCAGGTGCCCTGCGACGCTCCTTGGGACTTCTGAGGCAGTAAAACCCTGTGGAAGAGATCGCCCAGCCTTGACAGACAAGGGGTCTCCGGCTAAGACCAGCTGAGAAGGCCAGCTTAGCCCTGGAGTGGTCCACACACAGATCACTTTTACAAATGAGATGCCACTTATGGTGCAGATGATGAAACACACAACTGCTGACTAAGGGTTGGTGGTTCGAACCCAACCAAGGCACCTTGGAGGAATTATTTGGCAATCCGCTTCCATGAACCCCAGAGTGTTCTGTACACCTGAGGGTGGTGGGAGTCCAGGCAGCCAACTCAGGGCCAGCTGGTTGGATTGTTTTTGTGAGAGATTTATAGCCAGGGATAAACCAAACATGGAATGATTCTCAAGCCCTGACTAGAACTTCCGGCCCCACAAACCGTGTCCTCAATCAAGCAGTGCTGAGGAAGAGGAAGGGAAAGAAGAAGGGCGAGGGGGAGGGCGAGCGGAGGGAGAGAGGGAGAGGAGAGGAGAGGAGAGGAGAGGAGAGGAGAAAAAAGAAAATTCACTCTGAGGACCTGGCTTGGGTGCCCCATTCCAAGGCCTCTTCAAGTTTATTGAAATCACACAGCCTCCTAATTGCAGGAAAACCCACACATGGTCAACAGTTGTAGAAAAGACGGTGGATCATCAGAGCTGTTACCGTGCTAAGAAGAAGTGATGTTTCTTTGTAAACTAAAGTGCACGAGGCCTGAGCCAGGGTCTTTTCAGGGGCCTCGTAAGCACGTGAGAGCTGGGCAGTGGGTAGGAAGAGCAGAGGAGAGAAGAGCCTTCACACTGTGGTGCGTCTAAGAACAGTGACAGTCCAGTCCAGGAACAGAGAAAAGGGTCAGCGAATCTGTCCTGGAGGAAGGGCAGCCTGAGACGCAGGGACGGCCACAGTGTGTCCCGTGCTGTGGCACGTGAGCAGGAGGGACCCTCCCAGAGGAGGATGAAGAGGAAGGCCCTCCGTGACTTGGACTGACACGGTAACTACAGCAGCGGTTTAAGCGCAGGGGAAACTCTGAGACATGAGGCATTTGCGCAGAGGCCCTGTGAGTTGGAACCACCTTGGCGGGTAAGAAAAACAACAACGTGGAGTGAACTTGCAGGGGAGGGATTGTGTAGCAATGAAAGAATTTTTCTTTGACTTTTCAAAAAGAAAAGAATGAACTGGAGGGGAGGGATGGGCAGGGAGAAAAGTGCAACAATGAATGAATGGAAATCCAAAATCTCTGTAAACGTTCATTAATAATAATAAAAAGAAAAGAAAAACAACAATGACCTCAAAAACACCCGGCATAGTGGCTGATGACCATTTAAAGCATGATGAGGTCAACAAGGTGAGGTCTGCTCAGGTGAGAATGGTCTGCGCCTGATCTTCTGTTTGAGGATAAACGGTACTTCAAGGGTCATGAGAACGTGTGACCTGGACAGAAGCGTACACTCACTCTGAAATGGAATTTACAGTTAGGAAGTTGAATACCTGCTATGAGCTCATCCACACTTGTCCGTTCGTGGCAACTGACGGCTTGTGGGATGCTGGACGCTGTGCGGCCAGTACTTAAAAGCCAGCAGGTCCCCCATGGTGGACAGGTGTCAGCACAGCTGCCAGATGGGGGCACCAGGAAGCACTGGCAAAATGCTCGGCTTTTCAAAGGAATCCTGTTAAACTTTCAAAGGGAGCCTGTGAAACCATCATGAATCCCGGTAACATTCTGTGAATACAGTGCTGGGAGAAGAGCACAGGAGGCAGTCACACAGCAGCCACCTCAGTGGACTCCAGCAAGGCGACACGTGAGAAGATGGTGCTGAATCAGGCCATGGGCCAGCGCAGGTCACCATGGGACTATAGCGTGAGCTGGACTTTGCACATAGCAACCAAAAGCCACCACCACCTCAGCCAGGCTTCCTGGATCCTCTCCTCATCTCCCCTCCCCTCCTGTCCCTTCCCCTGCCTCTCTCCTCTCCTCTCCCCTCCCCTCCTCTCCTCCCTTCTCCTTCCCACTCTCCCCTCCCCTCTTCTCCCTTTCCCTCTCTGTCTTCCTCCTCCTCCCCCTCCCTCCACCCCCTCTCCCCCCCTCTCTCCACCCCCTCTCTCCCTCTCCCTCTCCACCCTGCCCTCCTCTCTCTCTCCTGTTGAACAAGTGTGTACTCTGCAGACAGCCCAACCGGGTGTGAACCAGACTTCTTCCCTAAACTCAAGCCCAAGAGATAAACAGGTCAATTAGAAGTGTGCGCTCCTTTGAACTGATACAGGCAACTCTGTCCAAAGGGGGGTGAACAGAGTCCCCTCAGCACGTCATGGTGGAGAAGCAGCTTGCAGGCGACCAGCTAGCCGCCAGACTCCCATCCAGAGCATGATCTGGGGCCCGTTCCCGGCGAGGGTGTGGGACGGAGGTCAGCCATCAGCTCTGTCTCTAAGCTCTCCACAATGATTCGTGTTTGTATTATTCATAAATCTGTTCGAAGATGCAAACCGAGTGGATGTGCCTCTGTGTGATATTAATAACATAACGAGTCTGTGGTATTTGTTTATGTAATGGATAATGGAATCTCCACAGGGGCAAGATATAATATTGCAATCTGGTAATTCAATGACAGCTATTATAAACACACACACAAACAGTGTGTTGTTTGAGAAACCACGTTCAGGGCTCTAATGGAATCACCGGCTCAGCTTCCTCTGATAATTCCCTACAGTGGGGGTGATGCCCAGGGCAGTCCAGGGAGGGGCTGGGGACACTGCCCTCACACCTCACCCTGTGATGTCTCCCAAATGTCTCAGACCTTTGGGATCACTACAGGGGGTAGAATGGGGTCCTCAAAGATACCTTGAACACTAACCCCTGCACTGTGAATAGCATGTGAACAGTGTGGCAACGCGATCTTCACAGATCTCGTCACATAGTTCACAGGAGGGCATGCCACCCTGGGGTGATCAGAAAGATCATGGCCTGGCTAATCTGGAGAGGCCCCTAACTACAGACTGTCCCAGTGCAATGCGTCTCTATCTCCTGACTGCTGGGACCAAGGGTGCTAACTGTGGGTCCAAGTGTGAGGACGTTGTTCACAGCTTCAATCTCCTCTCTCTCTATCATGATGCTTCCTCTAAGTCCAGAAGTAAGAATCTTTGTTTTCTTGACAGTGAGATGCCGTCCATAGTGAAGGCTGCATTCCTTGATCTTCTGCAACAAGTGCTCAAGTCCTCCTCACTTTCAGCCAGCAAAACTGTGGCATCTGCAGAATGCAGGTTATTGATGAGTCTCCTCCAATCCTGATACCACACTCCTCTTCACAGAGTCCAACTTCTCAAATAATTTGCTCAGCATACATATTGAATAGGTATGGATAGAGAATACAACCCTGACACACTCCCTTCCTAAGTTTAAACCTGGTTGTGTTCCCTTGCTCTGTCCACACAAACAGCCTCCTGGTCTAGGTTTCGCATGAACAAAGTGCTCTGGGATTCCCATTCTTCTGAGTGTCAGCCATCACCTGTCATGATTCACACAGCCAAATACCTTTGCACAGTCAAAAAGCATAAATAGACATTCTTCTGGTATTCTTTACTTTCAGGCAGAATCCACCTGACATTAGCAATGATATGCCTCTTTAGAATGTGCCACTATCAAAACAACTATGAGATACCATCTCACCTCAGTCAAAACAGCAAAATTTAACAGAACGGCAGACAACAAATGCTGGCGAGGTTGTGGAGAGACTGGAATCCTTATTCACTGTTGGTGGGAGTGTAAAATTGTCCAACATCTGTGGAAGGCCCTATGGCGCTTTCTCAAAAAGTTGCAAATATTGAAGCCGATGAGGAAGAGAATAGTTTAAAAGTAATATATTTTAGGGCATTATGATTATCCTAAGAGTCCAGAATGAGAGTTGCAGACTGGAGTATGTATTTGGGGGTGGTGCGGGAGATTGTGTACCAATGAGGGAGTTTTGCTTTTCAAGGAGAGGAGCAAACTGGAGTGCGGGGGGGGCAGAAAAGTGCAACAATGAATGAATGGAATTCAAAAATCTCTGTAGATGTTCTTTGAAATAAAAAAAAAAATAATTGCAAATAGAGATACCATTTGACCCAGCAATTCCACTACTGGGAATATAC